>NW_011888784.1:198623-253052 GCF_000151845.1 Pteropus vampyrus | reverse complement strand
GTCCTGACTCAACCATTAAATAGATGTGCTGTTTTAGGCAAGTCACTTAATCTCTTTAGATGTATTTTCACTAGTAAAATAGAAATACTAATAACTGCCTTATCTATCTCAGAAGGTTATCGAAACACTCATAAAAAATGAGAAAAATGCTTTGAAAATATAGATTTTTTAATTGAATTGCTCAGAATACATTCTAATGTTAGGATTTCATAAATTCGGTGAATATCTTTTTCACTTTTGTAAGGCTTTTGTTAAATCTAATCAAAGAACAAAGGATCTTTGTCAGATATTTGTAGACTAAAGCAGAACCCAGAAAATGTACACTTCATATTCAATGACTCACGAGAAGCTAAATATGTAAGACGCTGGGTCAGGGCTGTACAGAGGGACGGTGTTTCCTGCTCAGAAGGAACTCACTGTCCAGTTTCTAAACTGTTCTACTTTAATTCAACCCCATATGACATCTGAGTTGTCTAATTTTGGTCAGCAAAAAACAACTTAACTTAAATACCATGGTCTGCAAACATCAAAAGTCAAACATGAGCTACCCTCTTATTTTGTGAGAGTAGCCTAGGAAGAAAGGGCTAGATAATGACAAGAAAAGTATTATGTAAATCAAGGAAAACTTGATTCATGTGGCTGTGCAAACTACAGTGAGATCTCGTTAAGGGAAAAGATAACATTTTGGGCTAAAGAGGATAAAAGAATAAAGCAAAGGTAAAAAAGAGTTGAGGATAATCGGGGAGCAGTAACCATCTGCTGTAGATGCTTGTCTAAATTTTGTCATGATACTATCTAATTCAACAAAGTGGGCATGTAATACTTGTCGAATGCCTCAAAAGATGCCATTATCCGAAGATGATTATGGAATATGGAATAAGAGTACTCATTCATGGTGCCTGTAAGTTTTTCATATCCTACTTCCTTGGGAAAAGTTATAATAATAATTTTCCTATTAATACATAAGTCAATATAGGGACTTACGGATGCTCCTTCCTTTTACTTACTTGTCACATTTCTACACACTTGGAATTATTTATTCAGTGTCTGTTTTACTCATAGTATTGAAAGTTCTATGAGGACAGGGTGCATGTCTGACTTTTGTGTTTATATAGTACCTATAATATGATCAGCAATATGCGCTGTTGAATAAAAGAATTAATGATTTCAAAACCCACTCAACTGCAGGAACTCTGATCTGTAACAGACAGCTATCATTATTATTTATAAGAAGACATACTCTTCAGAAAGCTTTCTTGAAACTAATTTGGATAATGTAAATTAATTCCTCATTTTTTACAGTGGGACATCAATCGATGCTATTTCCTTTTTAATATCGATAAATCAAGAAATAGAAGTATATATGTACTATTTAAAATATGATATTAAGCAACCACTAGAACTAAAATCAAAATTACAAATGCTCAAAATTGGTCTCAGGATAAATTTAAATGGAAAACCCAGACCACAGAATTAAAACAGAAATATCAGAAAACGACAATAAAATATTAAAAACAGCATATAAACACAATGATAGAATCAAGACCAAACATATCTGTAATATCTATAAATGTCATGGGAAACTCACCTATGAAAGAAAAAAAGACCCTCAGATCAGATGGGGGGAAAAACCAACTATATGTTTTATGCAAGAAACATATCTAAAAATAAAAGGACTCAGAAAGCTGAAAATAGAAAGAAAAAGCAAAGAAATGGCAAACAAATATAGACATTAAGCAAACAAAAGTTTCAATGTTACTATAAGATTACTTCAGGGCAGTAAGTGTCAAATAAGACAAAGCATAACTTATTATAATTAACTAACTTCTATAAAATAAATGTTATCTTAACAAATTTGATGATAAAATTGGAGATTGCATTTCCATAGGGAAAGATGCACGAAGCTTTTTAAGAAAGTGCTCCCCAATCCTTCCGTCCAACTTTCATATAGGTACTACCAAAATCAGAGAGAAAAGGGTATCACAACAGACAGGTACTACAAATATTAAAAATGTTACTAGAAAATATTATGAGCAACCTTATACCACTAAATATGAAAATTATAAAATGCATATTCCTAGAAAAAGACGTTCTCAAAACTGGCATAAGAAATACAAAATATGAGTACTCATCCATGTACCTTTTAACAAATTGAATCTGTAATTTCAAGCTTCCCCATTAAAAAAAAACTTAGGCTAAGATGACTTCATAATAATTTTTCCAAACATTTTAAAGAAAAGTACCAGTCTGACACAAACTCTTCGAGAGAATGTTAAAAGAGGGATCACCTCCCAGCAAAACCTTGACAACTAAAGCTTGAGAAGATCACAAGAAAAGAAAAATGCAAGTCTATCTCTTTCATGAATACAAATGCAAAAAAATCAGAAACAAAATAACAGCAAATGTAAACATTAATAACAATGAAAATATATCTTGACCACATTGGGCTTAATCCAGGAATTCAAGGTTTGTTTCACATTAAAAATCAAGCAGAGCAATCCACCACATAAACCAACCACTGTAATTCACTAGATTAAGAGAATAAAGAATAAAAATCATTTTATCATTTAACTATGTAGAGAAAAAGAGTTTGATAAAATTCAATTTCCATTCATGAAAAATATTCTTAGTAAACTAGGAATATAAGTGAATTTCCTTAATCTGACAAAAGGTATCTATTTTAAAAACCTACAGCACACATATTTAATGAAGAAACATTAAAAATGTTCCCTGGTATCACAAATGAGACAAGGATATCTGTTATCACTTTTATTCAAGATTGTATTGGAAGTCCTAACAAGTAAAATAAAATAAGGGAAAAAGTAACTAAAAGGTTTAAGGATCAGCAAGGAAGAAATATATTCATTTGCAGATGAAATGTTTACTCACATATGAATTCAAAGAGACTCACTGATTATTTAATAAGTGAATTTAGGAAGATAAGTGAACACGATCAATATACAAAATCAACTTATTTCTATATAATAGAAAAAATTTTAAATTTTAATGTAATGTACTTAGAGGAGCATCAAAAAACATCAACTATCTAGCAATCAATCAAAGATATGTAAGATCTCAAGACTGAACTACAAAATATTAATGGAGAGATATACAAGATTGGTGAATTATAAGACTTACTATTCTTAATTCTCTCCCAAAATGATCTATAGATACAAATCCTAGCAGGTTCTGAAGAAGACTGGACAGGCTGAGTCTAAAATTTATATGGAAATGCAAACAGCCAAGACTAACCAAGATAATCCTGAACTAAGAATAATGAAGCTGGAAAACTTACACTACCAGATATTAAAACTTTTGAAAAAACTATAGTAATTAAGACAATGTGGTTTGGGGAAAGAATAGACAAACAGATCAATGAAATAGAACAGGATGTAGAAACACATTCTCGCAAGTATAAACAGACCAAAGGAATAGAAGACCGAGTTAAAGAACTGACTTTCACAGGACTGTCACACTTTTGCATTTGACATTTGAGATTTCTCATAATACATTTCATATGATATTTCACATATGATAGAGGTAACAATGCAGAGCAATGGAAAAAGAATGATCTTTTCATTAAATAAGGCTGGGTCAATCAGCTATCCACATGGGAAAAAATAAATCCACCTCACATCATACACAAAAGTCAATTTCTAACAGATTGCAGACCTAAATGCAAAAGTAACATAAAACTTTTGGAAGATAGAAAAATATAATGATAACCTTGGAGCAAGCAAAAATTTCTTAAACATGCCACAGAAATACAAAGGAAGAGACTGATAGAGTATATTTACTTTTTGTAAATCTTTACTGAAGTATTACATACAGAAAAGTACAAAAAAACCCCAAACCCACAAGCATATAGCTCACTGAAACTTCGCCAAGTAAAGACACTCATGTAACTACCACCCAGATCAAGAAATAGAATATTACTAGTACCCCACTCCTGTACCCTCCCAGTCTCTATCCCACCTCCCATCTCTCTTTAAATTATGAACTTAATTTATCAGAAGACACTATTAAGAGTGTAAAAAAGGTATGCCACAAACCGGGAGAAGGTATTTATATAGATATATAACAAAGGACTCATCCAGAATATATAAAGAACTCCCATAAGTCAATAAAAAAACAAACAACCTAATAGAATAATACATAAAAGACTTGAATAGGTGCTTCAAAAGGAAGGATATCTATATGGCCATTAAACTTATAAATGGTGCTCAATATAATTAGTTACCATGAAAATGCAAGTTAAAACTATAATAAAATACCCTTAAACACATACCAAAATGTTTAAAAATTTAAAGACTGACAATACCAAGTGTTGACAAGGATTTAAAGAATTGTACACTGCCAGAAGTGTAATCTTATCTAACCGTTTTGGAAAACAATTTGGTATTATCTAATGAACCTGAACATTTGCATACTCTATGGATCAGCAAGCCTACTCCTAGGTATAAAAAACATGCACTAGAATGTTCATCAAAGCAATATTCGTGACAGCCAATAAGAAAGACAGAACCAAAAATAAACAACAAAAGAGTCAATGCAGGGAATAGAGAAATATTAAACCTCAAACAAATAAGAAATATTCCTATAACTGACATATTCAAGAGTAAGAGTACAGGTTGTATCCAGCAAAAGCCAAAAAAGAGCTGCTGGGAATTAAAAATATGATCACCAAAAAAAAAAAAAAAAAACCCATTAATAAAAGGACTAAAAGTTAAGATTAAGAAAATATCCCAGAAAGTAAAACCACACCAATAATAAGGTGGAAAATACAAGAGTAGAACTAGCAAAATTCTAAAGTGGCTAATGCCCAACTTCCACAATGAGAGAATGGAAAGATGGGGGGTGGGAGGAGGGGTTCAGAAGAAGAGAGAGAGAAATGACACAAGAAAACTTCTCACACAGTCACCTTTATCACCTACTGAGGCCCCAGTGAATGAAAAAAGGGCACATATTAGGAAATTTTTTTAAAAATCATAAATATACTAAACATTTTTAGAGAGGAAAGAAAAAGGCCATAAAAGAACAGACATTCAGCATGGGATTGGACTTCTCTTCAGTAACTTTAAAGCTAGAGAACAATAAAGCAATGCCTTCGAAACTCTAAGGAAAATGATTTTCAGTCTAGGATTTCATACCCAGACAAATGTGATTGTGTCCAGGTGGAATAAAGTTACTTCTAATGTGCAGGTTTTCAAAAGCTACCTCCCACTATATTTTGTTAGAAAGCTACTGGAGGATTTGTTACAAATTGAGATTCTATGCTAAGATAGACATCTAGGAAAAAAAACCCCAACGCAGAAGAACAGCAAATGAAATCCCCAAAGCTACAGCTACCCAGCAGGACCAGACGACGGATCCAGACTGAAGGAGAGCAGAGGAGACTCCAGGAAAAACACAAGAATGAAACTCATGGATTTCAGCACATGAAAAACATTACTGATGGGCATGTGGCAGAAATGTTAAAGCATTATGAAACATTAACTATAATTGTAAAGAAATACTAGCATACAATTCTTAAGATTAACAACTAAGAACTATGAAAGCAATTCTGATGATAATAGGCCATTAATTTCCCTACTGATGAATATTTTCAGTCATAATATAAACCGTATTTAACCTATTTAACTGAAAATGTGATACAACTCTGTTAGAAGCATAAGAGCAGAGGGAGAGAACTAAGTACTCATCTACCATTGTGAGAAGTCAAGAAATAATGTCCAAAACTAGCAAATAAAGAAACAGCATAATAAGTATATTATTCAGAAATATAGAGGTAATTATAAAGGAAAATAACCAGAACTGAGAATAAATGCTCCTGGAAATGGGACTAGAAAACATTAAAGTAGCAAACTACTGTTTTGAAACATAAGTTTTTTAGTATTTTTTTTCACCTATACTGCTACATTACTTAGAAAATTTTTAACTTTCAAAAAATATCATGGATCTCCACACATGATAGCTGAAATATTTTTAAATGGACTAGAATAATATATGATGATTAAAATTACTATGAATAAATAACCAATGTATTCATTAATGTTTTTAAAATTTCACATATCATCTTTCAGTTGCAACTCTTAACTCCATAAACTGACAAGTCTCCAACCCATGATCTTTACTACCTGGGTATCCCACAATTGCTTTAAGAGTATAAATTTCCTAATACTAAAATAGAAATTTCCTAATAATAAAATAATACTTATTTTATGATTTAAAAAATATACTGAGCTACTTGTCAGTATTTCCATATTCCTGTTGATGACATCATTCTCCCAGTTACCTAAATTCTAAGCCTCTTCTCACAGGCACAGCTCATCAGTCAATAAATTTTGTCAATTATTTTATGACCACCATGATACAAATTTTATTTATTCCCTAACTTCCCATAGTTTTTTCATCAGTCTCCTAGCCTTAGGTCAGTCATCACATTATATACAATAGCCAGATTAAAACTTCTGTCTGGAATGTTCGTCCCATAATTCTCTGCTTTTGTATTTATTTGTCTGTCTCTCTCCCTGTCACTCTAAAAGGTAAGTTCTATGAGAGCAGGGACTTTGTTTTGTTCACTGCAATATCCCTCCTAATTAGAAAAGTGCCTGGTACAAGTTGAGGGCTCAATGAATGATTTTGATTTTAAAAACAAATACATATCAATGATTGATTTTGATTTTAAAAACAAATACATATTAATTCAACAAATACATATTAAGCCCTGACATAACAGAGGTACTATAAATAAAGCAATGAATAACTAACACAGTTATGATCAGAAAAGGAGAAAGGAGAAACACTAAGCCCAGACTTGATGAATCAGAAGTTTTTTTGAACAGAAGAAATGATAACTAAGACTTGAGGGTTGAGTAGGAAAGAGCTAATTATAGGTAGGAAAGAAACCAGTATGAAATATATGAGCAGGGACTGCATGGGCAGAGTGTGGGAGGGAGATGAATAGCACACTCAAAAATCTACAAAAAGTTTCATGTGATTGAAGTATAGAACCAGAGAAGGAAGTGAGGCAGGAGAGATGAGCAGAAACCAAACCATGAAGGACTTTGTAAGTAATGTTAAGTGTTTTGACTGTATAAGTCATATTTAGGTTTTTTGACCTAAAGACTAACAGGAAGCATCAAAAGGTTTTCAGTAGAATGATACTAGTAGATCATGTCAGATGGAGGTTCTGGATGCAACATGAAGGATGAATTAAAGAGAATAAGACAAGCAGCAGAAAGATGAAATAATAGTTACCTGGCATAGAGAGGAAGCAAGTGAATATTCAGGAGGTAGAGTCAATAGGACTTGTTGGCTAATTAGATGTTTGGAGTAAAAGATGGGAAGAGTCAAGGCTGATGCTCAGGCTTCTGGCTTAGGCAGCCAGGTGGACAGCAGTCCTTTCACTGAGGTAATGCACATACATGGAAGGGCCGGTTTGAAAGAATGATGATGGAATTTAGTAACATGAATTAGAGATGCTGGTGAGACTTCCAAGTGAACAATGTTTAGATGGACTGATACAAATAACTGAAGGTCAGGATAAACATGTAAATTTGGAAACATTACATATAGATGATAATTGAAGCCAAGAGAATGAATAAATTCATCCATGGAGGGTTTACATACAAAGAGTGCAAAGTATTTCCTGGGAAACCCCACCATTTGAAGAGACAGAGAAAGAAGAACCTAAGAAAGGGATTTGGAAAAAACAAGGAAGGAGAAAAACCAAGCACAGTGTCATAGAATTAAAGAAGAGTATTTCAGAAGGCAGGAGTAGTCACAGTGAGTAATGCTAAAGCAGGTCAGGTAATTTAAGTACCGAAATTTATCCAATTTAACAAGGATTATCAGCAATCTTGATGAGAGTAGTTCAAGTGGCATAGTGGGAACTAAAGGTATATTTCAAACGTAAGAAAATTAACTGGTAAAGTAGAGAGTAAATACATACAACTCTAAGAAATTTGACTGTGAAGGGAAAAAGGAAGAAAATCCTAAAGAAGACACAAAGTAAAATAAATATACTTTTTAAGATAGGGAAGATCTGAATATATTTAAGTGCTTTGGGGCAGAAGCCAGTTTAGAGAGAGAAGGTGAAGATGAAAGGTAACTGACATAATCCACTGAGTGAGATCTCCGAGAAGGCAAGAAGGACTGCATATGGAGAGCACAGATGTTGAAATTAGCTTCAGGCGACCAGGAAACACATTCAAATTCAGTTCAGAGGGGTATAAAAAAGCTACTCCCTTGTTCAAAATCCTCTAAACATTTCTCATTTGCAAAAGTTAACAAATGCTTTAGTCAGTATAACTTCACAAGTATAGAAAAAAATGCAAATTTAAAATGAAATAATGTTTTCATACACTGAATTACCAAAAAGAAAAAGCATTGCTAATACTCAGTGCCACAGAAGGTAAGCTGAAACTGGAATGCATATAACTTTCAATAGACTTTTAATTTAGTACAACCCTTTGGAAATCGATTTGCCGGAAGGTATCAAAAAATCATAAATATACAGGAATTACATTTCTGGGAATCTAACCCAAGAAATGTAGGAAGGAACTTGTATACATAGGGTACTCACTGGAGTACTACCTATAATAGTGAAAAACTGGAAATAACAATATGGAAATAGTTATGTAAATCACATGCTAGCACAATACACAATTATTGGGACAATATAGAGTTAATTATAGCACACAAATTATATAAAACAAATTAAATGTACATAATGTAATATCGGGTAAAAATTTTACACTATGTATATAGTATGATCATCATGTTTTCAAACATGTATTAAAATGCTGAAAGAATATAAAAATGCTAAAATACTATTATAATTATATTATGAAAAAGAAATTATGAGCAATTTTCCTTCTGTCTGTCCCAAATTTCTTTTTCTTATAACTAAAGCAAATGATAACATTTTTAAAACTTGTAAAGACTGACATTTAAGGAAACTCTTGACAACATTCTCAGCTCCCACTACTTTCCATGAAAACCCTGATCTCCAGCTAAATTGCCTCCTCGTTCCTTGCTCTCGCCCAGATAACACCTTTGCGAACACTACGCTCCCTAGCTGGAATGCCCTCTCTCTCCCATGTGCTTTTCTAAATCCCACTCAATCTGCACAGTTCAGCACACTCCCATATCTTTCCCTCCCCACACACACCTCGTAGCCATAGTAACCTCACCATTCTTGAACGCCTATAACACCTGTCTGTAGTATTCTTTGACACTTTGTACATGGCATCTTGCCAACACTGCTCAGAATAATGCTTTTAAGTAGTACAGGACAACATGTCATCTATTTCCTCTGCACCCCCATGTTCATGGCAACATTATTCACAATAGCCAAGACATGGACACAATCTAAGTGTTCATCCGTGAATGAATAGATACAGAAAATGTGAGACACATGCATGCACACACACACACACACACACACAGGATTATTGTGGATAATTATCAGCCAGGAAAAAGAAGGAAATCCTGCCATTTGCGACATGGATGAACCTTGAGGACATTATGCTAAGTGAAATAACTCAAACAGGAAAAGACAAATACTGTATGAACTCACTTATATGTGGAATCTAAAAAAGCTGTTACTCATAGAAACAGAAAGTATATTGGTGATTGCCAGGAGCAAGGGGGTGGGGGAAGTGGGGAGATGTTGGTCAAAGGGTACCAACCTTCAGTTATAAGATGAATAAGTCCTGGGGACCTCATGTGCAGCATAGTGACTATAGTTAACAATACTGTGCTGTATACTTGAAAGTTGCTAAGAGAATAGATCTTAAATGTTCTCACCACCACAACAAAAGAATGATAATTATGTGGGGTGCCAGATGTGTTAATATTACTGTGGTAATCATTTTGCAATGTATACGTGTATCAAATCATCACACATACACCTTAAACTTGCACAATGGTATATGTCAATTATATCTCAATAAAGCTGGGAAAAATCATTCTTTAAAAAAGGGTGACTCTGGAAGGGAATAAAGGAAAGTTTCGTATCCTTTGAAAGAAGAATTAGCAAACAAAATTTAAAAAATCTAGAATAAATGGAAAATTTAAATCCACTTCACTTTTTGGTAAAAAAAAAAAAAAAAGAATCTGCACAAAATGTACTTAATATTCAAAGACTATCAAGAACACCAAAGCCTATCAGCACCCTATGTTCTAATGATTAAAAGAGAGAAGTAATGGCTCAAAGATAAAATTTCTTTGATTTGAGAATAAAAGAGAGAAAAAAAGCAAGAGACCAGAAAGTGTCAAAGTTGACATCCATCAAAGAAACAAGGAAGAAACAGAAATGCAAGTTCTTCATATATTGAAAGAATAAAACAAGGAAAGATATCTTTAACAGCAAAATCACAATTGGATTTAAAAGAATTTTGGACATATCTTATGTATCTAGCCAAATAAGGACATCTCAATGATCATAGTGTTTGGGATAACAGTCTCATCATTGATAGAGTTCCCTCCAACCCACTTCCAGATTTCTTTTTAGTCTAACGAAAAGACAAGCACTCATTAAACATGATGATCGTATATATGAACACATCTGGCTACTTATCCTAACATACCGGGTTTTACAAATTCCATCTCTACTTTATAATTTTACTTATAGGCAGAAATCACTGCTGAATTCTGTTTAATGGACTTTTGTTTACAAACCCTAATTTGTAATTTTAAAGTTAAAGTATTTTCAAGGATTCAGTACATTAGAAATTCATAATTTATATATTTTACAAGATTCAAACTAGCCTGCCATATTATTACCTAGCATAAGTTTTCTGTTATTAAGACAGAATTATTAATTTCTATGATTGCTTCACATCTATTAATCACTTCAAACCTATTCAAGGTAGAGCCTAGATTAAGATCCAAAAATCTAATCCTAGTTCTAGATCTCAAAATTCAATACTTTAAAAGGAATTACAATACCACTAGCTTGCATATCTTATTAAGGGAATATGCTATGGTTAAAGAAGAAAAACATTTATATCTACAAGAACCACAAAAATAGAAACCTCTTTGTCTAATTTACCCTATGATCAAAATAACTTCTCCAAATGGAATATTTGGCAATTTATATTATCAATCTAGTTCACTGAAGCTAAGCAAAATGTAGCAAAATGGGAATAACCATTTTTGCCTATGTACTTTTGCTATCTCCTCAACAATAATAGTTGATCAGCAGTCATCTGCCATATGTATGTTAACATATATATGTTAAAATATAATTAAAATCAATCTTTCCTTTACTAAAAAACGAGTCTAAACTGGAATATTCAGGATGACAGACCATGATTTTAAAAACATTAATACAAAAGTTGTCTCTTTACTATTTCCTATATTTGCCCAATGCACAGTCTTACATTTTGAAATCCTACTAATGAGACAGAAGTCAAATATCGCCTCAATTCTTATGTTGAAGATAAAGAAGGGGGAAAGACAACTAATGTCTTAGTATAATCAAAAACATCTAGCAAAAGTTGTCAGGTGACATGGAGATAAAGTGAAAAACAGTCCAAACTTTTGGAAAACTAACCTTCTGAATGATTTTAACATTTCCTATCTCTGCAAGCTGCAAGGAAGATAAAACCCTCCAAAGATCTGGGTTAAAATGACATAAGTTTGGGGGGCTTTTCTTGTGGGAGGTGGATTTAGCTTTTTTGACATTCTTTTCATTTGAGAATAATCTCATAACCCTTAATAAAAGAAGGAAAACTTAAAACTACTCAACATACCAAAGAACAAGGAGCAGTTAATCTGGTTACTTCGACTTTAAAAATCTTGGTAAACAATATTCCTATAGCCAGATAAACACCCAGTAAATATAATTTCTATCATTGTATAAAATCTGTGACTCAACTTCGGTGCAGAAAACAATTAAATTACTGTTAAAATGACCATAATTTGGTACTCAATCAGTCTTTAATCAAAATATTTGAGTTTATAGACTACATTGGCAAAGAAAAGATGAGGCTAAAACCTACTAGATACTATCTGTCCTCAATAAGACAACTCAGATTTCCAGTGTGGAACTAATATTTTAGTTATTCCACACTCTTTATCTTTTGGGCTTTTTGAAGCAAACTGTCTTAGTCAATTACATACTTTCAAATTTTTCAATAAAAATCTTTACAAGAAAACGATTTTAAAATCACCAAAAAGCCAAAGGACAAGATGTTCAAGACTTTTTAGACAGTATCTGAGAAAGAATACAATCAGGGAATGGCTTTATCAAGGTGAGCAAAGTTCAGAATGGCAGAATCCCTTCACTGCTGTAATGAGCACACTAAAACTACCGGCGCAGTTTGGTGACTATCTCTGGGTACAGTAGTAAAACAGAAGGGAAAAGCCTGGTACAGAAAGCTGAATGGCCCAAAGGAAAACCTAAGTGGTGACAAGAGCCTAAAGGCACATGCAGGTACGCATCTTTTATATTGGATGTGATACACTTACATGGCCCCTGTTGAATCTCTTGGGGACCAACAGTAAAGCAAGTTTAGAACTTCAAATCTTGAGACATCTATAGCAAGATGCTGATCCAATGTGGCTCCAAATATCTTCTGTTTTCCTGGCTCACCTGAAGAGGAAAAAACACTACAGAGGATGTGGGAACTGAATTTCCTTATGTAGTTTCTTCTAGTGCAACTGTCTGAAAGTTTTGGCCCAATCCTTTATTGAAGTCTGGAGATGAGACACTTAAGGGACAAGTGAAAAACAAAATTCAAATGAAAAGGTGGAGACATCTAAAAGGGGAATATGAGAGCAAAAGATAATCGTCGTCCTAGGTTAATCAGTGTTTCTGATCCGTAAGTGGGAGGAGGCAGAGAAAGGAGAGAAAAAAATGCACAGATGTTTCTCCCTCCACTCCCTCACCCCAATTGCTACTAAAAATTCACGAAGTACCTGAACTTTTTGACCACAATTAGGGAGTGAATGAGCAAGACTACTTGGAAAGTTTAAGCATTTTGTCAAGTCTCCCTCCCCTGGCTGTGTGGCATTATTAAGCAGTAGGGAGGCCTTTCGGATAATACTTTTTTTCTAAGAAAAGATTCTGGTCGAATACAGCTTGAGGCAATAAAGAAAGAGAATAATAAATTCAATTTATACAAAAAAATGGAAGTCACAGGACAATATACCATATTGACAAAGTTTATTTAATTCTGTTTTTCAAAAAGGGAGGGACAGCTTTCATGTAATAAGAAATCAGAACAAAAAGTAGTTTCCAAATAGAAAATATTTTAATACTAAGCAACGCAGACTATGTGCTTTATCCCCTTAGGAAATACTATCCCTACAAAGATAATCTTGAAAAAACTAAGATTAGCGAAATCAAGTCTGATGTACGTTAACACACAAAAGCATAAAAATGGAGTCTATAATGTGAAATAAATTTAGATTAATTTTTAATTAATTTCTTAATTTTTTAAAGATATTTTACCTAAATATGGAATTATTACTTCTTCTCCAGCATTCATGTAATAGCCTAGGACATAAAACAATTTTCTTTCCAAATGTATTCCATTTTAACCAGAGTCTACTTAAACTATATATAGTAAAAATACAAGAATTTTCTGAAAAATAAGATTGGAGAACCAGTTGGATCCTTACCTGACGTGGCTGTTCATTCATTCGTTGTGGGTCTGATTTCACTTTATTATTAGGATGATTTGTGACTTTGGTTACTGGTTGTTTGAAAATCGATGCTGTTTGTCTAATTGGCAATGTTGTATTCAAGTCTGGTTTACCCTGTAGATATAAGCATGTTTTCATTCATAAATATTATGTATTAATATAATTAAATTTCTTTTATTAATTCAATGTCTGTTACTTTAAATCAGATTATTCCAAACTTCTCAACATCAGCATTTTAAATACTCTACATTTTAAGTACTTTCTTATGTAAGACATACATAATAATAAATTTTTCATAATAAAAAGCTTTTTGTGTACTTTTAAATGTAAAAAAGTTCTAATTCATAATTAATTTGATTAGCAAGATACTAAGGACTTTTAAATGAACAAATATGTTTAAAGTTGGATATAAAAAAGGAAGGAGAGCTTCCAGGACAACCATCAAGACAGCAATCATTTCAACATTCTGAGAATAGAGGAAAATAATAGCATTCTTGGCCATTAAAATATAAACAACCCAATCAGCTGTTAGGTGGCCAGGCTTACATAAAACCACATAAATTAACCTCCTCTTTTTACATTTAAAAAAAAAATTAATAATAATTAGAAATTAAACTTCTAATTCTCATAAACTCAATTTAGAAAAATGTAATAAAATAAGGAAATATCACTTTTATATCACATTTAATACTTTTAGAGACTTAAAATTGAAGCTTCAGAAAGTCAAGCAACATACTTATCTACTTTTACTCAACCAGTAAATAAAATGTAAGATGCGTTCTAGTGAAGTCAAAATTTGGCACAGAATTGCTGTTCATCTGCAATAGCTCTTAACAACACAGGAGTAGGGGGCAGGGGAGGACGTGAGAAAAAGAAAAAAACATGATTATGGCAAAAAATGTAAAAGGTCATATATATCAGAAAGCAACGTACATCTAACATTTTTGGTACAGAAATAAACGTGATAAATCTACAGAATATTCAATGAACATTTATCTTTACAAGGATTTTCAGATTAAAATTGTAATATCAACTTCAAGACTCCAAAGCAGTGGTTCTCAAACTTGAGCATGCGTCAGAATCACCCAGAGGGCTTATTAAAACAAATTACTGGGCCTCACTCCCAGAGATTCTGATTCAGTAGGTGTGAAGTGGGGCCTGGAAATTTGCATTTCTATTAAGGTCTCAGGTGATGCTGCCACTGCTGCTCCAGGGACCACACTTGGAGAACCTCTGCTCTTAAACGAAGATTGCAAATTGATGGCAGGTAGACCAAGTCTAACTCATAGATGTATTCTGCTCAGTTTTGGATGTCTTTAATAAATTAAGCCAACATCTATGAACCTGGAGATTTCACATAAAATCTAGAATTTTAGCTTACCTTAAAAACTCAAATATCTAAAAATAGGGGACTTGATTTGGCCACAATAAACTATGATTAAATATTAATGGCTGCCGATTTGAAGTGTTAACGGTTCTTTTTGCAGAATTGCTCAACAACTCACATTTGTGTTACCTGTCTGACCCCTGCAGATACTGAGTTTGTGACCTCTGCTTAAAGATTAACGATGTCTAGAAAAATAAGTATCATGATAAATTAATCTGACAATTATTACAATACAGTATTATCTGGACCCATTATTAAATGTCTCTATCCTCTCCTCCCAACACACACACACACACACACACACACACACACACACACACACACACACACACACACACACACACACACCCTCTTCTCTGTACCAGGCATGCTTGTTATTCCTTTATCTTATTAAATTTTCTCCCAATGTATGTGCTTACCTTTAAGAGTTATATATTCATCTTAACTCAAACAATATTATTTCTCAGGTATTTATCTTTCTTTATGGATTTTTTTTTAAAAACTTTGATTTAACAACTTATCCTGAAAACTGCAAAATAACCACTTTGGATGCCATTTTTCAAAAAGCATGAGGCCCAGGAATGTGTATTTTTAAAAGCTCTTCTGGTAATTACGTGATGCACAGGTTTGGATACCTCTGATTTATGACTTCTAGAGCATTCCAAGGCCCCAAGCAAAGCCACCCAACCTATAAAATAGTCAATATTTAATTCTAAAGAAGCTTACCACATAAATGCTTATAGAGAACTTTTCCTGTTACTAAGTAAATTAGTATATATTACTAAACAATTCTTTAATATTTTTGTTCTTTAATAAAGAACAATGAAAAAAAAGAACAATATACTCTGCTGGTATTAGAACAAAGATGGCATCAATAGACACGAAAGTATATTGCAACTGTTTGAGCAAATACGGGCAAGCTTGTTAAGATTCTCACTGTTACAAAGGATGGCTAGAGGCAGCCGAGAACCATTCTACACTATGAATGCTGAATCCACGAGACTGGAAGGAAGCATGAACTGCGTAAGACTATTGGTGCTACAATTTTAAAACTGATTTTTTTTTTCATTAACTTGTTTTTGGTGCAGTAAATACAAATTAGAAGAAAAAGTTGGCTAAAAATATTCAAAATATACAATTAACTTCCACTCTCTGACAATGAGACAGTCTACTCCCCAGTGGCATGAAATAAGAGATTACTCAAGAGTGTGCTGTTATTCTTCTCTTGATCTTATTTTGGTTATTATTTTGTTCTCCTTTTTAATGGCCTTGAAAGCTCTGAAGACAAAATTTTTTACTAATTAATTTTGTATTCCAAAACAGTATGGTGTAGAATAATACGAAAAGCTGGACTAACTGGTTTTCCCAGAAACAGTAAATTTTATTACCACTTTCCCTGAGGACCACTGGAGTCACTGTTAATTCATGCCCAGTTGTGTGTCTGAATTTTGCTAAATACTTACCAATCTGCCTTAAACTTAGGAGTTATAAAGCAAACACTGTTTTTATAGGATCAGATTAAGACTTCATATATTCGAAATCTTCCCTTTCAATATAAGAAAAAGTAGAGAAGTTCCTTTTATTACAAAATTAAACTGGCAAACACACAATATCTAATATCAGAACTTAAAGTTTCCAACCTGTGATAAATTTTCTCAGTATACAGGCTAGCCCTCAAGTTGAAATTTAATGTATTTTTATAATGTGTATATTAGGCTGGAAGTATTCAAGTAACTCAGTAAATTTTTGAGGGTCTATTCTATCCTACTAGGTGCTGAGAGGAATACAAAAATAAATCTTTTTATTTTTTAAATTGTTACTTCATCTCTTTCCAATAAATACCTGAGATGGCTCTTTTACATTCTGAAAGAACAAATATATAATAAAAATTAATTTTTAAAAACAAAAAATCAAAGACAAGGACAAAACAAATTTCCTTTTGAAACGGTTAATAGAGATTGATTCTAGAACTTAGCATCTAATATGGATCTGAACTTTCTAGGGGCCTGGGTGAAAAGAGATTATATAGATATCACAGTCAGAAAGGAGGAAGTTACCAATTAATGAGGAAAACAAAAGCTGTCCTGATAGTAAATCTAGAAAAAAATTAAAAGCACTTAACATCGCAATAATTATTAAGATTTCAAATACTTTTTTTCTCAATGACCATCCATAAAAACCAAGAAAATAACATTTAAAGGACAACTCAGTGAAGGTGATTCTGAAAGGGACTAAGCCAATGTGGCCTAATTATTATGTAGTTTTCAGTGACTGAACTTGATTGGGGCTAGAAAAGAGGAATACTAAAGAAGTGAAGAGCATATGACATAAACCAGTGGTTTTCAAATATTTTTTTTTTGCATTCCTATCCCCTAAAAAATGTTCGAAAATATATATACACCACTTACATTTTAAAGTTGGCATCAAGAATATTTTGTATTTTAATATAAATAATTCCAAAGGATCCACTTACTAGAGTATTTTAAATACTGATACTTTAATAAACTGTTACCTTACTTTAAAATATATCTAACAGAATCTAAACATACCCACCATCAACCATTTATACATGAAAAACTCTTCAACAGTTATATATTTTATTTCACTTCTTTTTCTCTTTGAATCAATAATTCCATTCCCAGTTATTTCCTATTTTAAACTTGAAATCCTTTAATTGATCATTTATATATATCACAAAGTTATTTTTTTAAACTTTCTTTGACCATAAAGTTCTCAGTGACAAAAAAGTAAATTTCTTCTGGTTTATTACAACTATTAGTGCATAACAGACCCAAAATGGTAAATTATACATTTTAACAAATAATTATTAAACATAAGAGATAAAAATTAGATAAGTATATTAATGAAAAAAAATTTTATTTAAAAATAACTTCATGGCCTTGAATGAGAATTACTAATTCCTAGAATGGGTGAAGATTTAGTTATCAATTCTATTCCTATTCTTCAGTTATTATAGATGCAACACCACAAAACTTTGTTCACATAAGTGAGTAAATAGAATGACTTACTCTGTCACTCAATTCTTTGAACTTTTGACTTACATGTCAAAATATCACATAGTGCACCTTAAGTTTTAATAATCGACATTTACGTTAACTCCTCTGTAAATTTTTGTTGCCAGCAGAATTATACTAGCAGAAAGACTTGACTGTTACCAAGTCATTCATCTTGTCCGTATCCACACCAATATTTAAATTGTCCCTTTATTGGAGGTCAAACATTTTATAGCATGATAATATTGCAGACAAGTAAGAAGTTTGCTCTTCTATAAAATGGAAGACAGCTGTGAAAAAGGAACTGGGGCAGGGGAAGAACCTGTACCTCTATCTTAGGTACAGTGTCGGATCACTTGAAGGAAAGAATATATAGATGGAAGATACAGAAACAACTTTAAACCCCTCCGTGTGGTGTATACCAAGTAAAGTCTTCACATAGTATAGTTTGAACAGTGGGGCCTTAAACTATATATTCTAAATACCACTTTTCTCAGCCTGGCTTTGAAATCAAGCTACTGTATGACAGTTTAGAATTGTACAAATTCTATGACAAGAAACTAGAGGATTCATTTGATCTTGAAAATTCATGTAAATTAAGCATTTTAAAAATTAGCCATGTTGTTTCAATGTAAAAATATGTTGCTCTACTTAACCTGAAATGTTCAAATAGAACACTTTCAAGTATCATTTTAATTCCATGGCTTAGCATATACCACATACCCAAGAGATTTTCATGCCCCAACTTGAGAAACAAAGACTTTATTTTTCTAAGGTCATTTTCCTCATCTGTAAATGAGGATAAAAACAATAACTATACATGAGATTCCTAGAAAGATCAAACAGGATAATGCACACATCATGCTGCTGCTGCTAATGCAGCTTTTATTCAGTCAGCCATTGTACCAATATTGAGTGCCTACTATCTATCAGGCACTGACTGCATGCTGGGTATAGTCATTTACAAAACACCCAAATCCCTGCCTCAGAGCTTACATTCTGGGGGTAGGGGAAAGACAACCATTAACAAAGTAGGTTTATAGTTTATAGTCATGTTAGCACATAAATTCTGAATAAATTGCAGCTATTTCTATTATCGGCATTAACACGTTATTGAACATGCTATTGAAATTTAGAAACTTAACCTATTATGCTTGCCCAGAAGGAAAATTCTCTCCTGGTTCACACAAAGGGAGCCTGAGTGGTATTTTTAGGTCACATCAGAGTTACTCTCAAAAAGTAATTTCAGATTTGCTCCAGAATACGTATAGTAGCCAACAGCTAATGTCTTTCCACAAAATCAAAAGTCAATAAAGTGCTTTATAATCCTTCAGGTATTTTTTTTTTTGATTGTTTGAAACTGAATTCAAACGCCATAAAATTCGCTATTTTAAAGTGCACAATTAAGTGGTTTTTAGTATATTCACAAGGTTGTACAATCTTCATAGGTTTTTGCAAAAAGTAAAAAAATATTTATCTGGGGACTATGATTTTGTACAGGAAATCAACTTATGTAATATCCCCCCAAAATATATTTTTTAATGAAATCAATGAATCTTATTTTTAAAAAGAGAATGAGTGGATTACAATTTGAGCTCATTAAAAAAGGAGTTGTAGTTAATTGAAGAAGTAAAAGTAGAATTCTTCATTGAAAATAAGTTTTGAAGAGTTCTGCTCAAAAAATAACTTCTTGGAGCTTTAGTGAACATGAGGTCATTAAAGGAGTGAAGACAAAGGACACTGAGTTTCAACCAGACACCTAGAGCAGCTTGATTTGAACCAAGGCATCTACTGTCTAGGATTCATTATCTCTTTTACACCTGGGTTGGCACTAGCTAATTATACATCCTTAGGAGAATTGTGGGAATAGTCACACAAACTGTTTCTATAGGGCTTAACTCTTCTGCTGAACTAGAGTCTACAAAGTCAGGTGACTCTTCAGGACTATAAAACTGCGTGAAACAGTCTTTAATCATCAACAGAAACCTGGACATCCAAAATACATCTTGACAAAGCTATACCATCAGCAACTATGTCTCCAAATCTACTTTTATTAGTAGCACAAAAGCCAAGCCCATGCCCTCTCAAAAGGTCTGTCACACTTGGGACACATTTGAAGCACTAACATATAATATGATAAAACTACCAAACTATTCTCGTCGGCAAGCCTATTTGCTAACACGGCTAAAAGTCTGTCCACTTTTTATTTCCTAGCAATCTTTAGCCAATTGATATCTAAATACCTTGCTCAAATTAATCAAAAGGAAAAAAAAAATAGTGCTGTTAGCTGATAATTTGTTGTCTTTATTAAAGATAAACATCTTTTATTTATTAAGAATATTTCTGCTTATGAAAGAATTAGATGTTCTTTGGACAAAAGACTACTTAGTAGTTCCATTGTCCTTTGCTACATCTTACCCTTCCTTCCTTTACTGTCCAAGCCACCATCATCCTTGCTTGAATAAATATAATAGCCTAACTGGCCCCCAACTTCCACTTCTGCCCCCTCTACAATACCAGCCAAAGTAATCATATCGCTCCCTGCATAAAGTCCCCAGGTAACATTCCATACTCCTCCTCATGCTGGCTTGCCAAGCTGTGACTCAGTTTGTCTGCTTCCTTGATCTTACTTACTCCTTTCTAGTTACTGAATTCCAGCCACTGTGGCCTACTTTCTGCCCTCATATGCTAAATGTATCCTGCCGTAGGGATTTTGCACTGGCAATTCCCTCTGCATAGAATACTTTTCCCTCTGGTCTTTGTATAGCTGACTCCTTGGCATTCGGATCTCAGACTAAAAATCACCCAAAGACTTTCCTGATCGCTCAACCTAAAACAGCTACCCAGTCAACCTCAATCATTCTTATCTAATTCACTGTGTAGCATTTAATATTTAAAGTGTGTATTAGTCTGTCATTCCACTAGAATATAAGCTCCACGAACACAGAATCTTCCTTTACTGTATTCCCTGAATCTAGAATGTCTGAGCACATAGAATGTGCTAAAAAAAATTCTGTGAAATAAATGATACGTAAAATGTCTCTTACATGTTAGGTCTTGTGTTATGCAGCCCTCAGCCTTGTATAGTCTCATTTTCTGCCTTAAACTTACAGGTGCTACGTAAGTGGAAAATATTGTAATTCAGTGTACTCTACAATAGCCATCTCAAAATTAAGCGTAGTCATATGTATTTTGCCTCAAGATTATAAAAGAGAAATAATCCCTAAACTTGTTCTATTACTATTTAACATGAAGTTATGCTTATAGATACATTGCCAGTGTCTTCCTCTGAGTCACACAGCCAGCCCTACACAAGCATTCCATGGGAATATCACCCTCAGTCTACAGACTGTGTTTTTGGCAAATTCACTGTCAATCATAGTGCTGTTATATCACGAAATAATGGCAAATAAAGCGTACAAAGAATCTAGAACTGAGCAGACTGCCAACATGCGATTAAGACATCAAAATAAACCATATATATTGGCAGGAAGGTTCAGGAAAAACGTTCTTCAATTATAAATCTGAAAACTTAGATCATCTCCCTGTAACTAACTTGCCATAGCAACTTTTCATCTGTATTTTTACAGTTAGAAAGGAAAATAATGTAAAATTTAGCACAGTGGTTCTAGACAGAGACTACCGTGGAGATTAAACCCTTGGGGCAAAGTGCAAAGTATAAGGTCAGTTAATAAGATGTCCATGGGTAAATTATAGAGATGGGACAGGTAATCTCTTGGTTGAGTTGCACAGAAAGTTTAATTGGTAAGAATAATATTAACTTGTAGATAAACAGAGCTAATCAACCTTGGACACTAATAAACTTTAATGAGAATTAAGCTTCCTTCAAACGGTACACTATTCTCCCTTAGGAAGGTAAGCAAAAGAGTTTAAGGAGCCCATACTCTGCTGAGTAACAGATCACTCATGAAGGAGACTGAGAATTAAGGCCAGAAAAAAAGCCAGTTCTTTGGAGGCTCAGGGTTCCAGGCAGGTCCTAGTTGCCTAAGAAAGGTCTTATAAATGTGTTTATAACAGTAATCCAGCAGAGGCACACATGTCTCTTTTCTAAAAAGTCAGGACCATATTTTAACTGTGTACTCTACTCTAGCAATTATCAAAATCAATCCTATCACAGCTCAAATCCCTATTTTGGTAATAACCAAATAGTCACGTCTCTCAGATTATACATTTCCACCCACCACTCATCCCATAATATTCTGTACATCCACCCCACAATACAATGGCTCTCAAAACTTTTTTTACCTCAACTAAAAGCAGAAATGTATTTTACAACATGACTCAGAACACATGTAACACAAGTTGCCTAAAATATTCTTACTAAATGTGACGTGTACACTCTTGAATGGCTGATCAGCAGGCTTTCCTAGATCCTCGATATTTTCTCTAAACATTCTCTTCAGTCCCTGGACTTATTAAAATTTGGTTGTCTCTCAAAGACACTATCTCCCCTGAAGTTCTCTCAAATGAAGGCTTTTCCTCTTTCTCTCTCTGCTACATATCTAAGGGCCAGGAAGTGGTATGTAGGTTTCCTCCTTTCCCCTCACTTTTCTCACATCATTTCTCCATTTTTGTTTCTTTAAAGCTTTTAGGATCTCACTATACTACTCTCCACCCCTCCTCCCTGCTTTCTCTTTCATTCGCTGAAGACTGTAGTTTCTGTTTCATATCTTCCTCTCTATCCCAACTCTTGTCCTCATTCTTAGAGGCTTCAATACCCACATTAAAAACACACAAAACACCCTGAGTTCTTTGACCTACACTACCCAACCTCACCCACCTAACATTAGTCACAGGCTTCTCAACCTAGTAACAAGCCTTATCCTCCCTAACTACACCATCTCCAATAAATCAAGCACCCCACTCTCCAATTTCTTCTTACTCTCTTGACAGCTCACTTAGCATGGCCCTCTGCATTGTTTGACCCCATGAATACCTCCAACCCATTGACTGGCCTATCTTGTCACTGTTCCTGAACTACTTTCACATCCCTCCACACCCAGTATAGATCCATGGGACATCACCATCATTACATTGCAAGTGAGCTTGACTTTATCGGCTTCTCATCTCCCTTAAGTGTGGTTTTTCCACTCGTGCTATACACCCTATTCTTAACCTTTCCAAGGTCTTTAAAATGGGAGATTAACCAAATGAGTACCTCTTTCACCTGCTAACTAGTGATTCTCCTTACCCAAGAAAATTTATTGAAAGAATTGTCCACGCTGACCAATTTCTGTCATTCACTTTCAATCCAATCCAATCTGGATTCTGTTCTCACTGGAACTATTGTTATCAAGGTTATTAATTCATGTTCCCAAATTCCATGGGCATTTGTCTTCCCCATTCAAACTTTCAGCAGCAATCATTGTAACCGACCACTCCTTTTTGAAACATTCTCCTCCTCCACATCTCGTCTAGCCATTCTTTCACAATCCACGTTGCTGACTCCTCCTAACCAAATTCTAATTATTGGATTTCCTCAGCACTTGGTTCTGGGTCCTTTCCTGTATCTGGGTAATCTCCTCTAGTTCCATTATTTGGAACACTATGTGCTAATGAATTCCCAGCTCAGACCTCTCAATTAGTACACCAACTGCATACATGACATCTCCATTTGGATGTTTAACAAGCACTTCAAACTTTGCATCTTCAAAGTTGATTTTCTCCAGCCACATAAATCATTTCTTAAGGAGATCTAGATAAATGGCAACCAATCGATCTAGTCACTCAATCTAAACACTAAGGGTTCACTCACACTTGAATCTTCTGTCATCTGCCACACCCAATTCATTAGCTAATACTGTCAATTCTATATTCAAAACAGGACTAGAATCTATCCACTTCTCTCCATCACGTGTGTCTAGGCTATCATGATTCCCCGGTAGACTACTTATAAGAGCTGCTTGCTCCTTGCTTCCATTTTTGTCAATTTCATTTCAAATTGATAGAAACCTGTACTCAACAGTGGCCCGCCCACACTTAAGGGAGATGCCAGTAACCTGTTGTAAGGACCTCAAGGCCTAGAGATGCTAGATTTATCACCTGTGACCTACTCACTCCCCTTCCACACCCCCACAATAGGCAACAGAGAGAGACCAGCAGACACTCTTTCCAGCAAGGGTTTAATGCCCTGATGAAAAGAGCACCAGCATCTTTGGGAAAGATTTTAGTTACTTTCTCTATAGGCCAGAAATGCTGGTGGAAGGAACAAAGTCTGTTTTCAGTTTGGATGGAAAGATTCTAGAAAAGTAGAAGCAAAGGGGCAGTTCTTACCACAATATGCTCAACCAGGAGCTAGCAAGTAACCAGAATAACCCTACCACAGGTCTCTTTTGTGATGGTAATTGACCACGGGGTTCTTGAGAGAGAAAGACATCAGCATCAGCCCGCTAAGGTGCCACTTCCATAACTGAAAAATTTCTAATCAGTTAAACAAAGGCCTAATTTGAGCTATGGCAAGTGAGCTGGTCCCTCACATCTTCTGCTACAGTCTTGCTCCCTTTCCTGCTTTTAAAACACTATTTATTAACTTTTCAGCTACATTTTTCCTTTGAGAATTTGATGAAGACACTCTCCCTAGACAAACACACAACAGAAAATACCGCATGAAGTTCAAAGATTCCTGAAGGGCTGCCTGAAACATGGACTCGGTTAGGTTTAGTTCCTTCCGAGCTGGCCCGTCAACCTTCAAAGGAAATAAAGGATCGTGCATTCTCTTTGGAATATTGTCCTCTCTCCTCATCTCATTCAAGCTTCATGAGTAATCTAACCATTGTTATAGAAAAGGAGTAAGAAATGCCCATTGTGTTATGTGTTTGTAAATGCATAAAAACCCTAGAATGACATAAAAAACCTGATTAACAAGTCGGAGGACTGGGCCGGAGAGACTGAAGATGGAGGGGAACATTTTTCATTGAATATGTACGAATACGTACGAATTACCTAATAAAATAATAATAAATTAAAAACTTTAAACTTTTAAAAGGCTACATCTTGCCTCTAACTTCTCATTTCCAAGAAACTCTCTGGCATTCTAAATGCCTTCTGGTCCTTCCATCCTTCAAAGCTGGTACGTAAAGGTCACCAGATGCTGTCTAATTTGGAAATGCAATGAATACTACACATTCTTTATCTTCCTTGATCTCTCCATGACATTAAACAATAATCATCTTTCCTAGGCTTTTATAACTCCATGTTCTCTTGATTCCCCTATCTTTCTGAAAGTCCCTTTTTATTCTCCATCAGACTAATTTATCCATTTATTCCTTGCCTACAGGGTGACGATACTTTTCTTCCGTTTGCCCCTATTTTGGGTGATTTCAATACATTATGGCATGCCACTACGACCAGAATCTTCAAAGTGTGACCTGGGAGGCCACAAGAACCTTTCAGAAGTCCAAGAAACAAAACTATTTTAACTCAATCTTCCTCACACCACTTCTAAACTTGCTATTCTCCCCCTACTCCCTATCTACCTATGCCCCAAATGACTCAAGCCAGAATTGTAGCAGGCATCGACAATTCCTCCTATACATTCATCAGGTACTTAGATTACTAATTCTATTGATAGAGTCTCATACCTTGCCCTACCTCCTGCTGCAGCATTAATTCAAGCCATCATTACTTCTCTAGATTTCAACAGCCTAAACTGCTTTCTCTACAGCCAATTTCACCTTTTCCCAATCCATTCTCTATACCGCACCAATTCTATAAGCAATACCCAAACTGATTCCCCTATCAGCTCACTTGTTTCTCAGACTGCACAGATATTGTTCTCATATTAACTCTCTGAAAGAATTTATTTTTATTATTTTGTTGAAGATAATTAAAACAAGCACCTGCTAGATCATTTGGTTGAGTACCTAAGACAGTTATACAGAATCCAAGGCTGTGTTTATAATCGCAATAGCCTATTACCATAAACCAAGGTTAACTCATGAGAAATGAATGACAGACTTATTTAATCCCACTCAAGAGAATATGATGCTCTTTATTTCCAAATGTATCAAATTTGTGTGAATAAAAAAATTGTGATCAAAGAACTGAGTCTTTCCAAGGTATTAGAAGCACTGACAAGCCGAGGTAAAAAGTAACTTGTTGCATACCATATTCATATTGTGCACAATTTGTAGAATACATCACATGTCACATTAATGTTAGGGAACTTCAATTTTATTAGTTTTGTAGCTTTAACTGATGAACATTTCAGTGTTGTTAAGAGCTAGAAACACAAAGAATTCAGTTTGTTTACACATCTGAAACATTAAAAGGAATTTCTAGCAACAAAACCTAGCTACTTAAGTTCCTTAAACATATCTGACACTGAGAATCACTATACTCTTCTTTATCTAATCCTAGAGTGTTCTCTAACTAAATTTTTAAAGAAACTAACCTGCTTCTTAAAATGTTGAGAATCAGATCTCTGACACCTTGAAATAGAGCCTCTTTGAAAGACCCAAACCTGCATAAATGCTTAAATGGTGTTTGGCTTTCAAAGCAAAGGTTTTCTTGTCCTACTTACATGAGTCATAACTCTAGAACCACGCTGTCCAATATGGTAACCACTAGAAATAGGTGGCTATTTAAACTTTAAACTAAAAATTCGGTTATTCGGTCACACCAGCCACATTTCAGGTATTCAACAGGCATATGTGGCTGGTAGCTACGATGTTTCTCTAATCATAGAAACTACTATGGGAGAGTGTGGCTCTAAAACTTCTCCCTTTCACTGAGCTCTGAGATAGCCACTCGTGACTTCCAATATCAACTCGATATTGATGATTTCCTAATCTTTCTCTTGCCTTCTTCCATTAACCTAATGGAATATCTTAAGGAATCTACTTGACATGTCAACTCTACTTAATCAACTGGAGAGATGGACGAACTGACTGGAAATATAATTATGGCAGTGGCAAGAAAATTAATAAGGAACAGTAAAATCAAGAATGGAAGATTTTCAGAGTAAGGTTAAGACTGAGACTGAGACAAGCCAGAATAGGTACTTCAAAAACCTTAGTAAATATTAATCAAAAGATAATTCCCACTCCACTGTCCCCAGCCATCCTAAACTAATTAAAAGCCACTTTGCAAAGATCTGCAGAAGATATCTTTCCAACTATACCTGAATGTATTACTCACCTAGTAAACACACCTTTGATATGAAAGATATAGTAAGATCACAGTTTATAATCAGTCAGTATAAACTGCAGTTTAGCCTGTTTCAAAGTTTATTTTGTTAACTACATTTCTAAGTCTTTGAAGTTTTCTTAAGAAACTCAAAACAACATAATTAATAATGCATTTCAGCTAGGTTTACAACCTCATAGGAAAATACTACCTTAGATTCTTGTTCATTAGTTTAAATCTCTCAGATTTTTCTGTACTGTATTATTAAAGAGACATAATACAGTTATTATTAGTTACTCACAAATACATTTTCTACTTTATAGAGATATTTAATGTTGGTGCACTCTAAAAGAAAACTTATTTTAAAAAATACAAAACTCTATTTTCTGACTACTTAACTAAAATAAAAACAGATGCAAAAATAACACCATGCCCCCCCCAATTCAGATAGAAAGCTTCAGAAAACAATAATGAAAGGTTTTTTCCAAAATAATGTATAGTATATTAATTTATTCAATAAACATTTATGACCACTATAAACTTCTGGAATGAAGTAGATGGATATTTAATCAAATAAACATGAAGCAAACATTTATTATGTACCTACCGTGTGCTAGGCTTTGGATGATATATACAAAAAAAAAAAGACATGGTCTCTGCCCTCTTGGAGCTTACAGTCTACTTAAGTTGACAAACAACCACAGATACAATGGCAAAGCACCAAGGAGGCATTGTGAAGAAGGGACTGGTTCTGCCTGGAGAACGCAGGGCAGGCTTCACAGAGATGGAGACAATGGAGCTGGGCCTTGGATGAGAAGGAGTTCACCAGATGGAGGGGAAGGGGGGAAGCGCATTCCAAGCAGAGGAAACAGCACATGAGCAAGCAGACTCTTGAAAGCACATGCCATGGTGCAGGATGACGAGCGAGCAGTCCAGCGCAGCTAGAGCGTAAAGGTGCACACAAACTAAAGAGACGAATTAGTTTTTGGTTTTTAGTGAATCATAACTATCAGGGAGAATATCTTCATATTACACTTAGTGTAGCTTAACTGTGATTCTGGTCACAATAAGATAGTCTGAAAGCATTCCATTCATTTCATAAATATTTGAGGCCCTTCGACAGATACCCAGCACTGTGGTTAGAGTTTTAAAAACATAGTTTTAGGAAAATAAATCTTAATTTTTTCTGTTCATTTAAGAAGCAGAATAAACCTAGAAAAAAAGTTTTCTTAAGCTGAAATCACATAGTTTTGCCTATACACATTCGAGGTCCTCACTTTTGCTAACTTGAGCTCCCTCTACTCCTGTCACTCTCTCACATCCTTCTGAACACCTTTATGACTATCGACCCAAAGGAACACCGTAATTAAAGCATTACAGAGGCAATGTCAGCCTTCCCTTTCCATTCTGCCTCTCCAAACAAGGTACCTGCCAACGTCCCTATGGAAATCAATGCAAAGTAACCAATGCAACATATGAGGAAACAATGTATTCTAACGTCTGTAACAATTTTTGAAATCAAACTATTGTAAACAAACTAGGAAACTGAATTCTGAATAAAGAGA
The DNA here is from genome assembly GCF_000151845.1 of Pteropus vampyrus. Lineage (NCBI taxonomy): Eukaryota > Metazoa > Chordata > Mammalia > Chiroptera > Pteropodidae > Pteropus > Pteropus vampyrus. The sequence goes on along the minus strand of NW_011888784.1, from coordinate 224,280 downwards.
TAGGAAGCAGAGATCCCATACCCTCCAGGAAAAGTAAAAAGATGATGAGGAAAACATCTTGGATCAGAAAGCTTCCTCCACTGGCCACAAGGCAACAGTGTTCACCAAGATGGCTGAGTGCTCAGGAAGGTGCAACGGAGAAAGGAAAGGAACTAACGTGGGGCAAATACTTGGCTAAATGTTTTCATATAAATTCCTGTTTATTCCTCACACTGCTAAGGAAAAGATGTTATTAGCTTAATTTTATAAATGAGAAATCTGAGGCCATCGGAGGTTAAGACAATTGCCCATGACTGGGTGAGCTAATAACTGGCAGAGCCAGGGCATCAAACCATACCTGCGGGAATCCGAAGCCCCTCCCACTCTACTACACTGCCTCAGTGCTCCTGAAACAAATGCTCACCCTCAAGGGGCATGCAGGGCTGTATCCGTCAGAGCTGCAGAAAGAAAAGCCCTTACATTTCCCTTGACCATTTCACACAATCAGATTGAGAACAATAGTGGTGCCAACACACATACAGATATGTCTCCGAATTTCAGAGGAAGAAAATTTGGGGGGGAAAAAAGATTATATAAGATGAGTTACTCCTGGAGGGGGGAAAAAAGCTTTCTTTGTAAAGATATTGGGTGCTATAATATGATTAATTTAGCATTATAATTCAAATGCTATTTGTTTAAATTCCTGTACAATATATACCATCAACTAAGCAGCTCAATAATGGAAAAATCCCAATCATAGTACTTGGATAAGGATATTACTCTTAAAAGTCATTATCTTCAACATCATCAAAAGTCAAAATAAAAACTGCCCTTTCTCAAATCCTAATCCAGAAAATTAATAGGTAAGTATACACTTTGTGGTAAGAACATTCATTAAAATTTTGCCTCTTTTTGGCTAACAGAAACTATTTTAAAGAGGAAAAAAAAGGAGACAATTAACATCAACAAATAAATCTTTTGTAAATAGTCCCAATGGACCTAAAGTGTGATGTACGTTGGCCTAGAGAGATATTGAAATGTTGTTTTCAACCATATGCAATTTACTTACGCTCTCCCTCTATAAGTACTGCCAACTACAAGAAAATTAATCAGATATGTAAGTCAAGTGCTTATCAGGGGGAGAAAAGGAAAAAAGGAAACTAAGACATTCAGACCACTAAAATTCCAATGACATATTTAAAATGTAAGATACTTGTGGAGCAGTTTTTGAAACAGCTTACATACACTGTAAGTAAATTAACCAACCTTATTCTGATTGAGAGGATCATTCCGCAGTCTCTGTTTGTTCTTCTGTAATTTACTAGGCATCATCTTTCCAGTTCTGAAGTCAAAACTGCTGAGGTCAACAGTATTTCCCAGGTACCTTGCCAACTGAGGTTTGCTTCTGAACTTTTTACCACTTGGACTAGAAGAAAGATAATGTTAATTGTACAAAAGACAGTAATATTTACCCTAGACCTTACATACCCTAGACTCTTCATGCCTTCCTTCCTGGTCCCAAATGTTATATCACAATTTTACATGTTTATTTTTTCAAAGAAACGTTAATGTTTAAAGGAACTTTGTAACTTCACTAAAAAGAGATAATGTGTCATCGAATGTAACAGTCCACTAGGTACATCCCTGGAGCACATAGCAGATGTTATTACAGATTATTCCACTGGCCAGCAGTCATTCATTCAGCAACCACTGACAGAATATCAACACAAGCCACATGCACAGCATAACATGCATACTGCAAATGTCTTCAATCTTATAAACTTTTTTTCCTAACTGACTTCTGAAATGCTGTTTTTTCTGTAAGTATTACATGTGTACAATGTCAGCAGTAATCAGTAAACAAATTCTTCTGAAGTCAACACCCTTGTTACACACATGCAAAATCCATACATCTTTGGCTACCAACTTGAACTTATAACATTTACAATAGAAAAATAACCTTGAATTTTGACAATGGTTAAATGCTCCCTTATGTAACCACTAAAAGGAGAAAATTAAGGCAAACATTCGTAAATGTGTTTACATGATGCTGACATGAGTTCTGTTAGCCAAACTCCTACCTTAGAGAAGTATATCAAGGATAATTTACTTCCTGTAAGAAATATTGCCAAAGCTGGAAAATTACAAAAGTGCCAGAATTATACAGAAGGGTAACTTGGTCTTTCATAAAACTTTTTTTTCCTGTGTGGCACTGATCTGTAAGAAAATTTTTATGGAAGAATGCCCCAAAGTCTTATCTAAATTTTCTGAGCCAAATGTGCTAGAATAAACTGTTAAAGTCAGCGAGATATACAACCAGAAGAGAATTGTGCGAATTCCAGAATATCTGTCAAAGAAGCCACCATGTTAGATTTAGAACTTAACCTTGCCCCAACTGACTGCGATAAAAGAAAAATAACTCAAGAAGACAAAAGAAAAGGCTGGAAAACTTTAAGCAATAAAATATTCCCCTGGAACAGCAAAACTTCTCTTTGGGTCAAGTCCAAACCAACACACCCCTCTTTGTCAGAAACTCTGGTATTCTGCCACCACCAACTTCAAGACAACCGAAGATCTTATCAACATTCTTTATCCATAATCACATGACATAAGTATTCCTGAAACACAATTCAAAGTACAGAATTCAGCCTACAGATGAAGATAACCAGTACCAGAACATGACAGATTAGAACAAAGTAGACAACGAGAACACAGCAGAGGAAAGAACATAAGGTTATGTATAAACAAACTCTAATTCTCATTCTAACCCAGATTTCCAAATATGCTCAGTATCATAAAATAAAATAGCACGTCATCCTCAAAACTGTTGTCCAAAACGAATCATCTCTGCCTACCACAAACTTCTACCCTCAAACCTGACCTTGTATTGCCTTCTGCTGCAGCACCACTGTCCACCTAGCATCTACTTCTCAAATTAGAAGGCCCCACCACAATGCTTCAAGGGCCCCATGCCCCAGCTGCACATCCAGTACCAAGTTCTAAATGTTCGGACTCCTCAATGCTGACAAAACAGCTTCACTTCCTTAGCGACACATCAAAAATCTTCTATGTGTTCCAATATTTTTTCCTAGACTTTTTCCCACTAGCCTTGGTACCCTGCATTCCAAACTCAAAGTCTCTAAATATGCCATGTACCTCTAACTTCCAGCCATGTCTTTCTGAAGGATGAGCACTAGCAATCCTGCCTGTCATAAGACTTAATCCTCCAAGCCCAGCTAAAATGTCACCTCTTCCATGAAGGTGTCTGTGATTCTCCAATCCTAGTTCGAAATAATTCTACTACCCTGAAATTCTACTTCATCACAATTCCTATATAATCTCTTGATGAGTCAAACAACCAAAAATTACAATAACACTTTTTAAAACCCTCAAACACGATTTATATGTTATCACTGAATGAAGTAACTTTCTGAAAGCAAAAAACTTTCATTGGTTGAATAGTAAAGAATATGTTTTCATTTGCAGATACAACAGAATGTAAAGTCTATGCTTACTGAAAAGTTATGTTGCGTGGAATTTCAAAAATTGAACTAGAAAATATTTTCATGATTAATCTATTATGCTATATAAGACATGAAATCTTACTGGAAGACCCAAATTTATTTGAAAAATTGGCAAAGATTTCTCTATTATATAATTATAGTTAATTTTAATTAACTAAAATCGCCATATGGTCTTTATAATTACATATTCCAGTTACTAGTAAAAAAGATTCTGACAAACTATTTGGTATACCTCAAAAGTAAAAAAAAAAAAAAAAAAAAAACTCTCCACAAAATAAAATGACAATTTTCAATCAGCTATCTCTCTAATACGACCTCATTAGTGCAATAAAAATCTGAGTTCCAGAGCGGACTTTGTTTTGACAAACTAATGTTCCAAAAGATGAAAATATCAAGGTAGCAACTTTTACCGAAAAGATAAGCACTATTATTAGGAAACAGCTTAGAGACAATTAGTTTCATTTTTGAAAGAATCAACTGACTTATTTCACAAATCAACCCTGCAATAGTTCCTTACGTATCAGATGAAATACCAGTTATCTACTGCAGCTGAAAACATACTGGAGCCTCACTGTAACATTCCTCTAAAGAACAAAACTCACTAGAGATCAACTGGTTTTAGATACCCCTCCCCCAAATTAAAGAAATCTAAATACTTAAGAACCCAATTAAAAGGCCATACTCATGAAAACTGATGGCACAATTTATTAACTACATTAGCAATTCAGTATGGCTTAAAGTAGTTCCAATGTTTAGTGATTTTAAAAATTAAATAGGAAGCGTTTACTCTAAGAAAGGCCTGGCATACTCTACTGATAAACTAAATTAGAAATGAAGGAAGATGGTAGAAATCAAGTTTTAACTATTAGCATATTAAAAGAAAGTTGGAATATCAACTAGTGGCCACTCAGATCTTATTCATACCAAATCACTGCCTTCTGTCATGAAGATAATGTAATTCTATGAAGCACCTACACCGGATAGCTACAGGTACTGGGCGTACACACTGCTGCCTTCAGAACAGTGGTACAAGACACTTTCTTCACTGTAAATGCTATAGCTTGTGCTTGGTGCTTTAAGGAAAGTCAACCTGGCTGCCCCATTGGATTTTAAGACCAGAGACCTTCTTCTGCAGGAGATGAATGCAAGCACACAGTAGGATAAGGCCCAAGGAAATGGTTAAGCAGAAAATCTGCCCATCGCATAGAGGCCATCTGCACAGTGGCAAAATAATGCTAGAAGTGGCTGAGGAAGTAAATGCTAGATGATGAACAAAAAGATGGTATGTCATTTAAGCTCTGGTCTTACCCAGAGTGACAAAATTATCATCTGTCTGCACTCTAAAGATGGCTGCTGTAGGTCCCAGTCTCAGACATACCAGGACTTAATGTGATTAAAAGTATCAAATTGTAACTTAAGTAAAATTTTTTTTTAACTTCAATAGACTAGTAAAGGATATTAGTCATTTTCAGTTTTCTGTGCTCGGAGTGACTACTCTAACCCCAGTAATGAAATACTAAAATTTCACTTTCAACCACAAAAAAATTTCCTACCAACTGCTCCCCAGACATGCCAGTCCTGAACCAACTTGTGATCTCACCTTTAACTTCTACCAAGTACCCTAAAGAAAGTAATAATTAAATGAAAAATCAAAAACATGAGTTATTTTTTTCCAGTTCATTAAGAACATTTCATCACCTGAACTATGTCTTTGCTTACTTTCATTTTGATTAAACTGTTTAAAGAACTTCTTAAACCTATCTCTTCATAGGTTTGTAACTATAGATTATCAGAAAGAAATTTTATTTGGCATCTGGCTTTCCAATCTAAAAGAATTTAATTGAGATACCAGAAATACCTAAATTACAGTCACCTTAATTTAATGGTATTCACATTTTGTCACTCTATAAAGTTGTCTGCAATCATTACCTGAGCTAGATAACTGTAACATGTCCTGCCAGTCTATGACACACAAATCAACTCTTCTGAAGTCCTGTTGTTTGCTTCTGACACTGCACTCTGAAAACACTCCTAATAGAGAACATTTTTTCATGTTACTTGAGTAACATGGATAATCATGATATTTAGTCAAACCATTATGAGAAGACCAGAAGTCTGTGCAAACACAAGTATATCTTCAAACCAGTTTGTAATAGGATGAACTGTGGAGGTGGCAGTAATCAGAGCAGAGTAAGACGAACTGGCCTATGAGTGGCCAGTAGCATGGTGGATGGCAGATGGTTAGCATGCTCAGGGGTGTACCACTCTCCAACAATATCAGGAAGTACTTTGTGGGGAATAATAAAAATCTCCACAGTGAAAATTCTATAAGCTACAGCACTGGAAAAAACTGAGAATAAAGAAATAGCAACTTTTATTTTTTTTTCTACTCTCATTAAATGTTAGAGCTTACCTATTATTTATAAGAGTAAGCATTAGAAGAATGACTTCTCTAACTTTAAATAACAATTCTCTCCAGAAATCAAAATTTAGCTGAGACTAAAATTAAATTTACCGTCAATCCAGGACTTAGGTACTGTGATATTGCTTACATATTTCATATATATTATATGGTCTTCATCCTCTCCTGGCTCACAGCTCCCAAACCCTTTGGAATTTCCTAAGTGATGAGCAACAATGGTGTCCCTTGTTATGTTAATAAGGTGACTTCTGAACCCCACTCAAGGGTAGTGGCTGGTTGCCAACAGGAGCCAACAGTGTGCTCAGAGACCAGGGACTTTCAGTCCCACCCCCTGATTTCTGGGAGGGGAGAGGGGCTTGAGGGTGAATCGACTGCCCATGACCAATGACCTAGCCAATCATGACTATGTAATGAGCATAAAAATCCAAAAAGACAGATCCTCAGCCCTTTTTGGAGAATTCTCACGTTAGAAAAACAGAACACTTCCACGTGCGCCCAGCTCCAGGAGGACAGAAGCTCCGTTCGGGACCTCACCCTACGTATCCTCTTCATCAGGCTGATTTGTATCCTTTAATATTCTTTGTTAATAAATCAGTGATCTAGTGAGTAAATGAATTTTTCTGAGTTCTGTGAGCCATTCCAGCAAATTAATAGACCTCAAGGAGGGGAATGTGGGAACCTCTGATTTATAGTAAGTCAGAAGTACCCATAACAACCTGGAGTTGCAAAAGACATCGAGTCTTGAAGGGAGTTGCTGGAACATCCAATTTGCAGCCAATAGGTCAGAAGCACAGGTAACAACTTGGGCTTGTGACTAGCATCTGACTGGCACCTGAAGTGGAGGGCAGTCTTGTGGGACGGAGCACTTAACAGATGGAATCTGATTCTATCTCCAGTATACGATGTCAGAATTGAGTTGAATTCTTGGACACCTTGTCAATGTCTGAGATTTGCTTGTTGGTAGGGGGAAGCTGCCAAACACACCGTGGAATCAAGTCTGGAAACCCTTCTCAGGTACAAAACATACAATCAGAAAACTGCCAAATCAATTAATTCAAGGAATACATACCACTGCTTCAAAACTACATGACATACACACAGAAAACTCCATCTAAAAGTCAGCTCTCCATGACCCCTTCTTTAGCTCTTTTCCTCCCACTCTTAAATGTAGACCTTTCTTAAAATGAACCATCCTCAGCTTTCCTCTACAGTTTGTTCTTGGTATTTTATCTACTTTTATCTTACTTATATTTCCCATCTCTCATCAGTTACTAAATCTAGTTCCTTCATAACTACCTTTGAATCCATCCATCCTTCTTTTCCATTTCCATTGTCACTGCCTGAATCATTTTTATGACCTTAGGTGAAAATCACCATGATAGGCTGATTTTCTAAATGCTAGTCTCTTTGCATTCTAAATTATCCAGATTGTTCTTCCAAGAACAGTTTAAAAGCTTTCAATGGACTTTAACTCATTAGCAAAAGGGAGCAGAATATTTTAACCCTGCATTTGAGATCTTTTTTTCATCTAGCCTTCTCTTAACCTTTCAACCCTCCTTTCCACTCCTCTTACCCAGTGACCTTTGCTCCAGCCATACTGGTTTATTCACTCTATTTTGAACAGGCTGACTGGTTTCACTCTTCAACCCTCTGCAAAGAATGTATTTTACCCCGTCCATAATGCATGCCCTCAACTTCAAACCCGAAAAGACCAGAAATACTAATCCACCTTGTACCTCTTTCATAAAGACCTAACGGAACAAAGTAATAGGAATATTTCCTTCTTCTGAACCATACAGTAATTACTGTATCAAGAAATAATAATGAACTGCCTGTTGGCATCTCTTATATTCTAGTTTTGAAATACTAAGTCTGGTATCATTATAAAACTTCCACGAGTTTAAATCTTATGTTCACCAATAACATACTGAAGTAGTTATTTATGAATGAAATGATATGTCAGATTTTCTTCAAAATAATGAAGACTGAGTCAGGGGTAGTGGATCAGGGTATGAATGAAATAAGATTGGCAATTGTGGAACTGCGTACTTGGTAGTTTGTTTTTTTATTCCATTTACTTTTGTAAATATGTTTGAAATTTTCTATAATATATGTTTAAACTATAAATATTGAAGTACGCAAGCTGAATTTTCTCCTGAAAATTGGCAAGTTCTTTTTAAAAATCTGAAGAGTTGAGGCAAGTAAATTTGAGCATTAAAGAATTTCTTTAAAAGTGAAGATGGGAGTAGAGAATTATTTTTAAAGTATTGATAGGAAAAAAATTTATTTACAATATGGCTAATAAAATGTGACAGCATTCCACCTTCTCCCTCAACTTAAATGTTTAGAAAATCATCACAAAGTTTTAAACAGTATAAAAGACCTTAAGTATACTTCAAATTGCGCCAATCATCCTCATTTCATAAACTAGCATTTATGTAACAAAAATTACATACAGTGTTATCACTGGTAGCAAATTCTACTATCTTTATATCACAGCTAAAGAAAAAGTCAAGATGATTTACTAAAAAATAAAAAACGAATGTAGAATTCTACCTATCTCATCCCACTGCCTTAAGGCACTAACTTTCTGAAAAAGGTAAAAGGAAAAAAAATGGTTACTTTGGTTAAATTGGGAACTGGACACTGCTGTGGAAATGTGAAAAAGTAAACATGTCTGGGAATTATTTCAAAATATAATAGGAGAGAATATTGATGAAACAAGATTGGCCAGTTGTTAATTGTTAAAACTGGTTGACAAGCACATGGGGGATTCATTACACTTTCCTATTTATCTTTTCCTTTGCATATATTTGAACTTCTCCATAATAAAAAACATATATATAGATAAATATACCCCAGAAAAATATATTTTTAAAAACTTTTTTTTAATAGAAGAGGCTATGGGCCTCCAGGACAGGCCTTTTCAAAGAGACGTATATGTCACTACATACATGTTAAAAGAATTTTAAGAACATTCGCCCTTGCTTTAATCTATGTATAAAAAGAACAAGGAAAAGAATACCAAGATACATTGTTCAAAAAATCTTTAAGAGGATGATGTTCTTCCTCACATTTATAAATCACTCACAATTGTTCCTGACAAATGCTAAGTGCTCAATTTTAGAACCTAATTGTAAATTACTAAATAGTAAAATTAAAATTACTTTTACTATTATTTACAGTCATATCAAGTTCCCAAATGAATCTGAATTTATATCATAAGACAAGGCAAAATCTTAAGATGCACAGATATTATTCAAATTTTAATCTACTCCATACTTTTTTATTTTCCGATCTTGGGGAAGTTTTAGTTTTTCAAAGTTCTGATGAAATTAAGTAAAACAACATTTCACAATGTGCCTAGTCACTTCTTAGTGGAAACGGCAAACAACAATTAAAAAAAAAAAAAAAAAAAAAGAGTTGCAAAGGGTATTAATATTCCTAGCCAAACGGAAAATCCACAAAATAAGAACTGATGATTTATTTCTAATTCATCATGCAAGTCTGACAAGATCTCAAACACGGGATAAAAGGTCATGAATTTCAATTACTCCCTATAAATTCCAAAAAAAAAAAAAAAGTATCACCTCCTTTGCAAATCATCTGTTTCTGTTCCATGAATTAAAACCAAATTATGACTATATCCCACAAATGAAATTTTTAAAGCAATTTGAAAATATCATCTATCAATTTCTGTTGGAGATTATTTTTAGAATGTGTATCAGTTCCTTCTGAGCTATGTATTTCCTCTACTGCAGGTATTGTGGGTGTTCTGGCAGGTGAGACTTTGCATGTCAGATTCTAAAAATCATATGTAGGACAGGTGGTAATGTCGTACCCTAACAAAAATTACTCTAGCATATCACAAAAAGATGTGATAATACAGATGAGGGAGAAATATGAGGGCACAATTTCCACCACACCTATACCTCTTTTATTTACGGACTCAGGCTTCTATCAGGCAATATTAAGAAAAAAACTAAAAAGCAAGTCCAACTTTCATTTATGCAGCAGCGCTTAATAAATATTGCATTTCTTTCCTTTCTCCAACTAAAGAGATTTTTATTTAATTGGTCTGTAGTGCACATTTCTACTTTATCTCAACTCTGAAAGAAGCATATGAACTTTTTGCAGGAACCACATAAAATTATCTCAATAAGCTACATATTGCCTGCAAGTTGCAATTTGCTGTCTTCTAATTTAAGTGAAAGCTTTTAAAATGAAGACCTATTATAGCTTGCTTCTTAGGGAATGTGTTGCCTGTGTGAATATCTGAGAGCTAATAGGGTCAACCTAGGTTAAGACATATATGAAAAGGGGGGAGGAGAAAAACATTTCTGAACAAAATGATCACTTCTATTACCCAGAATAAAACTGCTTTAATTAATGTTAATTTACCACAATTTTTTCCATTTTTTCCCTCCAATATTACATAGAGCTAAAAGACCATCTTTTGGTACAAGGCTTCACAGCTGGATAGGATTTAAAATTTACCCTTTGTCAACTTCAAGATAAGTATAATAGTAAATAATTACATTATTTCAGTAGCATCCCAAACTCAGTAAAGAAGATTAGGCATGAGATGTTGCAATATTTGCGAATACACTAGGGATCTCTACTTGATACAGAGCAGGGTGATTAAGTGTTCTGAGGTTAAACCACCTGCATCAGGATTCTAACTCTGTACTTACCAGTACAATCTCGAGCCTATTACTTAACTTCCCTATCCTAACTCCTTATATGAAAAATGGACATAACTAAACATGTTTCATAGGGTCATAAAGATCTGAAAAAATAAAACAGATAAAGCATTTAGCAAAAGAATAATCACTGCCAAAATTATGACAGCTGTGACACAGAGTACTCACAAAATTAAGGCACACAGACTCTATACTGTATTATATAAGTCAATGAAATTCAAATGTTGATTTCTTACTATATGTCCTTTATCTACCATTTTCACTATATCTCTAATTTTAAAAAAGAAAAAAGCTTTCTATCCTTCTATAATACCCTCAACATTAATGATAAAAATTAGAAACTTGAAAGTGTTTGGACTTTATAAACTATCTCAACCGATTCCATCTCAGCACACTATCGCACATAATATAAAACAACAGCTAAGAGATCATTTAAGACTTGTTTTACAAAATTTTAAGTGTTATATCAATTGGTAAACACTTATTTAACATCTGTGTGTTCAGCATTGTGCCTAGAGAAAGGAGACAAGTCCATGAGAAAGTCACAGATTCTATGAAAATGAACATGAGAGCAACACAGGGGACACCAGATTTAACTACGCAGAGATGACCAGAAAAAAAATATATTATGTGAAGGGCAGTTTATTGAAAGTCAGAGATTTTAATATTTAATAACTGTGACAGTGGATCTCTCATCTGGTTTATTCAGCTGGTTTTTTCCAACGAAGACTACATGAAAGAGTTTATTTTTTTAAGACAAAAAGGAAGGGGGAGGGAGGTGCTGGTTGAATCTTGACATCCTCAGTGACTCAGAACTCATGCCCTAAAAGTATCATAGCAGCCTTTTATCAAACGGGATGTTTTTTACTATACATTTTTTTAAAACCTATTTATATAAGTCCACCCCATACAACGTGAGTTATTTAATGAATTGTTTTCCTTAATTAGTCCTTAAACATATCTAAAGCTTTAAGAAATCTTTGTACGGATTTTAGCATTCTAGAATCGAATCCTTTATAATACTATGAGGTACAGGTACAATCGTACTCAGGTACAATCAAACAGAGAAACAAATCACAGCTTTGGAAAGTATAAGTGACATGCTTTGCTCAAGGCTGCACCACTGGAAAGTGCTGAACTAGAATATCAACTCCAGACCTCGTAACTCCTGTGCTCTACGGCCTTCCCTGTAGACTCTTGCTTTTATCATAACACTCATGACTTTAGAGAACTCAAGAATACTGTCTCTAAGTCCTCTTCTTTCCAGATTAAGTACTTGGCTCCCTATGATTATTTTAATTGTTCTCTGATTCCACGGTATCTTTTTTCAGAGAAATGATGAGGTGCGAATGCATCATAGCTGTCAAAAATGTTTACTATTCTGTTTCTAACATCCAACCAGATGATATTTTATGGCAGCAGCTGTAACAGTTTAGCATGACTTCCAGATTTAACCTAGTTATAACCTAAAGTGTAGAATCCAACAAGTTTAGACTTGATAAAAAAGGAGATAGCTACTAAAAGCTCCTATGCAGAAATAATATTTCAAAAGTATTGATCTGCAAGTGTAGGAAACCTAAAACTAGAAATGACAGGAGTCAAGTAAACCAGTTAGAAAATTATAGTTCAAATAATGAGTTCAAATATGATGGCAACGAACCTTTTCAGAAACTATACCAAAGAATCCAACGCTTTATCGAACCACACTCTTTTTAAAAATAAACTCTGGATGATGATATATGAACTGCCACTATACTGTCAGTAGTCCTGACAGAAGGCATAATTACACTGCTGTTAATAACCGGCAACCAGAGGCATGCCTTCTATTAGAACTTGGCAGTCTCAGGAAACCACCAAAAAACTACTCTACCAAAATCTGAAGCTTTCTTGATGAGCTTTAGTCCAATTAATAAGATACACTCTACATTAACAGATTTCTTTAAATTAATCTCCCCAGAGGCAGGCTAATTCAGGAGTTAGTGTTATTAGAATCTGTGAACAACTGAATGCAGGTGTTCACATTACCAATAGGAGAGTAAACTCTTAACCCACCTATTAAGATATGTCGGTGTTTTGAGCTACTGGTTTTTAACGGGTCGGGTGTATATGGGGATGCTAATATGCAAAGCAGTGACACTGCAGATTGAAAAATAACATGTTCACCTTTACTGACTAGGTGACCTCCGCCATTCATTACCGAAAGGGGAAGTCAAAGTCAGAGTATCACAAGTAGTACATGCTACATGTGTCCTCCTGCCTCAGAAAGTAACTGCTCAGAAGGAAATTAAGAATGGGTGTTACAATCCTACACGGTAACTAACACTTTGTAGGTAGTCAATAAACAACAGACAACACTCCTTTAAGCCCTGAACTAAAAAGCACATGCGGCACAAATCTGTTCAATGTGTCCTTTCATTTTGGATAAAAAAGTAAAAAGCAAATCATGTTGTTTTCTCTCATAAAAAGACTTTAATTTCAGATAGTAATTACCACTATGCTGGTATGTGACTTGTCTTAAGATGAATTTGCTTGGAAAGTTTTTAAAATTGATTTAACAGTTTTTCTACCATACAATATGTATTGAGTTTGCATTAAAAAGTAAACATCAAAAATTTACAACACATTCAAAAAATATTAAGTGATCACAAATCAGAATACAGCAATCTGCCTTTTTGAAATAACTGTTCCATCTACTGCAAGGAAAACAACAAAAGATGCTTTGCAATAACCAAAAGTTAGTTTGAACAAATACGTCATCCCCAAACTAAACAAACCATATCCCAAGAGAAATACCACAGGGAGTGAAATTCAAAGTTTAAGATGCTCCGCTGAGACTAGCCTCCTATTCCTCAAGGAGTTCAATCCCAGATACAGGATATTCTTGTCAAATATAATTGGCTACAAGACATCAAGACAGTTCCAAGAAAGTTATGCATACCACCTGCTTAGAAAGAAATAGAAGGAGCTGTTAATGAAAGAGTATGCAAAAAGGAACAATTGTGAATAGCGCTACATGAAACAAGTGAACTTGAGAGGAGTAACCATTTGTTCCACAACAACTTTCTTAGTATTACTCAAGTAAATTTAATATTTGATGATGGGGAAATATAAAACAAGATAATCATGTTTGTATGTTTAAAATAAGTTTTCTGTTTTATCATTTAAGATTTCAAGATAAGGAGTCTCATATCAAGTGACAACGGTTCTAATGAAACACCACTTTCATTTAATTTTTTTTACTTGAAGAGGTGAAATAAATGTACTGAAACTACTTATCCATATATTTGAGCAACCATCAGGAATATGTTCATATTTACATGCTCTACCAGTAGTGATCATTCTTGTGTGTATGTATGTTTATAAACATACATTTTTTAACCTTTAAATCTAAGAGTATTTGCAATTCATAAGCACTGTATTGTGTGTATACAGACGCACAAATATATATTTTCCTAGGGGTAATGTATTAACCTACTTGAAGTCAAAAGAATGGAAATCCTTCACAGCATTATTCCAATTGCTAAATGACTAACAACTGGCTCCAATACTCAAATATATTCCCTGAAAAATTATTTAGTCAACCTACAAACATGGCCTCCAAGCCACTGAATATAACATTTATATTTTTTTCTATGAGATGATTTACAAGAAAAGTTAATAAATTTGTTGATAAGAAAATTCCGCTAATATCAATAGCCACAGGCACTTTCCTGACATTACTAGGTCATCCAAACTAATGACATGGACAGCATAACCACAGGAGTGCAAGATCACATCAAGCTGAAAACCTTGAATCATTCAGATCAAGGTTTCTCAGCCTCAGCACTGGGGCCAGATAACTCTGTTGAGGGGGCTGTCCTGTGTATTATAAAATACTTAGCAGCATCTCTGGCCTCTATCCACTAGATGCCAGTAGCAGTCCCTTCCAAGGTGTAACAACCAAAAATATCTCTAGATATTGCCAAATGTCCCCTGGGAGACAAATTTTGGTCTGGGAGTCTAACGACTCACGACAATGTTTCAGTTTTCAAAGAGTGTAAGTTCTGCAACACCAAAAGAATTCTAAGAAACTTCAGGCATTCCAAGTGGCTACTTTATATGATACTTTCCTGGATCCCACAAAGTAACTGAAACCCTGTTACCGTAGATAGCTAATTTTTCCACATGTGCATGATTAAACACTCTTGTGATGATGAGTCTGGGACAGGCTGGGAAAGGAGCCAATAGTGACTGGGTTTTACAGTTTCGATGAATTACACCTTCTTTAACCCTTCAGTGGACAAATCATCCCTGGCAGAGTAACTTTCTTCACAAACTATTGTCCCGAACACCTTCGACATAAGACGTCCGCCTCTGGGCTCTCACCAGACACTGTGCCTGTCACTGCACTGAGATCAACTCTCATCCAAGGGCTCAAGCACCCTCTACCACCAGGCCAGCCTGTCTTTGCCACTTCCCTCGGGCCCCAGCTCTCATCTAGACATCCTCTGCCCCGGTCAGCTCTTGACCCTTGACCCCGGCCTGACCCTGCTGCCCCCTCCCCGCCCCCAGGGCGGTACCTGAAGTAGTAGACATCGCTCTTGCCGGCACTGAGCCCAGATTTTCGGATCACTTCCTCCTTCTTCCATCCGGGGGGGAGGGCCGGGCAGTCCATTCTCTTCCCGCTCTCCGGGGCCCGGGATCCCCTGGGCCCCAGCCCCGCGCTCCCCGACGGGAAAGGGACTAGCTCACGCCGGAGGGCGCCGCCGCCACCGCTGCTGCCGCCGCCGCTGCCGCCGTCGCCGCCAAGGCCGCTGCCGCCACTCGGGGGACGGCCGCGGCCCCGCCCCCGGCCCCGGCCCCGTCCCCGGCCACGGCCCCGGCCCCGGCCACGGCCACAGACGCCGCCGCCCCGGCCCGCCTGCTTCCACCGCCCCCGGCCACGGCCGCCGCCCCGAGCGCCTTCCCTGCGCACGCCGCTCACCGGGGACGGGGCGAGCGCGCTGCCCTGGCCCCCCTGCTCTATGGCGGAGTCGCCGCCAGCGCCCTCCTCCTGCTCCGGGCAGCAGCGGCCTCCCCCCGGGTGCGCGCGCATCCAGCCCCCTCCCCAGCCGGCGCTGCGCTTCTTCCGTAACCGAGCCCTTGGAATCCCGGAGACCCGCCCCGCCCGCAGCGCGGCGCGCGGGGGACGCGCGCAAGCATCATAGAGCGGACGCGCACAGAGCGGCCTTCCCGCCCGGGGCGTGGCCCCGGCCACCGCCTCTTAGGTCCTCCAAGCGCTCTAGGCGGCCATCTTGTCTCCGCCTCCCCGAGAACACGCCCCCGGCCCCGCTGGCTCCTCCTCCGGCTGCGCCCTTCCGGCCCCCGTCTGCACGCGGCTCGCGGATGCCTGCAGGTGGCTCGTACCCTTAGTCGCTTGTGAAGGGGCGTCAGAGATACTGTGGCTGCTAAGCTTCAAATAGGGCTAACCTCCCACTGTGTGATTTTACCGGCACTTCTCAGCTAGTGAACAACGAACAAAATTTATCTCATTTTATATTCACTCGCTCGAGTATTCATTTAACCGGATAATAGATGCCCCTTTTCCCGCATCTCTACACCTAAGCTTGCCAGGCCCCTCCGATGGAAGGAGTGAGTCAAAACGTCGTGTTAGATTAGTGTCACTATTATCCAGAGTCTGGCTTCCGGGCCTTGGGGACGCTGGGTTGATTATCCTCTCAGAACTTTATAAGGCTATTGGAAGGTAAATGACAGCTTGGAACATTTCACTCCAGTACTACGGGGGTTACCCATAAGTTCTTAAAATGACCGGAATCCCTGAATCCATCTAGAATTTACCAAATTTCTTAGGACCTTTTCTTAATTTGGACTTTCTTGACTAATGACCTTTGGCAGACATCAATGGCCTTTGGCTTGGTAAACACTCCCTTATGTTGAAAGACCAGCTTAACACACTGTCACAAGCCTTTAGGAATCTGAGTGGAATTCATTTGGATTTGCCCACTCCATTTAGGAGAAATTTTAAAGAACAATTCCAAATTGAATAATAAAACTGATTTAAATTTTAGAGAAGGACATTTTCTATCTGTTGTTTAGCACTTACGGAAATGTGCTATGGAAATCCAAGGTCATATATTATGAAACATTTGGAAGACAAAAATGTAGAGTACATTTTACCAGATTGGTGATAAACTATCTTCAGTTTTTGTACACATGGGACCTAAAGGTTGAGGGCCAAGTTTAATGTATGGAAAAAAAAATTGATTACTATAAAAATGAAAAATCAAAATTTATTTGATTTGCCTTTGTAATATATGCAGACACCAACTCATATACACAAATTTGTCTGTCTCTGAGCCTGACTTTAGACTTCTTTTAACGTCCTTGATTTGAGATACATTAAGTTATAGCTTCCTTCAGGAAATCTACCTAGAAGAGAAAGAGGAACCAATAACTCAATCTCAAGGAACACCTACAATTAAGGCTCTGGTAAAGGAGTAAAGAGAAATGAGAGATCAAAGTTTGCATGACAAACACGCTAAGAAGGGCGTTGATTTTCACACCTGATTACAACTAAAGGGTAAACATGAGCCAAATTTTTAGTAGAAATGGTTGTTGAGACAATAGATGGGAAAAGATATACTTTGGGAAATTTTTACCTTTCCCTGCTATGTCAAACAAGGATATAGGACAAATGATATTGTGCATATAAGCACATGTTTAAAGGAATAAATCACTATAAACTTAAGGTAATTACCTTGGCTTCTACTACCAGATACCATTTGCTAAATCCCAGTAGGTACAGTTTAGAGTACCTTCTGTTAAGAAAAATCTTATTGAGACATTTCAAAAGCTTTTTTTGGTCACACTTGAATTTTTCTGCTGTGATACTATAAAGCAAAGTATGAAAAAGAAAAAAAAAAATACCCACCACTTACTTATTCTCCCACTAAAAGAAGAAAACAATCTAATTAAGGAAACAAATTCTCACGGGACTAGAGACCCTAAAGGTATTGAGAATAGATGCTACTAAATAACTAAGAAATAGATCGCTTTGTTTCCATTAAAATACTGGACAAATAATAAACCTTTTACAATTCTGGGGAAATGTAGTTTATACCACTCCTCAAAAAATAGCAACCCTTTCTCAGGCAGTAAAGTTGTAACTAAATTTTTCGATTTTATCTCTCTTACAATAGAAGAGATCTTGCCGGCCTCATCTTATGGAAGAAGTGAAAGACAACAACATGAAAATTATGTATGAAATCTGGTCCATTAAACAAACAATAGAGATTTAACAGCCTCTGATCTCTGCCTCCCAGGTGTAAAAGCAGGTGCTGAAGCACCAACTGTCACACCAGGAAAACTGTCCATTTTTTAAAATATTTCTCTTCTTATTGTTTACCAAGTAAAGCTGAGGGTAAGCCATTAAAGAAAAAGTAGTTTTCAAAAAAAAAGGTGTGTGTTTGAATTTTTATTGAGAAAAACAGAACAAATTCAAGAACTATTGGGAGATAATGGCTGTTTTTTGAAATTTATATATTTTATTGACAAATATATAACCTGCATTTAAATTTTTGAATGTGATAAGATACTCAATGAAAGAAGGATTTAAATATTGGAAAACCTTACTTTTTTTTTTTTTCAAAACAGTATGGTCAGAATTTATCAAGATGTTAAATAGGAGTGAGGGCATAGTGAAAAAACATTTTCCAGCTCCAGTTAGCAGGTTTTATGATTCACTGATTTGGCTCAACTACTGTTCACCTAATTCCCACCTAAAACGAGATGCTGTTGGCATGGCATGTCAGGAGGCCAAATGACACTTTCATGTATATGCAATATAAATACAAATTTTTCTTTCAAGACCTTCTACTTGGAATGACTACAGAGAATCTTACACCACATAGTTCGAACTAAAAAAAAAAAAAAAGAGTTAATTACTTGAAAGACAAGAGAAAACAAGGAGAGGTAAATTTTGAACCTCCTGAGGGAAATTATTTCAGAAAGTAGTGTCTGATATTTTAAAAATTTTATGCTAGTTGTTACATTAGCTATAGGTAAGTGGCTGGTACTATTAAGCGCTTAGGATTACGGGATGGGAAGACACTTTGGTTTAACTTCTTAAAACAGAAAACAGTATGACCAGTAGAAAGAAAATGATCTTTGAGTTTTAAAGCCCTGCGATACCGTTTAACAGGCTACCCAGTGGTTTTTAGCCTTAATTCTGTCTACAAAACACCAGAATGCTAGGACACATGATCTGTGAGAAATACAGCTATGGCTGCTGTTCAGAAAAAGGAGAGGCGTGATAACCGAGTCAATCAGAAAATACATCTTGCCGGGAGACCTCGTGCTGTAAGTGGCTTTTCCAATGTCTCAGTTTACAGCTTTGCCTGCGTAGCTGCTTTCAGACTGCCCTAATGTTTCTGGTTTCTTCACCCTTGAACTTGCTGCTACCTTAAAGTGGAAAATACTCCTGGCTTGCTTCTACCTCCACCCCAACCCAGTACCTTTCTTTGGCTAATTTCTGCTTATCCCTTTGGTCTCGCCCTAGACATCACTTTTTCCAAGGAGCCTTACCTGATCTCTTCCAGCACCTCCATTCCTGTAACCCCGTGGGTTGTGTGTTCTGCAACACACTAAAGTAGGTATTTCCCTATCCATTTATTGTACTTTATTGTAATTAGTTATTAATTGTCTTTCTTCCCCTACCAGCCTAGAAGGCTATATTCTTCATGTCCGCCATTGCATCCCCAGTGCCTCTTGCTGGGCTTGCATGGAACACAGGAGAGGTTATTAGATATCTGATGAATACATCGAATTAATTCATTTTGTAAAAATTGTATACTCTCGAAATAATGAGCAACGCATTTTCTTCTCAGTGGAAGTATATGATCACATTGATTACAAAAAAAATCATAATATTAACAACTGTTATAGTCTTAGAAAAAGTGGATAGGCTTCTGTGTCCCAAGAGATATTTAACAATAAATTTGACTTAATTAAAAGTGAAACTTAAATTCATTTTACAAACAAATTTATTATAAAATAGTTAGAATGGGTTCTTTAGAGTAGTCTTTTCTACATAAATTGAAAGTAAATTTAAACTATGCTAAAAATTACCACAGGTTAGGGATAAATTAGAAATTAGCAAAGCCGAGAAGAAAACACTCTGAGAAAAACTTTGTAAAAGATTCTAAAATAAACAAAAGACTTTGAATTATATGTGCATGTCTGTAATTTCAGAGACTATTACGGGGAGTCAAATAATTTGAAGCCAAAGGGCAAAAGCTAAATGTGGATAAATATACAAATTTAGGAATCTTTTTTTAAAAGTAGAGTCTCATTTTGTGATTAGATCTTTTATGATATATATGCCACAGAATTTCTGAGGAACTGATGAGTAAACTATCTGACTAGTGGCAATTTGTACCATATTCACTCTGGGATCAGTGATTTGTCTTCTGTGTGTGGAGGGGAAGTCATTCATTAAAATAAATTGATTTAATTTGATGACTATTTAATAATTTTACTTGTTTTTAACCTATAAATTTATTCATTTTTAATTACATAAGAACCATAAGCATAATGAGGTTAAAACAGTTTAATATTTGTACATATTTAAGTAATATATTATTATTAAGTAATAATTTAACTCAATACTGGGCTGGTGATGGAGGGGTGGGGGAGTGGGCCTCAATGATTTGGTTCTTGTAAGAGGAGTATGTATTTTCTCAAGTTTGAGAAAAAGTGCCCTAATTTGCACTTTCATGATCATATACATTCTTCCTATGCAATGAGTTCCTCAGAAATTAATATTCATCTAAACATATTTTGACCCCTTCTTGAAATTCTTTCTTTCCTTGGCTTATGAGACATCATACTCTTCTGATTCTCCTTCTATTACTTTCCAGTTGCCTTTGGGTTTGTATGTTCTTTCTTGGATAGTTTTTCAAATGATGGTGTTCTTCGAGGTTATATCTTCAGGTGTCTTGTCTTATTCTACATGCTCTCCCTTGTCAATGTCACCTACTCATCGGATTTAGCCACAGGAGCTACCCCCTGCCCTCTGATGCCAGTGTGGCTTAGGTGTCACTGGCAAGATCATCCTACAATAGATATCTTATAGCAGTTCTCCAGATTTTGAGGTCTTAAGGAGCCCAAAGCCTGGCACTCCTCTATTGCTCTTGAGTAGTGCATATAATTAATAAATAAGAAAAAGAATAAGAAAGATGATGTCCAAAATAACTCCTTCATCGGCGAGAAAATCTAAGGCCAGAAGACATAACCTAGTATGAGAGCTGAATGGGCTTGACACTGAACCCCAAAATTTAATAGACTAACTTGCCTCATTAGAACTGGACTATATGGGGTCCCTCCCTCAACCCTCACCTCCCAGGGGCTTGGTTTTTACTCTTAGTCTTCATAACATGGCCAGGAATAATCAAGAACAAATGGGCTGGGCAGGCAGCAAAATGCCAAGCAGGAAGAGAAATGAGGAAGGGGCTGAGCTACAAAGATCTTGTTCTTTCTCAAATTCACCATTCACTCTATCTCTTTGGGGAATTGGGCCAAAAGAACAGGAGAGTTTCAGAACAAAAAGAAAACAGAAACATCTCTCTGTTTAAAAACAAGAGTAGAAAAGACACAGTTCCTTCTAATAGTAGTTTCATTTATAAGTGCTGAAAATTGTCCCTTTAAGTGTTATGTTTCAAAACTGTATTTTTTTTTCCTGAGAACTTTGGAAAATAATCAAATGAATTAACCCTAAACTTAGTATAATAATTAGATTGTAAGATCTGAATAGTCTAATAAGATAGAAAAGCGAGATATTGATATAATATTTCTGTAAAGTGAAGCGAGTTTTGGTATTTCTCTAGGGTATGTATTGTAAGGGTTGGGGAGAACACAAGGAAAGTCAGTAATGTGATTGGAAAGAGATATAATTTTGCCTAACCTTGCTTTATCATGGAACAGAGGAGATGAGGAGATGATCTCTGAACGTACTATGAAATATGAACCCCTTCTGACCACCATGAGAATGTGAATTTTCTTTGCCTGAGAAACATCATTTTAGAATATACATGCTATTTAATTGTACGAGATTCACCAGAATGGGGCGGGGGGCGGGGGATTGCAGGTGGAATTTTGCATGTTCCCTGCTGAAACAATTCGATTGTAGGAACAAAAAGATAATCAGAATGTCAAAATTTTATATTCCTTTTACTCATTGGTACTTTGGTGTTGAACTGGTCTCCATAGCCAGAGGCAGATCGAGCCATATGTCATTTTCACCCCCATAGAAACAGCACGAAGCTCAGACAACTGACCTCTCATCCTTGAACTAACATTATAATATCATGACCAAAATCTTCAGCACAACAGCCTCTCCTTTACTCACTTCCAAATGCTCCTCACTATTATTTTGATCAGTCAACCCTATTCTTAAGTTCTTATGGTACATGCTCACTGTATCCTAATCAGATAAATTCCTTTAACTAATTACATTTCAAATGCTTCATCAAGTTGGCCTAAGGATTTTTACTCGATTTCCTTCTATCTTGTTTCTTCCACTCTTTATATAAGAGACATTTTTTTCCAGAAAATATTTATTAACCCTTTAGCATTTACCCCCAAGTCCCGCAAGACTTGGCGGTATTGTACTATTTTCTGCTTTCTGAGTATTGTACTATTTTTTAAACTTCTAAGACATTCTTAAACTGTTTTCTGTCCATGTACACAGAGCTTCAAAACAGTTTTACTCTTTAATATGGGCAGCCTAGGATCTCCAGACATTTGAGGAAAGCCCTTAACATGGAATAACATAGCAAAAAAAAAAAAAAAGTGGAAAAAATAACTTTGGAAGAAACACAACAATGACAAGAACTGAATAAACTTTTCAAAAAATCTAATATGCGCAGAGATTAACATATTTGGAAGATGTTTCAGGATGAAGAAATGATATTAAAAAGGGACAATTAGAGAATAAAAAAGAGCACTTAGATTGTAACTATGATAGAATTTTTTTAAAAAAATCAATAAAAGTATTAGAAAATTAAGAAATCTCCCCCCAAAATAAAAAACCAAAAACTAGGAAGTTCAATATCTGACCAATAATAGTTATAGAAATAAAGAACAGAAAAAGCAAAGAGGAACAGTTATCAAATATAATAATAATAATAATTTAAGAAATTGTCTAGGGCATGAGTCTCCAGATTGTTAGGCCCACTGAAACTTCAACATAATGAAGAAAAACACACATTCATTCGTAGATACAGCATCATGAGATTTCTGAACATTGTAGGTAAAGTAGAAGTCCTAAAAGCTTCCAGAGAGAAGAAAATCCATGTAAGAAGCACTGGCAATAAGAACATCGTTGAACTCAGAAAATTCACGTACAAAGGATGGGCCCTGAGAATACCACTGAGCTTCTCAGCAACACCTAAAGCCACAAGGCAAAGAAACAATGCCTTACATTTTTGAAAAATTGTTTTCAAACTAGAATTCCACAACAATAATTATTTTCAGAACTGCAAGATAGATCTCAAAAAATGAATTTTCCAAAGAGTCTTTTCACAGGAGGCTGCTGAAGTATGTGCTCTGCTAAAACAGGGGAGCAGAACAAGATTGAGGAAAAAGGGAAATCCAAAAGGGGGCATTTCACATTTCTCTCACGGGAGAGAGGTAAAGAAATGCCCAGGATGACGAGAAAGGAGCTCCTGAGAGCTGTGCAGTAGGCCCAGGGAGCAAAATTTAAGGATGGGGGAAGAGGACAGAGGTTACATAAGGCACATCTCTGAGGGGAAAAAAAAAGGATTGGTTATCTGTGCTGATGTTTATGCAGAAATTTGTGTTAGAAAGCTCTTGGAAACTGTGGCGGGGAAATCAGTTATAATTACACAGAACACCAAGAAAAAATTTTAAGAGCTAACTTCAGGAAAAACAAAATGAAATATAATCTTGGTCATCATATTGTGATATTGTATAATATCTAGTAATATTTGAGTAATTTAACCAAAAATTAGTAAGATGAAGCAGCTACTAAAGCAGATATTTGTTGCCCTCTGGGGAATGGGACTGAGGAAGAGAGACGGAACTGGGTACTGCATATTTTCTTTATATACTTCTTAGTATTATTTAACTTTTTGAATCATGGGCATGGATGATGTTGGTAAAATTATGACAATATTTTAAAAACTGTAATGTGACTTCCTTTTGGTATTTTCACCAACCACTTCAAGATATTAAGAAAAATGATCATTTATTATTTTATAATAAAATTGTCATTTTATTAGAAGCCAGTCCTCGTGTTGGATACTTCATATGCATTACACCTAATCATTGCAACACCAGGCAAAGTAAATGTGATCTCTAGTTTATAGATGAGGAAACTAAAGCGTTAACAGATGGTCACTCATCATTTGCAAGTCTAATTGCTTCGTGCAGAGAGTTTACCTAACTGGTAAATAATGAAGCTGGAGTGTAGCTATCTGGTTTTAAAACCTGGACTCTTTCAATTACACATTGTAGTAAAATACAGTTTCACTTCTATTTACATAAAATTTTAATTTTGCACACGCTAATTAATTATTCTCTGCGTGGATTTTATGTATGTGTGGGTCAGTGTTGTCCATTATACTGTCACTCCTTAAACTGATATTTTCAGCATTTAGCTTACTTATCTTCCTAATTTCTAGTGTATAATTTTGAATGACTCATTGTATTGTTTCATCTTTAGCTGATTTGAGTTCCAGACATTGCTCTAGCTCTAACTCTGAACTTAAAAAACTTTTTTAGCACTGAATGATAGTCTTGCACTGTTCACAGTATTCATTTGCAAGTCTAATTGCTTCGTGCAGAGAGAAGAAAGGGGCTAGTCGAGCCAGGTGAGTTGTTTCTAGAAAATCAGAGTTTCTATAGATTCACATACTAAAAAGCCAAATATCATAATGGCAACCTCAGGAAACAGAAAGAACAAAGCTTGCTCTTCATGAGAGTTATGCCTTCATTCCTTTCCCTTACTCATCTCCCTCTATTAATCAGGGAATAGTTATTCCAATGTAGGGTTTTCAAGACAGTAGAAATTTATGAAAATATGAATGTCAAAACTTTAATGGAAAATATATTTATTTAAAAGACATGAAACACCAATGTTTACAAACTTTTCTAAATATGTAACTTGTCTGTAGTAATTCTATATGAGGAAGGTACTTTTTGAAACCTAGATAACAATAAAAAAAGGTAGGATTATAAACTGATTATTTTAGCATCTAAACTTCTGTCAGAAAGAAACAGTTTCCCAATTGTATACTTTTTGTACTTTATATTGAAATAATATTTGTACATTTATGATGGATATGCCATTAGCCACAGCAACTTGTAGAACACAATAATTAACTGATCCTGAATGATAAATAAATAGCACTTGAGGACGCCACAAGGAAAAAAAATCCAAACTAAATTACATGAGAGAAATGAAGAAATAATAGATATCTGAAAATATGAAGAGAGAGATTTGTACCTATTTTAGCAAATATATTCTGCAAACTTTTCAAAGTCTGATTACCCAAGAACAATCTATCACAAAGGAAAAAATTTAAGCAATTAGTGAAACCACAAAAAATAATAAATTTTATCATTTTTAAAATAAATAGAAAAGTTGTTTGATAGCCATAGACATAAGGGAGAGTTTTATTTAACATTGGGTTATTGTTTGAGAAAAGCAAAACGAGACTTTTAAAAACTGTGCTCCATGGGAGGTCATTAGCAGTTCCCCAAACGCATAATTTCTTAAAAATCCATGTAGTATGTAGTTTTTGGGTACCTTTAATTTTAAAACAATCTCAAACTTGCCGAAAAACTTTAAGACCATGTTTTCTCCTACTATTTGAAAGTAAATTGCTAACATGATGTCCTATAACCGCAAATACTTTAATGTGTAATTCTTACAAACAAGAACATTGTCCTCCATCACAACCACAATACAACCAACAAAATCAAGAAATTAGCATTGTTAGAACCATAATCCTCAAACCCCATTCGAGTCC
>NW_011888784.1:183356-198573 GCF_000151845.1 Pteropus vampyrus | reverse complement strand
CTAAATTACATGAGAGAAATGAAGAAATAATAGATATCTGAAAATATGAAGAGAGAGATTTGTACCTATTTTAGCAAATATATTCTGCAAACTTTTCAAAGTCTGATTACCCAAGAACAATCTATCACAAAGGAAAAAATTTAAGCAATTAGTGAAACCACAAAAAAGAATAAATTTTATCATTTTTAAAATAAATAGAAAAGTTGTTTGATAGCCATAGACATAAGGGAGAGTTTTATTTAACATTGGGTTATTGTTTGAGAAAAGCAGAACGAGACTTTTAAAAACTGTGCTCCATGGGAGGTCATTAGCAGTTCCCCAAACGCATAATTTCTTAAAAATCCATGTAGTATGTAGTTTTTGGGTACCTTTA
This sequence comes from Pteropus vampyrus, assembly GCF_000151845.1. Classification (NCBI taxonomy): domain Eukaryota; kingdom Metazoa; phylum Chordata; class Mammalia; order Chiroptera; family Pteropodidae; genus Pteropus; species Pteropus vampyrus. Next base: position 198,200 of record NW_011888784.1, on the reverse strand, counting down.
ATTTTAAAACAATCTCAAACTTGCAGAAAAACTTTAAGACCATGTTTTCTCCTACTATTTGAAAGTAAATTGCTAACATGATGTCCTATAACCGCAAATACTTTAATGTGTAATTCTTACAAACAAGAACATTGTCCTCCATCACAACCACAATACAACCAACAAAATCAAGAAATTAGCATTGTTAGAACCATAATCCTCAAACCCCATTCGAGTCCTGCCAATTCTCCCAACAATGTCATTTATAGCAAAAGGATGTAGTGCATTTGGCTGTCATGTCTTTTTAGTCTCTTTCAATCGTGAAATAGTTCTTTGGTGTTGTGTCGACTTCCATGATCTTGAAGATTTTCAAGATTACAGGTCACTTATTTGTAGAGTGTCCTCCAATTTGGGTTTGTCTGATGTTGCCTCATAATTAAATTCAGGTAATATGCATCAGTGGCAGGAACATCACAGAAGCGATACTGTGCTCTCATTATATCCTATCAGCTGACACAAGATTTCAATTTCATTGCTGGTGATATTAAGTTTGGTGGTGTCTGGCAAGCTACTCCACTTTGAAGTTATATTTTTTGCCTTTGTAATTTATGCACATTTAAGCATATAGGCTAAAACATTTTTAAACGATAATAAAACACAGTTGAATATGTTTTAAATCAACTTTTAATTCCTCGGAGGCCTTTTACCTCATATTTGCGTGGAGCTGAGGATGTTACTATCTTCCTCAGGTTCTAACTATATAGTTTTAAATGACTCTTCATATCATTTTTTCTTTGGCGGATCTGAATTTTCTGATTCGAGGGTACTTTCAGCTATAAGTCTGAGCTTAAAGAACTTTTAACTCTGAATGATAGCCCCAAAGTGTTCACAGTATTTATTTGCCTGGGAATAAAACATCTGCATTCATTTTTTATTTCTGTATAACAAATTATCACAAATTTAGCATCTTAAAACAATACACATTTATTATCACACAGTTTCCGTAGAGCATGGCTTAGCAGGGGCCTCTGCTCGTGGATGAATTTGCGGTGTTGACTAGGGCCAAGGTCTCAATCTGAGGCTCAGGTCTCTTCCAAGTTCACATGGTCGTTAGCAGTATTCATTCCTTGCAGCTGTAGAATTTATGGCAGCTTATTTTTTCAAAACTGATGAAAGAGCCTCTGGCTTCTGCTTCTGATCACTGGACCCTCTTTCAAAGGGTTCACCGGGTTAAGTCAGGCCCACCAAGGAGAATCTCCCTTTCAATTAACTCAAAGTCAACTAATGAAAGACATCAATTAAGTCTTCAAAACCCCTTTACCTCTGCCATCTGGATTAGCTACTTGAACTTCTCCTATTGCTTCACTGGCTGAGTTTGTTGCTTGGTTCTGACTCAGCTTTTTATTTTTTCTATTTTAATTTAAAGTTTCACATGTCTGAACACATAAAATTATACAACTAAAAGCAGTGTTACCACATGTGTACACCATTGTGAAATATCAGGTGAGGCTCAGGTATGTCTACTTTATGTGTGCTCACATGGAGTAGAAGTCATGCGACAAGTGAATGTGCAGCACGTTGAGCTGCAATATGTTCATATTAAACCATTTTCACACTTATTGTAAGTTTTCGGTGCTTCTTGCCTGCCTTTTTTGGTAAGAAATGAAATTAATTGTTAGATATCATTAGCGATTACACTTAGAGGATTTTTTAAAATATCTTCTCAAGCATCTGGATCAGTTTAATTGAAGAATATACTCTGTTTACAATGGGCACTGATAAAAAAATATTATTTGAAGTTGTTTACTTGTATGAATCTGGAATTTCTGGAAACTCTGCAAAACAAACAAGGTATAGAAATGGATACTGAGGTTGATGTAGCAGCAACCACCGTCTACAAAACCTACATGGCAAATCTGTTCTCTAGTTACACTGCACTTGTTGACGAGAATTAAAAAGCTAACCTTATAACATAAATATATGGTCAGAAGTTCCTGCTTTTATTTACAGCAGGGCCAGTGATCAGGGTGGTGTTATGAGTGAGATTTTGATTGATTAAAGAGTCTATTATTTTAAAAATGTTTCAAAGACACAAATGAGTTTGAATAAGATAGTATTGGGAAGGCTGGATATAAAGCTAGTGAATGAATCTAGGAAATTCAGGGACCTAATCAAGTAATAATTTAATTTAATTCTTTCTTTAGGACATTAAGATAGATCCTTTCCTGGCCTCATTGTAAGAGAGAAAATCTTTGTCACTTAGGAGGCATACACCAAGGAATCTATAGGAGTTACGAAGCTGCTATGTAATTTGACCATTTGTATGTCCATCCAGTCTCATAACAGGACTACTGACATCACCTCCTCTAGCTAAGAATTTGTTGTACTCAATCAAGACTCCATGTTCATGCTCTCCTTTAGAGATGTACAATAGCTCATCTTGTGTTACTGAGTAAGCCTTATATCTGAATAAATACATCACCTTTCACCAATATCTGACTATATGCATTTTATCAAAGTCAGTTCTTTCAACTATCAGCTATAGCTTTAATTAGCTGTAGGCTGTATAAAATCCATGACACAATTTTCCAAACACAGCAGATTCCTTGGCATATGCATCCTAAATGACATGGATTTTCTCTCTTGGAATGAGGCCAGGAAAGGACCCAAATCTTAATAACTTAAAGTGTTAGGTTTTCCTGGATGTTCCCCACCCCAATCTCATTGAGGTATAATTAAAGTATACCAAACTACACATATCTAGAGAGTACAGTTTGATACATCTAAACACATGCACATACTATAATCAAAACAATGAACATTTCCACCAGCCTCAAAAGTTTCTTTTGCCTTTTTGTAATTTCTCCCTGCCTTGATCTCCTTCCCTAAATAAACACTGATCTACTTTGTCATTATCTATGAATTAACACTTTCTGGAATTTATATAAATGGTATCATCTAGTATGTGCTCTTTGTTGCCTGGATTCTTTCACTCAACTGCTCGTTTTAAGATTTATTCATGTTGTGGTGAACAGTATCCATTCCTTTTTATCGCTAAATAGTATTCCAGCGTGCGGCTGTATCACAATTTGTTAATCCATTCATTATTAACAGACCTCTGGATTATTTCCAATTTTTGACTATTACAAATGAACCTGATAGACACTTCCATATACAGGTCTTTTCCAAGTATATGTTTTTATTCCTCTAGGGGAAATAGCTAGGAATGGAACGATACATGGATGTTATGTTTAACTCTTTAAAGAAAGTGCCACACTGCTTTCGGAAGTCATTGCAACATTTCACATCCCATGAACAATGTATGAGAGTTCCAGATGCTCTGCATCCTCATCTAACCTTGGTATAGTCGGTTGATAGAAGTTTAGTGTTTCTAATAGGCGTGTGGTGCTTTTAAGTTACCTTTCCCTAATGACTAATGATAATAAGCATCGTGTGTGTGTGTGTGAAGTGTCTATTCAAATCTTTCCCCCTTTTTCTTACCTGGGTTGTCTAATGTGTTTTTAATGAACGTGTCTGGGAAGGATTTGGATTTCGAAAAACTCATTTCCTCGTGTTGAAAGTTTCGGTTCAGGAAATTATTTTCAACCACATTGATCCCACCAAATTCCTCTCTGTATACCAAGAATCTCTTCTGGGCTGATTTGATCACCTAGTATGTTAGATGTCTTTTACCTCTATACCTGCCAGGGCATGTATGCATTGCTAAAATGTTCAGCTACAATTTGGTGCCCTCTTTATTTCACTTACCTTGGGGTAGATACTATTATTGGAGATGTGGTGCAGGGGCTTTTGCAAGCCTTCTTGCAATCAGTGTAGAATGGGAACAAGGCTTTTTGCGGCGTTTTTTATGGTTGTCCTTCTAGAGCGAGCATGCCAACTTAAACAGAAATCTTTTCTCTAACTGTACCAATCAATAAATGAGCTATTTCCAGTAGAAATCTAAAGGCAACCTTATATTTACCCTTAGACTTAGCATTATTTGTTTAAAATGAGAGCATAATTGAAAAACAATTAAACTCTTTTTGCTCACTACCATCGTTGGGGTGTATATTTTGGACTCTGATGGACAGCTACTGATATCCCTTTACTCTAAATCTTGACTAGCTATCTCCAAGCTGAGTTGTGTGCATAATTGAACTTTGAAATCAATACTGCCTGATTAAAAAAAAATATATAGATAAAAAGATAGAGTCACATCCAAAACAATAGTGGTTATTTCTTTTTCCAACTATTGCAGATTGGGGGTTGGTGGTGGTGTTAAACATTTGCTTAATATTTTAATATTGATGAGGACGTCAGCTCTACTCTCCCAGAAGCAATGTATTTACTTTCTATTTTTTTTCTTTCTTCATCCTCTCTTTGTATTTCCCCAAAGCAAGAATAGATATTTATTTAATTAGTGAGGAGGAGACCCTGACAATCAAAAGGCCAGGTTGGATTAAGGGTGCTGTGGCTCAGCTCTTAGAACCCTTCCTGGATCGCCCACCGGAGGCATTGTGGATGCGATGTGCTTCTAGGTTCCAATCAGTAAACTGGCAGGTGTGTTAGGCCTCCTGCAGGTCCTAACAGGCCTCTGTTTTCTGAGAGCCAGCTTCTTCCCTGCTACTGGGTGGAAAAGTCAGGTTGGCCATTCACATCGAGCTGTTTATCTTCAACCGAAGGAGGATAAGGCAAAGCTGAAGATGGGGGAGAGGCCTCAGGAAGAAGTTTTTTCCTTCAAACCTCGTTTTACCGCTAATAAAGTTGAAGATCAAACCATCTTCTATCTCCTCGGGTCTGTTTCTGAGAGTCCAAGAAGCTTGATTGACTTATGCAAATGTGTGGCTCTATTCTATTCCCTTCCTGGCGGCATTGCCCAGTTTAGAGGATATGTACGAGATGAGATGTAGTTCATGGCAAGCTCTGTTTTCAGCCCCACCATTTCCATATATGCCTTCAAGATCAGACTCCTTCCTCTCTCCCCTAATACTGAACTATTGAGATACTTCGTAAAAAGCATTTGCTAAGACTTGGCAAAAAACAAAAGATGGAAAGCATTACGTAAAGAAACAGTAAATTTCAAGGTAAAAAAGGCTGATTTGAAAGTACTAAATAGTTACAGTCTGATAACATGATATTAATGTGAGAAGCTATCTCACTAATTTTTCCTAAATAATGGATAAAGGTGATTCAGGTAAAGGGTGACCTAGTGGGCCAGGTTTAATGCCAGCAAATCTGGTTTATTTCTAAAGCAGATGCCTTCTACTTTTATTTATTGAGTTAAAAATATAATATTTTTCTGACATTTATTTTTCTTTCACGTTGTATATTCTTTGTGATCAGGATTATAACAATAGTCGTTTTGCCAATCATAGTACTTTTTAAGAATTTAACCTTCATAATTGATAAAAGATTACCATATTGCTTTTATATTTGGGGGAAATTTTTATTAAATTAAAAACAGAAAAATTAAATGATCTGGTTGAAAATCATGGGCTTTTAAATTTTATTATTTCTTGAAATTTGCCTCAGATATCAAAAAACAGATCAATAACTACCTAAACCTGACTTAATCCTCCTCATGTTTAAACTTCCATAATCAGTGAGCCGCAGGCACAAACTCAGATGAGGTTATCTGAGGACTCAATAATTTTCAGTTTTATTAGAAATTTATTACCTGTAAATATATGTGTAAAATCCTGGATCTGGCCAGTCACACCTTTGCTGAAGAGAGTGGAATAACCCTAGTGTTTGAGATTATAGAAGCCCCAGCCTCGTTAGAAATTTTGGAAGCTTTCTTATTTCTAATACCCTAAGACAATTGCACTGAACTCTGTAATTGCAGTCTTTTCTCTAATTTAAACCTAGTAATACTTCTTCATATTATTCACTTGAACGAAAAGTTTGAATTAAATAGGGTACCCAGTGGAGACGTTTTCTGTCGGAACAGTTCAAAAGTCTTCCTAGATTTGTGAGCTTGCAGCTTTCTCACTCTCTTTACTTTCTTAAATTCTACCAGTGAGATTCTGTTTGGACACAGAATCAATTCAGCCCAATGTCCAAGAGGACATTCTTCCAAACCTCAACACTACAAATTAATTCGTTGCCTGTTTTATCTAAAAATTATGCTTCGACAATTGCAAGTCTAAGTTCTCAGATCAATATTGAATTGAGCCTTAGGCGGAACTATCCACCATTAACCTATGATACTGCGTTAGTGTCTTTATGATGAAATCAATTGAAATATCATGATTGTTGACATTTTATATTGTCCATTTATGGACCTTGAACTAACGACTAATCTGTTCAAGCTTAACATAGATCCTAGTTGTTGGCGCTTTCACAAAACCTACACCTCTGCAAACAAGAACGATTTCCTGACAGGTATTTCAAATAATGTCAAACAAAATTCTGAGTCACCTATAATCCTTGTAAATTTTCTCTGAATTGTCTCACTCTTTTCAAACTTGTCTGTTTATTAATACTCTGCACAACTGTTCCTTTAAAAATATTTTGCTCTGGGAATTGTGTTCTTTACAACATCAACGCATGCTGTAGGCAGGGTGAACATGAGTGACCTGAGAGGTAGATTCTGTCTAGGAAGACAGCTGGCTGAAATTTTTAAAAATCTGATTTAGGAACCAGAAAACCTGGTTCTGCCAAACAGCTCAATGACCATGAGCAAGTTACTTTATCTTTCTGGTTTTCAGTTCCCTCATCTGTAAAATGACCCAATTGGTCTGAATGGTCTCTGTCACCCCTTCCAATTCCGAATACTTGAATATATACTGTTTTTAAATACTCTGGCATTTCTTATAAAGCTCTTTCATATATACTTAATCATTTTGTCCTCAGATGTCTTTATAATGAAATCAATTGAAGTATCATGATTGTTGACAATGTGTATTGTTCATGTATGGACCCTGAAAAAGGACTAAAGAAGAATCCCTAAAGAACACAAGGGAGGTCTTTAGAGGATAGATAAATGGGATATCATTTTAGATGTGGTTGTGGGTAATTAGGTGATTGGCAAAGATAATTTATCTGATAAATAGCAGGACAGAAACACAAACTCAGGTCTTCTGACCTCAGCAAATTCCTGCGTAAACCACAAAAAGACACAAGAGAAAGCAAAACTATTCGGAATCACTATATGCATGTACTTCTTCTACTAGTGATACTTTCTTTTGTTACTCAAACCACACTAAACTCAAACTAAAAGTAAATAACAGAAATAAAAGTAACAAAATGAACAGTGCTCTACTGTGATATGAATATAGGGGTAATTACAAGGGATTGAAAGATAACGTTCAAGAGCTGTGGGTGGGTAAGTTTGAGGCCGAAGTGTTGAGCAAAGTTACAATTCAGTTATGGCCACTCCTTATCAGAAACGTAGAGATAAAGTACAGGGGACAGTAGGGGAATTAAGCCATGAAGACAGACAAGGAGTTGGGAAACTCACTACTTAGGTGGAATGAGAAACTGAGAAAATCAGAGACTAAAAATATTTGAAAAGCAATAACAATCAATCAATCAATCAATCAATCAATACCATGTTGGAAAGAATTAAGACTATGAAGGTTATAAACTCGATGGCTAGATTACAATAAAAAAAGTTTATGATGGCAAAATTATATGCCAAAAAGAATGATAGGATTTAGGAAATAGTCACTAAAGGGGTAAAGGGCATGATGTATGGAATCTACTCCCAAATAGGTCAAGAAGAAAAAATGTGTGTATGTATGTGTGTGGCAAAACATTAAAAATAAATGAAACTAAGTGAAGGCTATATGAGCTCTTTCCACTATACATATGAAAATACTACCTACTACTATTTTTACCACTTTTCTGTTGGCCTAAATTTATTTTAAAATTAAAAGTTAATAAGAAAGGGATAATAGGAATACAGACACATAGCAATTAATGTAGCAGGACTCTTAATAGAGCTGAGGAAGACTTCATATTATCATTCACAAACGAATAGATCAATGGATCTGAATTATCGTCTACATTTGTTCTCTAAGTAGCTCTGCCATCTTGGATTACTCTTTGAAACACTGTGGTTTTAGACTACATCAGTGATTTTAAGATTTCTGTGTGGATTGTGGAAAAGTATTCCAGGCCCAAAAGAGCAAAGCAGGAGGTGCCATTGGCCTGCCTTGCATCTTGTCCCCATTCAACCAGAGCATTGTCCCTTTTTTCGGATGTACTGTGTAGCTGTATTTGAAGAAAGATTCCCAATGCTTCAAAACAAACTTTTTTCCCCAAAGCCACTGAATTAGATGACCTTTAAGAATTATTTCAATTATGAATTCCTGGGCTACAATTGTTTGGGGGGAAACTGTGTTATATCAGAGGTTGGCAAAGCAGAACTCATGGGCCACATCCAGCCTGCAGAAGATTTATGTAGCATCCACAAGCTAAGAATAGTTTTTATATTTTTAAATGGTTGGGAAAAAAAATATTTTTGACTCGTAAAAATTATGTGAAATTTAAATTTCAGTGTCCACAAATAAAGTTTGATTGGAACACAGCCACAGCCATTTGTTTCTGTATTCTCTACAGCCGCTTTCACTTAGAATGGTAGGGCTGAATTGTGAGACACACCAAGAGACCTTATGTCGGAAAGCCTATATATTTATTATCTGGCCCTTATGGAAAGAGTTTGCCAACTCCTATGTTACATAAAAATCAGTATAAATTTTAAATTTCAGAGAATCCAGTGACTTCTGTGTAGATATTCAGTTCAAAAGGAAAGTGGCCTTTTAGGAAAGCTCAGAAAGCTCAGGGTAACCCTTGAATCTAATGAGGTAACAATGAGCTGCATGTCCTCATTACAGATTGCATTTTAGAAGCTGAGCGTGATTAAGATAGTTAATCTTTGCACCTCCTGCCCGCAAGATCTTTTCTATCTTCCTATCTTCAAAAGGAACTTCTATTGTCAACTCTGTAACTCCCTCTAGGGACATTTGTACCGTAGAAGGGCTCTTCAGGAACTTGTTTACAGAGGTGGGAATTTCAGGCATTGTGGCAGGACCGTGGAGACTCAGAAGGGCATGTTGTCCTCAGTGTGCCCCTCAGGTTCCACCTTTTCCATGTAAGATTGGCCTTAGCTCGACCTCTCTCTTGAGAGCCAATTTCTTCACAAACCAAAATAGATACTTTCTGCTTTCTGTTGGTATCTACCACAATGATTCCTAATGGGGAATAAAATCCCACCCAGTTCCATAAGGATATGGGAGACCAGCAGAGGTCATAGTCAGAAGGTATTAGCAATGTTTCTCTCCTGGTACTCAGCCTCATTCCTGAGGGTGATGTGCTAAGTTTCTGTCTGGCTCAAAGTTTCTGTGGAGATCAACAGAGTTAACTAATGAGAAAGTACTTTTAATGACAATGAAATAATACAAGTGAAATCTTTCCTGAACTGTGGCAATATGACTATAATGTATACTCAGTTATTATTATTAAGCTAAAAGCAAGCCAAGGTTAGAATTGAAAAAATTCATCAAATCAATAGCCTTGTTTTTTTATACTATAATAAGCACATAATAAACAGTTTAGCTGCCCTGATCCTGATAGATACAACGTCTACTGCCGTTTTCTCTACCCAGTGACTCATGAAGTGGATTAGTTTGCTAGGACAGCCATAACAAAGTATTACAAACTGTGAGGCTTAGACAGAAATTTATTGTCTCACAGTTCTTGAGGCTAGAAGCCCAAAATCAATGTCAGCAGAATTTAGTTCCTTTTGTAGGGAAGGATCTGCTCCAGGCCTCCCTCCTTGACTTGTAGGTGGCCATCTTGTTCTTGTGTCTCTTCACATCATCTTCCCTCTGCGAGTTCCTTTTCTTCTAAGGACACCAGTCGTATTAGATTAAGATGACCTCTTTTTAACTTGATTTCTTCTGTAAAGATCCTGTCTCCAAATAAGCTTACATTCTGAGGTATTGGGGATTAGGACTTCAACATATGAATTTGGGGGGCAACATAATTCAACCCATAACATGAAGGATGGTCGTGAGTTTAGAAGAGCAAGCCCTTTCCTTGAAGACCTCTTTCTTCAATGACCCATTGATTTTAGTGAAAGATGCTTCTTTTTTACTTTCTCATTTTCAAGCAAGGCATGTCTCATTTCCTTTGCTGAATCTATCTCACTGAAATGGAGAAGAATAAGCTTGCCCTCCACAATATTGCAAAGAATGGTCAGTAAATTCAAAGTCCTACCATGTGGAATTTCAGGCATACCCAACTTAGTGTTCTGCTCTTTGAGACGGATCTTTCCCCAAGAACTTAGAAACAATAGGAGAGAGCACACTTTCTCTAAGAGTATAGAAAATGGGGAAGGTGTGGCTGTGGTTGAAGTAAGGCTGCTGGCTTAGCTATAGAATACAGTGTGATAAGAAGCCTTTGAGTATGGGTGTTCACTAGTTTAAAAAGAAAATCAAAAAGGATATTTTTATAAGGAACATGTCAGTGATAGACCACTTACAAATATGAGATTTCAATAAGTTCTGCAGGGGAGCACATTTTTTAAGAAACACAAGACATTGATGAAGTCTCTCTTTTTGAAGCTGGAATTTCTATAAATCTGAGAATTATCCTTATAAAGTATAAAGATAATAAAAGCTGAGAATTAGATGAAAATTATAAAGTTTAATTAGAATTATAAATTCTATTTATAAGGATAAATGTTTATTTTTAAACATCAAACTAAATTTATTTGCTGTTTTAATAAAAGCATACCAGCTAAAATGTTAATTGCCGCAGTCAGCCTTTTCTATAATTCCTTGAATGCACCCCCAAAGTTTAAATTGTAGTCTTCATTTTCATTTTTCATGTATGAACATGTACTGCAGGCAATTACTGAAAATGTCTTTGATGCAGTAAGACAGGTTCTACCTAATTCTCCTCTTCTGACTCTGCAGAGTTCAGTAATAAACTGTGAAAGTGAAAAGGAAAAAAAAGAAACAAAAAACCCAAACCTGAAATCTTCCTGAAACTTTTAGTCAAGGAGTGACCAGTTTAGTTTTTAGAGGTAGGCCTTCCCTGCTACCAACAATTGCTGAAGGGTAGCAAAAGCCATGTAGGAAACTATCATTGATACGAATCAGCTCAGAAATAATCCTTAGAGAAGACTGAAAAATGTGTGTTGTCATCTTCATGCCTGTGGCAGTGTGCGGGAGCAAAGGCCTGAACATGAAATCCCCAGAGTTGCCTTTTGCATAGCTTGATTTCCAGCCCATGCATTTGTTTACTTATGAATACTTTTCCACTGTACCTGATGGCCTTAAACCAACAGTAAGAAATGGTGGTGACAAATCACTGAGTGCTAGCTGAACTGAATGATCAATACAACGAGTATAATGGACAGAAAAGAATCTGGCATTTTCTGTACACTTACTCTTTGACCGGGTCAGTGCTTTGACAAGGCATCTTCTTCTGGGGCAGGGGCCTTAATTTGCTTTTCTTTTCTTTTATTGAGGTATAATTGACATATAACATTATATTAGTTTCAGGTGTACAACTTAATGATTTAACACTTGTATATACTGCAAAATGATCACTACGATAACTTTAGTTAATATCCATCACCATACATAGTTACACACTTTTTTTTCTACTAACAAGTCTATTCAAATTTAGTAGGTCTGGGGCAGAGGCTGAGATTTTGCATTTTTAAACAAGTTCTCAGTGGCTTGTTGAAAACTTAAGTAAGGGGTGTAGAGAGCTTGAGAGAACATTGTCTGCTTAGGCAAAGAGACTCTCAAAACCCCTTTAATGCATTTCAGCTTCACTGTAAAGGGTTGTTGGGGCACATGGAATGAAACTTGTTGGTTTCGTGATGTAAGGGATAGGTTTAAACCTGTATCTTATAACAGGGTGCTAAAGTATAGTATCTAATTATGTCACTTTTAATTATAAGGTGAAAGCAACGACAGCCACAAAGCTCTCTATCCCTCTGTATCAAGTAAATGATCTTTGTCTACCAATCCAATTATAGAGCATCTGTGTTAAAAGTAAGAGCTCATCTAAATAATATTTTCCATACCCAAAGTCCATAATTAAATTTTTTAGTTGGAACTCACGGTGAGATCAGATTAAAATTAGTTATTTGTCTCTGTTTTGAAAGAGTAACTTTGAGCCAAGGAGATTATTATAAAATTTTCACTATTGTTCCCAACGGTAAATAAAGAACCAAAGTAGACTTTTTAAAATACTTTTTTCTGTCTTTAAAAAAGACACATTTAATGTAGTGCAATACTATACATTATTAAAAGGTACTCAAGGATCTTGATATAGTTAAGTTAATGTACTTATGAAATACATAATTTATTAGCTTAATATATTCTCTTACTAATAAAACTTAATAACTTAGTAACTAAAAGACCTTAGATTTTTCTCATATATTTCTATATTTTGAAGAAAATATAATTATATATGGCCATTTTCAAATGAAATATTACATCGTCTCTTAAAATTAGCAGGTTATTTCAAATATATCCAAAGACTTGTATACTGAAATCCCACTATGGCATAGTTCTGCATATTTACTTCCTACATTGGATTACAGTAAAGTCACATGATCTCTACATTTTTCTTATTAAAATTCAACTGTATGCACTTGAGAAAGAAAAATAAGGTAAAGAGTGGGGAAATTTTCCTAATTTTAAATTAACTAGCAATTTAGTCCAATATTCCACTCAATGAGCAAATACTCTGGCATAAATACAAGATGAGGAATGTGACTCTTTCAATTAGCCTTGCTTCCAATAGGCCTCTCAACATATAAACATTTTGCTGTACAAAATATAATTCTAGTATCTTAAAATATATATTTCCGTACAAAATATTCCTAAAGTACAAGCCAACAACTGCACTTTATCTGCTGCTCAAATGAAGAAACAATGCCCTGTTTCAGAGCTGGAGGAAAAACTGGCTCTGTTGGAATTATTGAGAAATGTTATATCTCTGTCTGAAGTAACAACTTCTTGAGGAATTTTCCCATGCAAATTTTAAAAATATTTTGAAATAATTTTAGACTTGTGGAAGTAGCAAAACAGTTGCAAACATAGTCCAGAAAAGTGCTGTCTACCCTTTACCCAGGGTTTCTAATGTTAAAAACTTACATAACCATAATGTAATTATCCAAAGCAGGAGATAAACGTTGGTACAAAATCATTAACTAAACTATAAAACTTATTCAAATTTCACCTGTTTTCCCCCACTGTCCTTTTTCTGTTCCAGTGTCCAATCCAGGATCATATCTTTTCTTTAACTGTTACATTTTCTTAGTCTCATTCCAACCTGTGACAGTTCTTTGTCTTTTTTTTGTCTTTCATGACTTTGATCTGTGACTGTATGAAGGTAAAGTGTATCCAATCAACATTTTTTAAAATGTCTTAAGTAGGTATTAATTTCCTAGGTAATTCTGTGCAAATCCAAAACCAGGGTATTTTCTACAGTGGATTGTTTATTAGTTTGTCATTATACAAATAAATGTAGTAGATGCCATCATCTGAATTAATATAACTGCCTGAGTGACAACAAAAAGAATAAATTGCTCTTGCCTTTGGTTGGTTACTGTCTTATAGAAAGAGTCATTTCAGACATGGGGGGAAGATTCTGCTGTTAGTCCTGTACTTCATTTCTAATACCTCAGGTGGATTGGATAGTCAGTAATTTTGACTTCAGGTGTCATTACCATTGATTTCTTAATAATCTTTGTGGCTTTCATTCAGAAGAAAAATAAGCTAAAGTTTAAAGACAAGTAGGAATCATGTAGAAACTTTTTAAAGGAGTAATGATTTAAACAGCAGTAATTATCTGTTTAATACTAGTATGTTAAAAAGTATCCTTCGATTATAAATATTAAATGGGCATTAATTGCCACGATAGCATCTTTTAAGGATTTTAAAATATGGTAACTGAAATGGAAAATAATAGTTGAGACCTAGAAGGCTTAAAAATTTTGTAAACATAATTCAAAGGGTAATAGTTATCAATTTCTCCCTTCTGCCCTCTCTCTAAATTTATGTATGTATGTATATGTTAATTACATATATGTATATATGTACATATGTGTGTATGTATATATGTTAATTAATAAAAAGGCAGAATTTTCATTTCACTTTTGAATAGCAATAGCAACATTTAATTTTTTCCCCTAGCTTTTCTGAGATATAATTGCAAATAAATATTGCATATATTTAGGGTATACAATATGATAATTTAATATACATATGCACTATGAAATGATTACTTCAATCAAGTTAATTAACACATTTATCACCTCACATAGTTACCTTTCTATGTGTCTGGGGTGAGTCTAGAGGACATCCTTTTTTCAGTTTTTTGTTATTTTATTTGCGAAGATTAGAAAAATGTATCGGTTATTTAGATTCTGGTTTGTGATTACCTATTTTTTTAAGTAAACTTTTTATTTTGGAATAAATTTATGTTTACAGAAAAGTTGCAAAGACAATAAAAAGAGTTCTCACAGACCCCTCACCAGTTTTCTCTGTTGTTAACATCTTACATTACCATGGTACTTTGGTAAAAACAAGAAATCAATATCGATACAGTTCTGTAAACTTTATATTTTATTTGGATTTCACCAGTTTTTTCCTAAATACTCTCTTTCTGTACTGAAATCCAATCTTGGGCGCCACAATTGCATTTAGTCGTCATGTCTCCTGAGTCGCTTTCAATGTGTGACAGTTCCTTCCACCTTGCTTTTCATGACATTGACACTTTTGATAAACACTGCTTTGTAAAACACCTCTCAGTGTGGATTTGTCTGAGGTTTTCTTATTACATTGAGGTCATGCATTTTTGGCAAGAATTCCACAGAAGTGATACTGTGCC
>NW_011888784.1:148745-182726 GCF_000151845.1 Pteropus vampyrus | reverse complement strand
TACCCTTTACCCAGGGTTTCTAATGTTAAAAACTTACATAACCATAATGTAATTATCCAAAGCAGGAGATAAACGTTGGTACAAAATCATTAACTAAACTATAAAACTTATTCAAATTTCACCTGTTTTCCCCCACTGTCCTTTTTCTGTTCCAGTGTCCAATCCAGGATCATATCTTTTCTTTAACTGTTACATTTTCTTAGTCTCATTCCAACCTGTGACAGTTCTTTGTCTTTTTTTTGTCTTTCATGACTTTGATCTGTGACTGTATGAAGGTAAAGTGTATCCAATCAACATTTTTTAAAATGTCTTAAGTAGGTATTAATTTCCTAGGTAATTCTGTGCAAATCCAAAACCAGGGTATTTTCTACAGTGGATTGTTTATTAGTTTGTCATTATACAAATAAATGTAGTAGATGCCATCATCTGAATTAATATAACTGCCTGAGTGACAACAAAAAGAATAAATTGCTCTTGCCTTTGGTTGGTTACTGTCTTATAGAAAGAGTCATTTCAGACATGGGGGGAAGATTCTGCTGTTAGTCCTGTACTTCATTTCTAATACCTCAGGTGGATTGGATAGTCAGTAATTTTGACTTCAGGTGTCATTACCATTGATTTCTTAATAATCTTTGTGGCTTTCATTCAGAAGAAAAATAAGCTAAAGTTTAAAGACAAGTAGGAATCATGTAGAAACTTTTTAAAGGAGTAATGATTTAAACAGCAGTAATTATCTGTTTAATACTAGTATGTTAAAAAGTATCCTTCGATTATAAATATTAAATGGGCATTAATTGCCACGATAGCATCTTTTAAGGATTTTAAAATATGGTAACTGAAATGGAAAATAATAGTTGAGACCTAGAAGGCTTAAAAATTTTGTAAACATAATTCAAAGGGTAATAGTTATCAATTTCTCCCTTCTGCCCTCTCTCTAAATTTATGTATGTATGTATATGTTAATTACATATATGTATATATGTACATATGTGTGTATGTATATATGTTAATTAATAAAAAGGCAGAATTTTCATTTCACTTTTGAATAGCAATAGCAACATTTAATTTTTTCCCCTAGCTTTTCTGAGATATAATTGCAAATAAATATTGCATATATTTAGGGTATACAATATGATAATTTAATATACATATGCACTATGAAATGATTACTTCAATCAAGTTAATTAACACATTTATCACCTCACATAGTTACCTTTCTATGTGTCTGGGGTGAGTCTAGAGGACATCCTTTTTTCAGTTTTTTGTTATTTTATTTGCGAAGATTAGAAAAATGTATCGGTTATTTAGATTCTGGTTTGTGATTACCTATTTTTTTAAGTAAACTTTTTATTTTGGAATAAATTTATGTTTACAGAAAAGTTGCAAAGACAATAAAAAGAGTTCTCACAGACCCCTCACCAGTTTTCTCTGTTGTTAACATCTTACATTACCATGGTACTTTGGTAAAAACAAGAAATCAGTATCGATACAGTTCTGTAAACTTTATATTTTATTTGGATTTCACCAGTTTTTTCCTAAATACTCTCTTTCTGTACTGAAATCCAATCTTGGGCGCCACAATTGCATTTAGTCGTCATGTCTCCTGAGTCGCTTTCAATGTGTGACAGTTCCTTCCACCTTGCTTTTCATGACATTGACACTTTTGATAAACACTGCTTTGTAAAACACCTCTCAGTGTGGATTTGTCTGAGGTTTTCTTATTACATTGAGGTCATGCATTTTTGGCAAGAATTCCACAGAAGTGATACTGTGCCCTTTTGAATGCATCCTATCAGGGACACATGATAGCCATATGATCATTTGGTTAAGATAGTGACTACCAAGATTCTCCACTGTAATCTTACTTTCTTTCTTTCGATCTTCTAGTCTTTGAAAGAAGGTCACTGTCTAGTCCACCTGAAAGATGGGGCAGATCAAGTTCCATCTCCCGGAGGGGCATTTATCTACATATATTATTTGGAATTCTTTTATAAGGAAGATGTGTCTATATGAGATTTTTAAAATCTAACATTATTGGGGCACCCAGGAATGGCTTCACCCTGAGAGAGGGGCCCGTGCCTTGGAAAGCGTCTGGTGAGCTCTTGAAAATCTGGGGGAGAGGGTTTAAATCTTGCGCCATTAAAAATAAATAAATAAGATAAAATCTATTATTGTTATCCAATTGATGTTGAAATAATGCTATTTATTTTTTGCACATATGTTTTTGGTAGATACCAATTAAGTACAAGGCATACTAGATCCCTGTCCTAATGCAATTTATATTCTAGTAGGCGAGAGATTAAAAACAAGTCAACAGCAAATAAAAAATTATATATTAGGATGTGTGTTATAAATGATACTCGGAGTATCATGAGAGAATGTGGTGATTCTGGGAGAGGTCATTTGGGAGAGTGTGGTTTGGAAGGTCAGTTAGAGGTGTTGACAACTGAATTGAGAACTGGAGAAATAGAACAAGCCAGTTCTATGAAAAACCTTCAAATGACAGAATGGTCTGGAGTCAGGAAATTGTCATGTGATGGTTAATTTCATGTGTCAACTTGACTAGGCCGCAAGATGTTCAGATTATTCTTGGTGTGTCTGTGAGGATGTTTCTGGATGAGATCAACATTTGCATTGGTAGAAGGAGTGAAGTGGGTTGCCCTCTGCAATATGTGTGGGCCTCATCCCATCTGTTCATGGCCTGAATAGAACCAAAAGGCTGAATAAGGGAGAATTTGTTCTCTCTGCCTGACTGTCTTAGAGTTGGGACATTGGTTTTCTCCTGCTCACAGATTCGGACTCAAACTAGAAATTACACTATCAGCTCCCTTGGTATCAAGGCCTTAGGCTTAGACTGGAACTATATCATCAGCTCTCCTGGGTCTCCAGTTTGCTGACTTTAGACAAGATATATGTCCCCAGGACAGAGAGGGGGCTGATGTCTGGTGGGGCTCAAGTGCAAGGAAAAGTAATAAACTGCTACGAGAAGAAGTGGGCAAGAAAGGTGAAGGCTGCCGCAGTGGGGCCTTGGAGACCATGGTGAGAGAGGGGTTTGAATTTTACTCTAAAGGTTGTAGGAAGCCTTTGACAGATTCTTAGCAGGAATATTATATTATATATTCTATTATTAAAAGATCATCCTAGGGCCCACGGAAGGTAAGGGGCTGACATTAGGAGGCCACTGCTGTAGGCTAAGCCAGAGATGACTCTGTGTGTGGCCCAGATGAGGAGTATGTCAGCTCAGATGCAGAGAAGTGGAGGGATTGAGAGAATGATTATAGAGAAAAAACTGAAAGGCCTTGTGTACTATGGTGTGTTTTCATATATATTTTTTTCATTTTAAAAAGATACAGATAACATTCTTCATAGAATTTTAGGAGGTTAGATTTGTCCTAGGGGAGAAGGGCACGAAGATATACAAAGTGTACAAGGTTGTTCACTACAGCAAAAGATCAGGAATTAATGTCCATTGATATGAAATTGGTAAAACAGTGCATCTATTAAAAAGAATGCTGTAGACTTTTGTGCATGGAAAAGAAATGATGTTCAAGAGATATTAAGAGAAAAAACCTAGTACAGAAGTGTCTACACAGTATTCTCACCTATGTGAATTACAAATGAGTATCGCTATGTCTATCCTGTATTAAGAATTATAAGAAAAAGTCTGATGAAGTGTATCAGAGCTTATTGTTAACAGTGGTTACCTTTGTTAACAGGGGTTTATCTCAAGGTGCAGTCGAGTTATTGAGGATTTTCATACATAGCTGATACCTTTTTGTCTTAAACAATGGATGAGGAAAAAAATTTGTTTTATCAGAGGCACAAGCAGTACTTTTAGGATTAAAAAAGTAATTTAACAAAGCCTTTGAATCAACGTTAAGAAATAAATCCTATAAATATAAATGTTACTCTCTTTCATAGAGAGTTTATCTTACCTCAAAATAGAAAAATGGAGATTATTGATTAAATTGAAATTAACATTTCCAAGATGATGTTGAGACCAGATTTACTCATTTCCTTCAACTTAACATAAAAAACAAGTAAGTATATGAAGTTTTTCTATGTCATTTTGTCAGGAAATGTACCTCACACTGGTTATTGTGGTTTGGTAAAGAAATTGATACGGAAATTTATTTATGAAATCAAACACTTTATTTTTTTGTGCTTTATGAAAAGACTATTAAAGTGTGGTTATCTCTAAGCACAAAGATTATGGATTATGATGATTATTTCCATTTCTTCTTACCTCCTTTGCATATTTTTTAAATATTTCATAATAATCACGAATTACTTTTGCAATCAGAAAAAGGTTTTTTAATTGTTATATTAAAGTTAGATGTCTATAAATTTAACACCATATACCTGACCTACGTTAATCTGGCTGTACTTCCTATATAACATCAAATAGTTCTCTTTTTCTCAATGACTGAAGTTTGCAGACTTTATTTACAAACTGAGATCAAATGATTTGTCTTGTGATCACGCTGGTCCCCACCTCTCTGTATCCAAAACGATGAGCCAAAGTCCATCGCATACACCCTGACAAGCAACGTTTTAATGTCATTACTAAACTGACTTTGCAGGCTTTTCATAAGACCTACAGAACCACAAAGAAAGGTCAAAGCAAAGAGAAGTTGTTAGAAAAACTTCAGCTTCTTACATTTTTTCTTAGCCACAATCACATGGTATGCAGCAAATATTTTTAGGTTACACTGAGAAAGCTCGAAACTGTAGCTTTGGGTGGGTGGGTGGGTGTGTGTGTTTGGGTGTGGGTGTGTGTGCTTGTGCATACGAGAGGGGGGGGCGAGAAAAGCATTTCTTCGTGACAATTGACGTTTTTATGCAAAAGGTTTGAGATCCCTGCATGAAAGTTATTAAATACTACATAACATGCATATTATACAACAGCGTATCATAATTACAGTTTGCTTTCAACCAGCTGAAGCCTTTTTGTGTTTTGGTTTTAGCGTCTAAGCCTTGTAAATTATTTCTGACTCATTAGCCTTTTACCCTATGGGTAACGCACAAGCTCCATAAAAAAGTGCATATTTTTCTTAAACCTCTTTTCTAGCAAATGCGTTCATTTGCTTTTTAGCCTCAGAATGTAGATTACCCCAGTGAAAAGCTGCTAAATAATACTCGTCTCCCTCTCTTACATCCTCCTTTCTCTAAAAAAGTCAGTAATAATTAGAAACATATATCTGAAGACCAATTCTTTATTACAATGGGACCTTAAGCTGAGGTGGAGTTGGGTAGTTGGGAGCAGAATGGTATAAACACTACTAGGCCAGAGTGTACCAGTTTGGCCCAAATGACACTTAGAGCTGGATAATTCTTTATAGTGAAGGGCTATACTGCGCACTGCAGGATGTACAACAGTATCTCTGGCCTCTACCAACTAGATGTCAGTAGTGCAGAGTTCCAATTCCCCGATGCGACCACCGAAAGCGTCTTCAAGATATTGACAAATATCTCTTAGGGGACAAAATTGACCTTGACTGAGAACCACTGCACTAAGCCAATTCCAATTGTTCCTTTGACCCCATGGTCAACCTCTACCTGCCTAGCCACCCGCCAATATGAAATACCCACCCTCATATAAACCCTCCCACTCTTTATGTCAAAGTCCTTGAACATTGCCTGGGGTTCTTCCTCTGAACCATATGTGACCAGTTTGGCTAGGAGGAGAGAAACAGGCACTGGTAACTTTCCCACCTGTCATGGACATGGGTGTTCATGCTTATTACTTTTAATGTGTGTAAGTTCAGGGTCTTGACTTCTGGCGTTCTAAAATGCCCCGTTTCTTTATCCACTAGCCATACTCTGCAACCTCATGCTCCCCAACGAATATTGTTTCAAGCATGATTTATTTAATGTTTACTCTGCCTCACAAGTGTTTTTGTACTATACAATAATGATCCTCAAAATATTTCCTGAAATTGTCTTAGATTAGTGCCTTTTAATAAAAACTGGGGGAAGGTTATAGAATTCAAAAGAACCTCCAAAATAAAAAACAAAAAAAACCACTCCCACTTTTCCTAATTCATCCCACAACAAAACAACAGATATTAATTCATTTAATTTATATGCCTCCTAATATATTTGAGAGATGTTTATTCTCCCTACTCCAGGTTGTCTGGTGTTTGAAGCATCAAGGAAAATGGAATAAACATTATTAATGAATTCTTTTCTATGTAAAACTCTGAAAAAATGGATCTACTATTACTGGATTCATAACCTTGAGTAAACACCTTAGTGTCTGCTGGCCTGTTTCATCTTTTGTAAAATGATAATGATGATACCCACCCTGTAGGACATACAGAATGAAATAATCTGTTTTAAACTGTTAGCCCTGTGCCTGACATACAGGTGTTTTATTATAAGTGTCATTTTTCTATGCCACTTCTCTTCTTTGTTCCCAGCACTGTCTAAATAATTTGTGAAGTCCAGTACAAAATGGAAATGCAGTCTTCCTTGTTCAAATGTTAAGCATTTCAAGATGACAACAGCAGAACATTAAATCAAGGGTGGGACCCTTCTAAGCGGGGGCTCTGTTACTGCATAGGTTGCACACTCATAAAGCCAGCCTTGCTCCCTCCCCTAAAGTTTTCTAGGTTCCACTTGTCTATTCGACTAAATTAAAAGCCACTCTTCAATTTGGCAATTGACAGAGAAATAAATGAAACTAAAGACGGCTTTATTATGTGTCTTGTTTTTCAACGCTGGCTCACTTCTACTTGAGCTATTGAGTGTAGTGAGCCTAGGGCTCTTATAAAGGAGCAATTTTAATTGGCCATGGTATTTCTACTGTTTGTATCATTTTCAAAATGGAGGAATTAGAGAAAAAAAAAAAAAAACCTTAGTTTTCTACAAGTAATTGGACCCTTGATGATAGTCCAAGAGGTACTTAGGAGCCAAGGAGGCACTTAATTTAAAAGCTTTTTATCTAATCAGTATTCGCAAAGAAAGCAGCATAGGTTTAAATCAGTGTCTTAGATCCTACACTGGAGACTTTTAGGGGACAGGTCCAGCTGTCTAAGAGGAAAATATCCAAAAAGGAAGGCTTGGTCTCTAAACCACTGAGTCCCGGCTCTGCCTGTTATTCCCTTTTCTTTAGGGATGCAACAACATGTCCTTTAAAGGTTTCCTCAAGGTTCTCACATCCATATTATCTGTGAAAAAACAAATATGTGTTTGAATATATGTATATATGCACACACACAAATTTCTCAGTTTCCCGTTGGAAAACGCGCGCGCGCGCACACACACCCTCCCCTCCCACACACAGAGGCACACAAAGTATCTTTAACAGAAGGCCAAGAGAATTAACATTGCGCACCTTCTATGTGCCAGGTGTGTTATACACATTGGAATATTAAAGTGTATGTTAGTTTTCCTTTATTCATTTATTTAATCTCAGGACTTTTTTACAGCGAAGAAACTGAGGCCCAGAGTAGTTACGTAACGTGCCCCAACACACACAAGCTGGTGAGTCTGGATTGGAGATTTTATCTGATTCTGACGCTCGTGTATGGAAACCCCATTCAGTTCAGATGATTACAAACTCAGGGTTCCAATCTGGCACAATCTCTTTGAATCAAACGACAAACTAAATGCAATAAACTTTAACATGCTCGCTAATCATGTTAGTTTACATGGTCGCCTTGCTCTTACCATAATTTTCACCTTTCCCCCCCACCCCATTACAACGAATCGTTCAGTGTCTAAGGGTAAGCGATTTTGCTAACAGTTGATCAAGGAGAACAGGCTGGCCTCCGAGTAAAGATAAAGAGTTAAAATACGTGTTGTGGAACTAACTCCGAATACCTCAAGAAAAAAACTAGCAGTTTGGGACAGCAATCCCTCACTTCCGGCCTGGTTGGAGTGGGAGAAATCCTCCGCACGCGGATGCCCACGATTCCCAGCCCGCGCGTCACTCCGGGTAACTGGCTGGTCGGCCCAGACCGCGCAGGCGCGATTGCCGGAGCGGCTGGAGGCGGTCGGCCCTGGTTTCCCTGGAGACCCAGCGGAAGCTGCCGGAAGCTGCGCTGCGGCTGGCCGCGGCGGGATGGAGAAGCTGGGGGTGGAGCTCGAGGAAGAAGGCGGCTGCGACGAGGAAGAGGACGCGGCTCGAGCCATGGAGCAGGCGGAGGCGGGGGCGGCTGTCAGTTCGCCGGCTGTGCCGGGGCCAGCGGAGCCGGGTGGCCTCCCTTGCTGTAAAGGAGAAGGGCGGGGCGGGCGAATGCCCGGGGCGGCGGCGACCGTTGGGGTGCGACTGTCCCCGCCCCACTTGGTTCCTTTCTGTGCCTAGCGGGCTACCCTTCACTGCCTGTCGTTTTGTGGCTGAAGACCAGGAGAGGGATGGCGTCGCCTAGGAGCAGTAGGGTGGGCGCGTCAGATTGTTAGACGTGGGTGCATTTGTAATTTCTCAAAAGAGCCAAATGAAAGCCGAAGAGGCCCCGGGCGGTTAATGATTGCAGAAGTGGAGAACCTTGTCGCCTACTTGTTAGCGGTTGGGGCCCGGCCTTAGCCCGGGCTGGAATAAATGACTCGCTTGGAACCGAAGACGAGGCACGTGTGCAGTGGCCACCTCTCTGGTGACTCACTTCCAGCCTCTGGGCTGAACCTTGTGTCGCTCAACCCCAGTGCCCGGGGACAGGGCTCTCCTTCCATGCCTTTTATTTATTTATTTCTTTAATTAAACTTTTGAAATTTGGAATAATTTTAGATTTACAGAAGTTGCAGAGATAGTTTTCTCTAACGTTAATATCTTACATCACCCCGGAACATTTGTCAAAAAGGAAATTAACATCGGCATAATACTATTGACTAAAGTACAAGCTTTATTCACATTTTACTGTTTTTTTCCACTATTGTATTTTTTATTCTAGGATCCAAATATAGAATATCACTGCATTTAAACTGCCTTGTTTTTAAACTGGTGTGAAGAACTAGAATCTCCTGTTTTATCACTCCTCCCCCCGCACAAAAAATTTTCCCATGACTATCTTCTTTTTCAAATCTAAGAAGTATTTACTCATTCATTCAATTTATCAAGTATTTATCGAGTCTGTTATATGCCAGGGGATTTAGCACAGAACCAGTTAATCCTGCTCTCGTATAAGAGCTAAATATTGTCCACTGGAACCCGTAGGGTCTGCTATCTGCAGTATTTATGATTTTTTAAAATTTAAGGACATGCCACTTAGAATAATTTTGTTGGTTTAAATCAGTGATTAAACTTTATGCCCCTTCTAATTTACTCTAAATTTTACGATAAACTTCCAGGTAATAGATTACCTCTTGTGTTTTCCATTATTGATCAAGATTCCCCACCCCCCCCTCAAATTTATTACTATCCTGAGAAAAATACAGTGCACAAGAAATGCTAAGTAAACAGGGCTGAAGTCCCTGTTGTAGATGTAGTTGCTCTCAGGTTTTTGTAATTTTAAGTTGCTGTAACAAGATATAATAAATTCAAGAAAAAAATTTTAAAATCACTCTGCATTCTTTTTTCTCAGTCCCATGTTTTAAGGAACTGCCAATTGCTCAGAGATGATAAGCAGCCTGAATATATTTTTGTATTTCTTTGCATATTGTGCATCCCTTCATGGTCAAGTGGTGCCAGCAGGAAGTCCTTCATCCAGAGTTATAGTACACATGGATTTGGATTGCTTTTATGCACAAGTAGAAATGATCTCAAATCCGGAACTGAAGGGCAAACCTTTAGGTAATTATGGACGTTGATAATATTTTCATTGTATAATAGGATTAGCTGCTCATTTATTATATTTATTCTGCCTTATTAACTAAAGATGGATTTTGGAAGTAGCTTTTAAGGTGCTTAATAGACACAATCTTTGCTTCACTACCAGGTGTAAACTTTATAAGCCTCATTTAATGGTGAATATGATGCAAGTAGAATCACAACTGAATAGATGAATAAAAAGACCGTAATAAACTTAGTCTTTTTCTCAATGTTTGAAATTTTACATTCCTCTTATCTCAGAAATGACCTCTTTTGTTACATTTTCATAGATGTTTTCATCTATCTCCTCCCTTTCTAATTTAACTCTTGATTTGTGTAACAGCTAATAAAATAATTGAATTTTGAACAATTCTCTAAATATTAAGGCATAAAGAGCAAGCTTTCCATAAAAACACAAGTATCTTTTAAAATAAAAAGCAAAGAGAAATTTTATATTGAGGATTTATTTTTATTTTTTTCCTTTTTTTAAGCCCTACAGCATCTGGTATTCCTAGGTGGTCTCTCATCCAAGAACTAACCAGGCCCAACCCTGCTAAGCTTCCAAGATCAGATGAGATCGGGTGCATTCAGGGTGGCATGGCTGTAGACTAGAGGATTTACTTTTTATTATATTGGCTTGTTTTAACATTTTATATTTTTAATTGGAAAAGTAAATTTCAAAAATTTTTTTATACATGTAGTAAGTATTTAAAGAGCATAAGGAGCAATTTTGATTCATCTGCTGCTACCTTGTGTCTAGTTTGGTTTTATATATCCTGATTCAACCCTGCCTAGTTGATTTCCTGAGCAAAGTTTTTGGTATATGCCAAGTTCAATTTAGTTAGGATCTTTAAACTTTCCCAAGGGCGTCAAGAAGTTAGGATTCTTCTAAAGACATTTCAGCTAGTAGCATTGTAACACATGGGCTGGTGACATATAGTGTGAGTACATTTAATTCTGCATTTAAAAACTTTTTTTTTGGTTAAGGGAGTTAAAATCTGATTTTGTATATAGTTCACTGATGAATCTTAAATTATTATTTTTAACCTAGTGATTCTATTTTGGGGCATATATGATACATCAAAAATTTTTATGTGAAATGTTTCTTTGCCTTGTTTAAAATATTAAATTTTAAGAAATGTCTTGCATTGGAGAATGGACATAACCTTTTTTTTCCTACATGTTTGTTTTACATATTTTAAATGAACGTTACTTTCATAGTGGTAAACAAGTTGTCAACTTATGTAAAGAGAAAGGCAAATTTTATCTGTCTTAAGCCACCAATAAACTAGAATTTTTATATAGTCTGTAGATGATCATAATTTAGTCATTTTGATAAGGAGGGGGCTCATAGTGCTGCCTCACTGTATAATCTT
Organism: Pteropus vampyrus; assembly: GCF_000151845.1. Classification (NCBI taxonomy): domain Eukaryota; kingdom Metazoa; phylum Chordata; class Mammalia; order Chiroptera; family Pteropodidae; genus Pteropus; species Pteropus vampyrus. The sequence continues at coordinate 171,602 of NW_011888784.1, read as the reverse complement.
TTCTGCAAATGACTAGGAAGAATAGTTCAATAATTAGATCCCTGATAATTGCTGTAGGTTGGCACTTAGAACTTTGCTTTATATTCATTGGACAGTTACTCAGAAGATAAGTGAATTTTTCTAGCAGCAACCAGTAATTAATTGTACTCAGATATTTTCATCTGCTTTATTTTTTAGTAAAACATGGGCTAGAGTTATATATAGAGTTAATTAATATAAATTAATACAGTTTCGTATTGTCTGAAAAAACTCTAAAAGGATTTTATTTGTATCTTTTCATTGAAGACTCCATTTAACAGAATATATCAATATATGATCATTTCTGTTAAATTTTATTTTATAGAACTTTGATGAATAGAGGTTGTATTTTTTAACTGAGACCTTTTTCTTATCAAAACACATAAAATTATAATATGGCATTAGTAAATTATATTTTAAGATGTTTCTTCAATTCTGCTCAGTTTTCTCATAAAATATTTATTTTTTATAGGGGTTCAGCAGAAATATTTGGTGGTTACCTGCAACTACGAAGCTAGGGAACTTGGAGTTAAGAAACTTATGAATGTTAGAGATGCAAAAGAAAAGTGTCCACAGCTGGTATTAGTTAATGGAGAAGACTTGACTCGTTACAGAGAGATGTCATATAAGGTTACAGGTACAGATTATGGAAAATATGCTTTTATTTTTCTAATATTTTAAAACGTGTGCATATTTATTACAGTCATTGGAAAGGAAACTGTTTTTAGCATTAATTTTTATATAGGATGCCTATTCACTACATAAATCTTTTAAGACATGTAAAATGCCATTAGTTAATTCCTTTTAGTTAATAATTCTAAAAAATTTATATGAGAATGACTTTATATAAGTAATGCTGACAAATGTAAAGATGGAAGGAGTTTGAAATCTGTGATGATTGGTGTCATGTAAATATGAGAAAAATGTAAAACAAAATATAAAAGTGAGAAAATGGCAAGATATACCAAAGAAAGCCGGATATTTTTAACTTTAAATGAATTATGGTAAAAAAAAGCCTATGTTTCAATGCATTGTTAGTTGGGAGGAGCTTCTGTAATGTTTAACATAATTAAAAACTTGTTAAAAACTATTAGCAAAAATAAAGGGTATATTAATTTCTTTTAGATTTTATATATATACTAAATAGTATAGGTAAACTCTCTACTAAGGTTTGGTTTAAATCATAATATTTTAGTAAATTACAGTAAAAATGAAAATGTGTGTATTGGCGTATTGCAAATCTATATAATTTTTAAATGTTCTTTTATTATAGCAGTTTTCAGATGAAAAGGTTAACTATAACATCCAAAAGCTCTTACAAATTAGCAAGAAAAAAATAACTAAAGAATATGAATGAATAATTGACAAAAAGAGCTAACACAGTTTCAACTGTTATGTGGAAGAAGAATGTTCAGGTTCATTATTGGCTAAGGAAATTTGAATTAATAAGATATTTTATATCCATCATACTTGCAAAAATATAAAGAATGTGTGAAAAAGTAGAAACAAAGTATTATAGCCTTTTAAAAAACAATCTAGAAACAATTTTTCAAGTTAGAGATACAAGTTATATCACAGTGATATAACCTCTGAGAACTTAAGAAATAAAATGATAAAGACATGTACAAAATGGTGTATTGTAACATGGTTCATAACTGGTAAAAATATGGAATGAAAAGAAATGCTTATGATGAGAATGACTAAACTAAGACTTCTCTACACTGGAATATTAATTGCCATTAAAAAGAATGCATTGGTGCTATATGTTTTATTCATAAAGATATACTTTGTTATTGAGTCAGTAAAAGGCAGGATGTAAAAAAGTATATCATAGTTTTCTATAGGTATTGTATAAAATGATAGCTCAAGCCCTTCCCCTACCTATACGTATATGTGTTTATTTGAGCAGGAAGAGGAATATGAAAGGATATGTTCTAGGTTTTTAACATTAATTACTTTCTAGAGGGGAAGAGGCAGTGCTGAAGGGAGAGGAAGAGATAGCCAAGCAGAAAAGGCAAGACTGTACTTCTAAAACAGCACTGTACATCTATGGAAAATTGTGTGTGTCTGAATATTAAGAAGTTGATTTTTAGTATACACAGAAGAGGTTATATAGTTGTGCATCTTGCCTTTGTTCTTGGTGATCTTTCATATCATTCATACAGCTCTTCCTCATCCTTTTTAATGCCTGCAAAGTATTCCATTATGTTTTGTTCCATACTTATTTAACCAGTCCTCTCATAATATGAAGACAGTACGCCCCACTTTATGCCTGTTATCTCTAAATAATTATTAATAGCAGCTCCTTTTGTTCAAAAATGTCTTGTTTTAAATGATAAATTATATGGTTTCCCTGATAGTGGTGGATTATTAGACTGCTACTAACTTTTAGCTTTTGCAAATACATGCTTCAGTAAACATTTCACATAGAAATGTTGGCCTCCTTTTTTGGAGATATCCATAAGGTAAGTTCCTAGAGATTAATTGCTAGATCAAAGGTAATTTGCATTTGAAATTTTGCATACAGATATATGTTGCACTTGAAGTTGTTTTGACACATTGCTAGTATGTATATTCTCACATTGTAAAGATTTTGCCTGATAGGTGAAAAAAATAGTACATGTTTTCTTTACCCAGCTGGTATCAATAGGTGATTCAGAGAGAAGTGAAAATTATTCTCAGTGATTTCAAAGTTTTACTAGTCTTAATCCTAAAAATGAGAATTGATAGTCCTTTTGAATTTATATCAAATCATGGTTTAGTTCAATTTAGGAAACATTTGACTTCAGGACTAAGTGTGGTGATAGACACTGGACATTCGATACATGTAAGTCATTGCCCATTTCTGCGCTTAAGGAATAAGCTGGGGAATGGCTAATCACAATAGTGAATTGTGGTGTATTTTGAAAATTAAGTGGCTTTTCTTTTTGATTCAGTAATAGAAATTATAAATTTTGTTTCATTTTGCCTTTAAAAACTCCTGCGGAAAATAGAGCTAGAATATATTGTTACTTGTTTTCCCTTTTCTAAGAAGATTATAATTTATTGTTCGACACAGTACTTCAAAATCATAATTAACTAAAGCACCAATATTTAATGTACTACAGATACAGAAATTATAGGTATAGGAGATTGAGCTAAATATATTGCTATGACTATCTGCTCAGGGAATGTCATTTTTAAACTAACTTTGTTGGAAAAATACTGCCTTTACTCAAAATGTGGTGCAGGAAAAAAATCCCAGTTAACTGACTACTTTATTAACTATATTGTGGAACTATCAATCTGTGTAAAACCTTTAACAGCATATTTAATGTAAGCACAGAGTAGCTAAACTAATTCTCGCCAGAACTTCTTCAGTTACCTTTGAGCTCCAATATTATTTACATTTAGAGTTGTTGGAAGAATTCAGTCCACTTGTTGAGAGACTTGGATTTGATGAAAATTTTGTGGACCTAACGGAAATGGTTGAGAAAAGACTACAGCAGCTTCACAGTGATGAAATTTCAGCACTGACTGTGTCAGGCCACATATATAATAATCAATGTAAGTGGGTTCTTATTCATTCTATTTAGTAACTTTAAAGTACATGAATTTCTTAATGTTCGATAAGTTCAGTGAGTTGACTGTCCTGAAAGTTTTATGACTTTTGTGGGCAGTATAGCCATATTTCAGGAATCTAAGAAAACTAAAATTAGATGTTGCTCACGTAGCTCAATCCTCTGCGCACTTCTCATTTCTCCAACACAGTCTGTGCATAGCATTTTTAAGAGCCATACCTCCTTGGGTCATCCTTAAGTTACAGGAGTTGGCTTGATAATATGCTTTCTAGAATAATTTTAGATTCTCCTCTAACTATTTTTAAGCAAAATTTTGAGGTAAACTAAATTTGCCTTATTTTTTCTTTTTGTTGTTCTCTTCTATTACCCCAAGGCAACAGGACCCTCATATTGCCCCCTGATTTCTTGAGTTATCCTTGTGGAAGCTTGTTCAGGCCTACCTGTCATCTTTTGCAAGCTCATATTTAATCAGTTCAGATCACCTTTGCCAGCTCTTAACAAGAAAGCAAAGTGGTTCATCTCTTTTGCATATTGTAGATGACTGATGGTATTTCCAGGGATACCGGCATTTGAAAATAAGCTGCAGTATGCTCTAGTGAACATCCAATTCGAGTTTCAAGCATCTTGTAACTCTGCTGATGACTTCCACATCATACCACTTAGAAGACAAGCTTCTCTGCTTTTGTGTAATACTTGCCTGCCCTTCTTGCTCCTGGGTCTCAACATGTGCTTCCTCTTATCCTCCTTTCTTGAGAGCTGGTGATCAACCTCCCATTTAATTTCCACCTTTCTGATGTTAAAGATAGAGGGAGAGCTACAATTCTCTTCCAGAAGAAGATGCTTTTCCTGTGTCTTTTGTACCTATGCTCTCGCATCACTGACAAAGGCCGAGTAGCAAGAAGCTTCCAAATATGTTTCTATATGATTTTAAAGCAAACTCATACTTTGTTGATTAGAACATATTATGGAGAGTTATGTTTTATATCCTAAAAAGAAAATGTCTTATTCTTTATGAATTATTCTCCTTACAAGATTTTGTTTAAAAAATGCTTTAAACCTATAGAAAAGTTGATGGAATAGTACAACACTCATTATGCCCTTCCACATTTGCTGTATTTTATTCTCTAATTGTTTGGTTGACTTATTGATGAGCCTTTTAAAATAAATTGCAGACATCATGACACTTTATTTGTAAATACTCCTGAGGATAAGGACTGTGTCATATAACTCTGATACCATTTTTACACTTAAGAAAATGTGTTTCCATATAATTTATCTCTGCTTTTCATAAAAGACCTCTTAAATATGTACAGATCTAAAATTGTTTTCAGTAGCATGTATAGCTAATACGTAAAGTTTAGATTCAGATACTTTTCAAAAGTATTTCTTATTGTAATACTTCTATGCTTATTTATAGGTAAACATGAGTAAAAGTCTTACTAATGTCACTAGGAACTTTTTATGAGAGGTCAATTTTCATAATCACTCCCAACGTGCATTTACTATCATAGGCCCTTGAAATTCAATCCAGTGGTAGTTATTTACTTTACAGAATTCCTGTGAAGAACAAAACAGATTAAGGGGGTTACAGTATGGTGGTTTTGGGGGTGATGGTGGTGGATATATGTTAAATAAGCCCTGTATTCTGTTTAAACTCATTTGTAAAAAAGAAAATTAAAATTTTTTTGTGGTGACTTTTAATAACATTGGCTGTTTTTATAGCTATAAACCAGCATGACATCTTGCACATCAGACTACTTGTTGGATCTCAGATTGCAGCAGAGATGCGGGAAGCCATGTATAATCAGCTGGGTCTCACTGGCTGTGCCGGAGTGGCTTCTAATAAATTATTGGCAAAATTAGTTTCTGGCGTCTTTAAACCAAATCAACAAACAGTCTTATTACCTGAAAGTACTCAGGATCTCATTCATAGTTTGAACCATTTAAAGGAAATGCCTGGTAAGACAAATATATTTAAAAAGTATAAATTGGTTTTATTGTATTTATTTAATTAAAAAAATTATAATTCTTAGAAACTGTGTACTTGGCTTTGGAGAAAACCAAAACCCCTAATGTTTTCTGGAGGGAATCTGTATTAGGAAATATATGAAAATCCTTTTTTAGTTTAACCTCCTTTTGTATAGTTTACAAGTTATACCTGGAAACTTGTGATCCTTTCTTTCCAGGCCCTGGTTGATACACTTATACTGTAGATTGCATCTAGAGAGTACAGACGGTCTATTACTAACTCTATTTTGGATTTGTATATAAAATATTAGGGCTACAAGAGACCTTCCAAAGCATTTAGGCCAACTTTTTTATTTTAAAGATGAGGAAATTGATTTTCTTGAGGGGTTCAGTGACCTGTTGAGGACATTGGGCAAGTTTGTATCTTTGAAGATCAAATACTTAACGTTTTTATAGACCATCAATAATCGATACGTTAAACTTCATTTCTGGGCCATTACTGGGGAATAAGATGTCATAATAGAATTCTGTGGAAGTGAATTCCTAAGACAACTGAAGAAACTTAACCTTTAGATTAAGTCATAACTTAACCTTTAGATTAAGTCATAACTTAATCTAACCTTTAGATTAAGTCATAACCTTTAAGTGATAACTTAACCTTTAGATTAAGTCATAACTTCATAATTTTAACAATGTTTTTGTGATTTCAAAATGTGTTATACACTGTCTTGCCTTCCTTAATCCAGTACAATCATAACTTGAAGATTTTTTGGGGATGACCCTGAGTCTGCTTTCTGAAGAACAACTATGTCAGGTTGTAATAAATTGATGACCATATATTGATACATAACATTACCAGCTTTACTTTTTGAATTCTTGTAGTTGATTTTACACCTTTCTCTTTACTTATTGCCAAATTGCTAGCCCTCTTTTATTTCAGCTGTGAAAATATCTGTCACTGCACTTTAATAATTCTCCCTACATCCTCTTTACCTTTGATTTCTTTTACTGCTCAAGGAAACCAGATAGCTGTAGAATTAACTTTTTAAATATGAGAGGAGTAAAGGGGCACTAAATTCCCTGAGCATTTCTCCTGTGATGAATATGACTGAGTTTCATGCAAAAACTTTGTGATAGGGGTTTTGCTGATGAGAACATTTGTTGTTGGTTTGTTTTCCAGCTCTTAGTTATATCTGGGATGTTAAATATTGCCAGACATGACTTGTAGATAAATGTATGGTGTTGTGTATAGGAACCAGTTGGGTTTCTGATAAATACATGCTAATTAATTTCAATTGCTCTAGTGACTTTCTTGTTACGTGAATAATAACCATGACTCTTGACTACTTCCACAATGTATGTAATAGGTGGTAAAAATTTAATTTTATCAAAGCAGAATTTATTGGTTGTCTTTATAGTCATTATATTATACTAGGGTTGTTAGGTTTTCAAAGTGGTTCATATAACTCAGAGACCCTGAGCAGAAGAACAACAATCTAATTTTCAGTAGAGTTTGATCTTAGCACAATATTAATTATGAAATTTAAAGACATGGTTGATATATTTTTAATATTTTAAGTTTATTTTATATATTTAAATATTGATATAGTTTTAATATTTTAAGTTTATTTTAAGGAGAAAAGCTGTTGTAACACTATGCATTTCTTTTTGTTTAGGTATTGGCTATAAAACTACCAAACGTCTTGAAGGGCTGGGTATCAGTAGTGTGCATGATCTTCAGACCTTTTCATCCAAAATATTAGAAAAGGAATTAGGAATTTCAGTTGCTCAGCGTATCCAGAAGCTCAGTTTTGGGGAGGATAACTCTCCTGTAACACCCTCAGGACCACCTCAGGTGCATAATAATGATACTTATTTTAATTGAGTACTGGTTGCCACATTATTTAAGATAAAGAGTTCTAGTTTTAGTACTGTGTTTTTACTGTTCTAGTTTGCTTATTATGTTAGTACATGATCCCTTTTTTATGAAAAGGCTAATTTATTATATTAGATTAATAAATATTCTTAAATTGAATCCATGAATTGGTATTTAAATCTCGAGTTAGCCATTTTGATTGAATGCTACTTAATTTTAACAGCCTATATTACATATATGAGGCAGAATATTTTAATTTTTAAAGTCTTGTTTTTAGAGTAGTCTCATGATTTAGGAAATGGAGAAAGGTATAATCATCCAGTTCACACTGATTAATATTTTTCCTGTGTTACGGACACACGCTAAGTGCTTTATATACATTAGCCCGTTTAATCTTCACAACAAACTTTCAAGGTAGGTAGTACTGTTGTTCATTTGTATCTTTTCCCCTTCCTTTTTCCCTCTCCCTCTCATTCCTTTTTTAAGATGAGGATACTGTATTTTAGAAAGGTTAAATAACTTGCCCCAGGTTAAACTCAGATTCAAGTCTTAGGAGATTAAGAGCCTTGCTGTAATCATATAGAAAAGCTTGGAGCTGGTACTCAAGCTTTATACTTTTCTTGACTTCCAGTGCACTTTCTGGTGGAGTACAATAACTTGCAGATAAAACGAGTTAATATAAAGGCGAACTAAATGGCTCAAACTAAGCATGAGAGATGTTCGTAAAGAATGTGTTGATTTATTTGATATTTATACTGATAATTGGATATTCGAGTTTATAATAACTATTTGTTCTTCTTTGGTAGTCCTTTAGTGAAGAAGATTCATTTAAAAAATGTTCATCAGAAGTCGAAGCGAAAAGTAAGATCGAAGAATTACTTGCTAGTCTTTTGAACAGGTGATTTTCTGTTTTACAATATCATCCTATATATTCTGTATATAGTATATGGAAAGAAACTTGATGTTCTATCTTGGAACTAAACTTATAGATTAGTTGGAGACTAAGCAGTAAAAAAATAGATCTTTTATCACTGAATTTCTCTACATTATAAACTATTGCAAAGATAGTAACAGATGCTTCTAACTAAATTTAATCCATTTGGTTCCATTGGTTTTTAGTAACATTATGGTTATATCGTGGATCTTAAGCTGCTGATAGTAACCTAGGGGGATTTTTTGGATTCTCTTGATCCATCCACCTATAAATTTGTGACAGTTGAGGATAGGAAATTATTAAGAGCAATAACGATGAAGAAAGCAGAAGTACGCTTATATCTCCTTTGCCTCAGATGTGAAAGAAAATGGAGTCAGACAAAAGAATAGCTAAATGGTGCTGTGTGCGCAGTGAGCGATTGTGGGTCTGTGCAGGGTTACTGGACTGTAAGTACATGAAGAGCGTCAACTGGGATTGAGCATACAAAAAGCATAGCATAAGCTGAACAAGACATTTAGTTTTCTGATGCTCCTCTGCCATTATATATGTATTTCTCAATACTCCGTAGAAGAGTATTATTTCGTTTCCTCCCATTTCTTTGATTTCTCAAAATGGGGTGCCAGATATCTAACAGTTTTAGGTACATGTGCTTTTGTAATGATGCTAAGATGGCTAACTGTGGCTAGAGAAAAAGGTGTTTGAATGACTCTTAAGTCTCAGAAAACTGAAGAAATGAAATTTCCTGCAGATTTGCTGTCACATGCAATGCGGTTCTCATGTCTTGAGCAGAGCCAGCCATACAGCTCATCATTTGCTGCATGCATCTGTGGCTGACTCTATGACCCAGCTCCAGTGGTATGACTCATGAGCCCATGAATATGCTAGCAAAACTGGGTCATTTGCTTTGCTTCAACTAAATATAAGACTAATGTGAGAAGCCTGGCCATTGGAAACAGTTCTTCACATAGAAAAGCGATAAGAAGTATAAGTTTTATAGGTTCTCTTATTTGAAGAATCAGCCTAGAAATGAGACTAGGTAATCCAAACCTGAGAAATACCAACTATTAATCATTTATCCCTATTTCTGTTTGCCATTCCGTCTTTTATACCATGGCCCCTTATTTCAGTGATTGAAGCCTAATACCATCTAAGTGACTGGCAAAAAAATAATTGTGTGTATGTGAATGTATTTTCCTTCTAGAGTATATGATGATTAATAGTGTAGGTATGTAAGAGGTATAAAATCATCTAATTTTTTATCTACTAAGCACTAGTTTAATATTGCTTAGAAAATAACTATAATCTAGTATTTCTTAATTAGTTATAGGAACCAAATCATAGTCTTTGAATTGTATAATGACAATAGAACAAGTTTAACTGGAAGATATTTAAACTGGTAACATGTGTATAGGAACCATTTAAGATACTTATTATCTTAGTAAAGCAGCAGTCAAGAAATTTTTTGATTAAGCAGTAAGAGAAAAAAATTATTTACTACAAAATTCTACATTTTCCCATTTGAAATCTTCAATTTAAGTATGTTTAACAATGTACAATATTTGTATTTTATATTCGTGATTTTTTAATGTGTTGCCATACATATAAAAAGGAAAATATTATTTTTTAATGACATAGTTTCTGTAGTAAGTAGATTTTTTACTTTTTAAATGAATTTTCTATATCATTAAAACTTTTTCAACACTAAAACCAGGACCATTTGGATAGAACACTTTTGAGATACATACATATGTATTTATCTTCCTAAATATAGTATATAATTGATCTTTCAAGTTATTGCTTTAATATGCCACATACTGGTGATATTATTACTGGTTCTCTTGGATCTATTTGGGGAGTGCTCTTCGATGAGAATAATCTCATTAATTTTTTTTTGGTAATCATATTTTTAAAAAATGTTAAAAAAAAACTGTCGTTTTTCACATATTTGCTTCTGTCAGTGAATGGTTTTCTCATTTTCTTAAATTTCCTGCTGATTTTAATATGTTGCTTTTAGTTATATTTTGAACTTGGATTATAAAATGGTTTGTTATAATTATATCTTCTTTCTTTTCTTTTTTTTTTTTTTTTTACGGTAGCACTTAATTCTGAGTGAAGCCTGAGAGCCTTACATTTAAAATTTAGTGCTTAGAAAGTAGTGACCCACAACATTTTCCTCAGCAGGAAAGGAGAGGAGACAGTGCCCATTCACTTACTCTTGTTGATTAAGGAGAGGTTTGGGACATTTAGATGGAAATTATTATTTACAGAACTTATACCATGTGCCAGATACTGACATGGAACTTAAAATAAAATGAAATAAAATAATTTTAGTGCATACATTGCAAAATTTATTTGGGCTATTTAGGGACTTTTGTTATTTACTGTCTAGTTAGCTCTATTTATAATTGTTATAGTTAGTAACGTGGCACCTTTAGATAAATGAGAAGTATTAGACAATTTGAAAAATCTTTAGATAAAACTTTTTCTAATTCCTCGTTTCTCCTTTATTTTTAGAGTATGCCAAGATGGAAGGAAGCCACATACAATAAGATTAATAATCCGTCGGCATTCATCTGAAAAGCACTGTAGCCGTGAGAGTCGTCAGTGCCCTATTCCATCCCACATAATTCAGAAGTTAGGGACAGGTATGGGCTAAATTTCTAATAATTTAATTGGTAGGTTAAACACTTAAAAAAGCAAACTTTGAATTAGAAATATGATCCAAAGATGGAAGGTCTTTGCAGGGAATTAGTGAGCTGTTAAATACCTTTATTCTGTCAGAAATGTTCACCAGAAAACTTTGTTGTTATTTTTTAATAGATAACGAAAGTAAAGACTCAGTTAAAAATGTTTCTCAAGTTCAGAGAAAACGAAACTATGATAATTATATGGCATGAGATAACTTCTTTATGGGCATTTAGATTGTTTCCATTTCTTTTGGCTATTATGCAAAAGGATGCTGTGAACACTTGCTGGCAAGTCGTTGGGTGGATACATGCTTTCGTTTATCTTGGGTAGATTACAAGGAGTAGAACTGCTAGGTTATATGGTAAGTTGAACTAAGAAACTACCAAACTTTTTCCAATGTGTGAGTAAAAATTTACATTCTCACCAACAATGTATGAGGGTTCCAGTTTTTTCTTATTCTCACAACATTAGATATTGTCATTTGCTCTTATGATAGTCATTCTTTTGGCTGTGTAGTGGCATTTCATTGTGTTTGTTTTTTCTTTTATGGATCGTGCTTTTGGTATCATATGTAAAAATTCTTTGCCTAACTCTACAAAGGTGTAAAGAAAACTCTAAGAGGTACTCAAGGGCTGAGGACAAGTACCCAAAGAAGGACAAACTTGGAAAGGGGAGACCCCCCCCCACCCCTCAAAGAAAATGTGTGGCTGCAGAACACTGGGTGATGGAGAAATCCTTTGAGTTACCTGGCCTAGAGTTGGTCCATAGTTATTGGGCCAAGGGAAATCCACCTGCTGACAGATGAGCTGAGGCTAGTCTGTGAGCACACAGGCGGAATTGGACGTTGGGAGCTTGCTCACTGGCAGAGCAGCGAATAAGCTGGTGTCCATGTCAGGAGGGCTACTGTTAACAGCCCTCCATGATGCAGGCCAGCCGAGGCTGGTGGGTGGTTGTGCTGAAGGAACCTACATTCATCTGCTAGCACAAACCCAGAGGGTATGGTGCCTGCATGGGAAGAGCTGGAGGACACAGCCCTCCGGAGTATAGGCAAGTCAAGGCTGTTAGGTGGATGTGCAGAAGGAGTCAGGACACTGTTCACGGCATTGGCCTGTGTGCGCTGGTATTGGAATTGGTGGTGGCACGGTCACATGGTCGCTAGGCTTGAGCGGGAGCTTGAGGTTGCTGAGAGACTTCGCATGCCACACGTGTTGTGGCAGAGCACTATTGGATGTCCCCACACATGTACCACAAACAGACCATGAGATGGAAGCAAGAGAAAGTAAATAGTGCATTGGAATCAGGAGAAGCCCCACTTCCTCTTTTATGGTCCTCCAGTGCTCTCTACTGTCGAAGCTTAGCAGGTTCAGTGTTAAAGCATTTAAGGAGTCCAACCCATTATCACAGAATTTGGAGCTGAGAGGCAATAATTTGTTAGTAGGCGTAGTTGTACTGTTGTTCTCCTCTATATGATGTGTCATTTGTCTCTTTCTTAGGAGTTTGACTATCATATGTCTGAGTGTGGAATCTCTGTGTTTATCCTACTTAGGATTTATTGAGCTTTTTTGATCTGTAGAATAATTTTTTAAATAAAATTTGCAAAGTTTTTGGCTCTTACTTCTTTAAATATCCTTTCCTTTTTTCTCTTCTCTTGGACTCGTACTACGCATACATATGTTGATATGCTTGAAAATGTCCTACAGGTGTGTGCGGTCCCGTTCATTTTCTTCTTTCTTCTTCTTTTTTTTTTCTTTCCTTTTTTATTGAGCTGTCGAGTTCTCTGATTGCTTTGTCATCTTACAACTGCTGTTGCCTGTCTAGTGATTTTGTTTGTTTTGGTTATTGTACTTTTTAACTCTGGAATTTCCTTTTTTCTTTGTATGTTTGATTTTGTTTATTGAGATTCCCCTTTTCTTGGTGGTTATCATATTTTACTTTAATTCTTTAAAATGGTTTTCTTTAATTCTTTGAACATATCAGTAATAGCAACTTCGAAGTCTGCTAAATCCAACTCAGTTTCTATTGACTACTTTATCCCTCTGAATATCAATCACATGCTCCTATTTTTTTTGTATATATTGTAATATTTTGTTGAAAACTGGACATTTTATATAATGTAACAAATTGGAATTTTTTTTTCTTGTGGGCCTTGTTTTTGTGTTTGTAACTTGTCTGGACTTAAGCTGCAGAATATACCTTTCCTATGATGTGTTGCCAGACTTCTCTGCTCAGCTTTTTAAAATTAAAAATTTTTATTTTAGCTTCCTGGGAAGTTATGCCTGTGTCTTCACAGTTTAGTGGTTAGTGAATGATTGGTCAAAGGTTTTGCTCAAATGTTAGAGCTGGAAGGCTTCTACCTTCTGTCAACAGATATGTACATGGGTTGGAGAACCCTTTCACAATTTGGGCCATTTCAAGTCTGCCTTGGCTTTTACTTTCTGCTAGGCCGGACATCTCCATTGGTTTGCTCATTGCCATTCCAGGCAGGGTCGTGTGGAGAGCTGGGGTGCTCTCTGCCCTTCACTCCACGTGCACATAGCCTCGTGGTCAGTTGGGATTGTAAGGACAATTTATCTAGGCCCTCTGTGGTTTTTTCATTTCCAGATCTGGTTAAATTTATGGCTGGCCCACTGATCTTTCTCTCACTGCAACCACAACTGTAGCATTAGGCTAGAGAGCTGTACCATTTCTCCATTCGTTTCCTACCAGGTTTGTTCATTTTACTGGCAACACTGTTAGGTATTTTGCTCTGTGCTTCAAATCAAGTTTGTCCTCTCTGGCACCAAAGCTGCTGACTTTTACAGCCAGCCTCACCCTGGTAGAACTGCTTTACGAGCTGAGCCGTGTAAAGGGGGCTGTGAACAACCCCAAACAATGAGGCTGCTGTCTCCCACTCTCTTAACTAAGTTCTAGCAGCTTTTCATAAATCAGTGTTTCATACTTTAATTGTCTTTGGTTTACTTAGAGATCCTCAAAATGGTTGCTTTTGACAATTTTGTTCAGTTTTATTATAGTTTTATGGAGAGATTTTTCTGACATCATCACTCCACCATAATCAGAAATCCCATATTTCAAATGTTTTGAAAACTTATACTGATTTGGCATTTCTGTGATATCTCAGTTTCATATATATTGTTGAGAAGTTCCAATGATATCTGTACAGGATTTTAATTTAGATTAAACACTTAATATTATAAATTATGATATAATGTGTTTAGATATTGTCTTCTTAAACATTTTATTTAGGAAATTATGACGTGATGACTCCAATGGTTGATATACTTATGAAACTTTTTCGAAATATGGTGAATGTGAAGATGCCATTTCATCTGACCCTTTTAAGTGTGTGCTTCTGCAATCTTAAAGCACTAAATACTGCTAAGAAAGGGACTATTGATTATTATTTAACGCCATCATTATCAACAACTTCACGCTCTGGCAAGCGCAGTTTTGTAAGTACACTGTTACTGGATTTGTGTGGTTAAATTAAAAAATCTAAGCTTGTATTTAACTTATGTAATTTAGAGATTCTTTTGGGTGATGTCGTTTGAATGGCTTACATGTACATGGTACTGATCATGGTATGGCGGCTAGCCTTAGGTATGTTGTACCATGATGGAAGAGAAACACATACGCGTCACCGGCTAAAAAGAGAAAACCATTATGAGGATTTCCTCTTTTGGAGATGTTGAAACATTTTATAACAGTATACAGGGATCTAATGATTAGCTCGTAAATATGAAAATATTTCAGATATTGGAAATTGGATCCTTTTATCTGTTAATGTGTACATAAGCTATCGGAACTTCCCCTCTCCCCCTTAATGTTTTTGTTAAAATGTTTAAGTTGTTTTGGTTTTGAAATTAAATTGAATTCAAATGCATACCTACTTTCTGGCTCAGTGCTATCTAGGAAGGAAACCTCTTCCTGGAATAGTGAGTAAAGATCCACACAATAGTGTGACTAATTGTGGTGGATTAATCATCTCTAGCTGTTTGAAATTAGCCAAAAAGATTGAAGTTTTTGAGTAGGATAGAAATACGTTGGTCAGAAAATAGATATAGATACACTCCAGCAGCATGAATATTTAAAAGGTATTAGATATCTAAATTATTCTGTTATCTTTGTGTTCTAGAAAATGAAAGACACTCATATGGAGGATTTATCCAAAGACAAAGAAACAAATTGGGATTTTCTACCAACTGGAAGAATCGAAAGTACAAGAACTGGGGAGTCTCCACTAGATACTATAAGTTTTTCTAAAGAAGAGGACAGTGATGAATTTCCACTTTCCTCACTTCCTGAGGGTATTGACCAAGAAGTCTTTAAGCAACTTCCAGTAGATATTCAAGAAGAAATTCTTTCTGGAAAATCTATAGAAAAAGTTCAAGGGAAAGGAAGTTTGAGTTGTCCCTTACATGCCTCTAGAGGAGTATTATCTTTCTTTTCCACAAAACAAATGCAAAATAATCCCTTTAATTCTAGAGATCATTTATCCAATAGCAAACAGATACCCTCTATATCTCCCTGTGAACCAGGAACATCAGGCTTAAATAACAGTAGTTCCTCTTATCTGTCTAGCCAAAAGGATTATTCACATTATTTAGACAGTAGCTTAAAAGATGAACGAATGAGTCAAGGACCTAAAGAATCTCAAGGATTCCACTTTTCTAATACAAACCCCTCTGTATCTATTTTCCATTCATTTCCAAATTTGCAGAGTGAGCAACTTTTCTCCAAAAAACACACTACAGATAGCCATAAGCAACCAATAGCAACAGTCTCACATCATGAAGGACTTCTAGGAAATGGAGAGCAAGATTCTACTGATGAGAAAATTATTTTTCCTTCTGATGTTGATCCTGAAATTTTCTATGAGCTACCAGAAGAGGTGCAAAAAGAACTGTTGGCTGATTGGAAGAGAACAGGGTCAGATTTCCACATTGTACATAAATAAGCGTGTTCAGAGCAAAAGGTCTAAAAAGCAAGGGAAAGACTGTTGTTCTCAGATTAGTAGTTTATTAAGCTCCTATAAATTAAACACTAATAGATATGCAATAATGTAGAAATCTAATATAAAGTGTACCAAATAAAGCAAGAATAGTTATGGGAAGTAAATTCTGGCACAATGTATAAAAAATTCATAACAGAAGAAATAATGTAAAATACTACTTTCCTCTTGTTTCTAAAACTATTTTATATTGCTTTTCAATAAAAATATCATGGTCAGCATTGGTACATTTTTCATAAATTGAATGAGAAAATACATACGCCTGCATATAAAACAGTAGGCTAGCCAAATCATTGCTATGCTATAGCAAAGAACTTTTTTTTTCTGTGAAATACAGAATGGCTCAAGAAATTCAGCCCATTAGGAAACAGCCAAATAAGAACTTCTACTGCCAACTCACCTGTTAAAAATGTAGATATCTTTGACTGAAGTACCATGTACTATTTAATAAGTTGATTTTTAAAAAAATACCAAAGTGTTGTATATTCAGTTAATGGCTCCTTTTACACCTAGAACCTACCACAATGCCCGGCACACAGGGCACTCAATACATAACAAATAATAAATTTTGCGGCAGGGCCCAGGTGGGGATTTGGGCGGGGGAGCGTACATGTCGTAGAGAACCAGGAGGAATTCTCCATGCAAGTAGATTAAGGGAAGGGTGGACACCAGAAACACAAGGTGGTGGGTCTGTAAGATAATGGGAGAAGCCCATTTCCTTCTGGCCAGTCTGTAGGATCTAAAAGCAATGGGTTAGATGTTTTGGCATCTCTACATTTTGTAGAAGAGATTAAGGATGTCATACCCACAACAAGTATACACAGTAGCTAAATTGTTGGGTGTCCTCTTTCTCCTGTTATTACTGTTTTCCCCCTTTGCCTGCCGGATTAAAAATTGCATATAAGAATGTGGACATTTTATAATTTGTAAGACATGGGATGTTTCTAGAATACACCAAAGTATCCCTCAGCACTGGTTTGGAGGAGTCCTCCCTCAACTTCGTAACTTTTGCAGATATAATCTAAAGAAAAAAATGGTAAATTAGACAAACGTGGATAAAGAGTAGCTTAAAAATACTTTCTTCTAGGTAAGAAGTTTAAACTTAGTTTCAGATTTCCTGAACTTTGAAAATTTCCTAACCACCAAGGATTTTTAACAAGGTGTTTGTGGTTATCAAAAACAACTTGGATTAAGAACATCAGAAGTTAATCATCAGGCAAACATTTAGTGCTCTGAATCAAGGACTATAGAATTTTCTATATATAGTATTCTGATAAGATAGTTAAACTGATAAAAGGAGTATATTGCATTTTTAGATAATTCATGTTTTAAAATTTACAATAATCCTTACAGTTATTTCAGCCAGAAGTCATTGGACAATTAGGAAATTTTTTTTTAAAGGTTAAAAGAAAGTAAACAGTTTGGGTCAGTTTAAAAAGATAATATAAAATAGTTGTTAAAATTACTTTCTGAAGAGAGAATGCAGAGGGGCTATATTACAGCTCTGCTGTGTATTCTGTGGCCTTAGTCTATTAACATCTTTGTGCCTCAGCATCTGACTTTTTAGGTTATATTTTACCTCTGCTTTTAATAAACTTTTTTCTTCAGCGTTCTATGGATTTACTATAATATTTGGAAGTGTAGACATATTTTTATCCTTGATACATAATGGCATCCTGTATCTTTCAATTCACGTTCTCTAACATTCTTAGACACTAGCCTTTCCTCTGTTGCTCCTCTATTCATCTAGGAGTCTCGATTGCACAAAGGATGGACTTTATTACTCTATCCTTTATGTCCCTTAATCTCTGCTATTTTTCATTATCTTGTTTATCAGTTCTGCATTCTGGCTAATTTCATCAGTTCTCTTGTTCACTAATTTGTTGTTCAGCAGTGTCTCATCTACTATTTAAAATACCAACGGTGGTTTTAATTTCAATAATTACCATTTGCTTGTTTTTCTGATTTTTGTTTATTCATTATAGTCTCTTGTCAGTCCATTTCTAATTTTAAAAAACTCAAAATATTTTATATTCTATTTCTGATGATTTTAGCAATATTTTAAGTTTTTATATGTCTAAATTTTTAGATATTGTTGTGTACCATTTTGGCTTGTTTCCTTGAGCATGTGGCTAAACTTAATCTGTGGGAAGATGAAGGACCTAAATTGTGGGTGCTTTTCTTCATATAAGGTCTGCTTTTGCTGCCCAGTGAGGCGTTCCCAATCCACTGGGACGTTAGCCCCTTCTAGGTCCTGAGTGCAGTTGTCTGAGTCTGTTTGACATTACAACTCTCCTAAGATTTTGTCTCCAGAGGTCAATTGTAGGCCACTGTCAGCATTTGTCTTCCAGGTAAACCCTATCTTTCAAGCTTGCTTCTTGCCCGATGCTTCCTGTTCCTTTCCTGCTTTTGTTTCAGCTTGATTTTTTTTTTCCTCTGCAAGTGTAGAGGGATGGGGCCTAGGGATTTCTCTTATGTAGTACAACCATGCAATTAATTCAAAAGTCTGTTTTCTCCGGGACCTAGTGTTTTGTACTGGGAGAACTCTTAAGCAGTCCCACTGTAGTGTGGAAGTGCAAGTCTATTTGAATTTACTTTTCCCATCTTATTTTGTACTTCCTATTTTTCTCTTGTTCTATGCTATGTCTTTTTCCCATTCTTATCCCTTTTTTGTCTTCTTTTTGGATTGGCTAAGTTTTCTATTTATTATATAGTTTCCCTCTACTGATTTGAAATTTAAACATTCTAAGTACTTTTGATTACCTTTAAGATTTTAACATACTTAACATCTAAAAATTGAAAATATCTGTACCTTCTTTCCAAACCAAGGATGTTAAAATTTATTAATTCTAAACAAATTCCTCTAGTTTTTAATTTAACCTCCAAATTGGATATTATTAGTATTTTATATAGTCAGCGTTTAGGTTTGCCCATGTTCTCTCTCTCTCTTTTTTTTTTTTTTTTGGCTTAGCTTTTTTCTGGCATCTCAGATGTTCCTTCAAAGTAGAGTTGTTTTTACTTTCTGAAATTATGTCTTTAGAACTATAGATTTAGAATTGATTTCTCTTGGGCTGTTTTAAGATATTCACTTTTATCTTTGGCAATACACAGTTTTTATTCTGTGTGTAGCTACAGATTTCTCTATTGTTTTTTAACATGTAGCTCCTCAGTGATGTTTTGTTCTTTTTTTTTTTTTCAGTCTTTTTTTCTCTCTCCCTTTGGGAAGTTTTTAATTGCTCCGTCTTTAATTCACTAGGTTTTTTTTTTTTTTCCCCATAGTATCTAATATGTTATTTCCATTCAGTGTCGTTTTCATGTCAGACATTTTATTTCTCTAGATACCAGATTTGGGTTATTTTTGTATTTTCTATATCTCTATTTAATATGCTCAATTTTTCCCTACCCTCTTGAACATATGGAATATTAATTATAATAATTGTTTTAAGATATTTTCTATTAACTGTCATTTCTGTATCCGTTTCTACTGATTTGTTTTTCTCTTTATTGTGGGTCATATTTTTCTGCTCTATACATGCTTGGTAATTTTTAAAATTGTAGACATTGTAAATTTTACCTTGTTGGGCAATGTTTGTTTTTGCTTTTCTGTGAATTCATGAGTTGTTCTTGGTTGCTTTAATAAGTTACTTTATTAGGTGTGACCAGAGCAGCATTTAGTCTAGGAACAGTGTTACCCTCCTACTGAGGCAAAATCCTTCTGAAGACTCACTCATGCTCTGTCAGGTTTTTCACTCTGGCTGATCATAACATGAAATATTTCTGACTCTGCGTGGGCTCAGAAGATCGCTCCCTTTGCACTGTTCAGGTGGTTCATTCCTCACACTTGGATGTTTTCTTCACATGCATGTATTAATTAGTGCCTAGCTGAAGATTCGAGGGGTATTCTCTGCAGCTATCTGTGCAGCTCTTGCCTCTCCAGTACTCTGCCCAGTGAACTCTAGCCATTTTGGTGTCTCCAGATTCCCAGCTTTATCTGCTCAATTCGCAGGGAATGCTAGGTTCCCTCTGGCTAGTCTCTTCCAGTATTGCACCCTGGAAACTTCAGTTATGGAAGCTAGGGCAGTTGTAGCGCCTTGTCTGCAGACTTTATTTCTGCTATTTTATTTTTTAAGAGTAATTTCTTGTTCTCTAAATATTCCCTTCTATAGCATCATGTTTTTGTTTCTTGGATACAATATTTCCTCATCTCTCTAAAGATGTTAATGATAGAATTTCCAAAGATTTCCTGATACTGTATAATATTTCTTGAAGTTGCTTCTATTTGCTTAAGAGCGTGGGACTTAAAATCTTACTGGAGGCTCTGGTAGCTTGGGTGGGATTTGTCAACTTTGAATTCCATGCAGGATGATCTGCCTGGGCCATCTTTGGAGAAACTACTGATGTCAGTATCATTGGGTCTTTCCTTTTGGACTGGTTGTATTTCTCAAAGATGATGCTTAAGATATCTATTTGGATTATGGATGTCTGGCTGCCTGTGTTATGGGAACAAAGTGTGAGGCGGGAACTAGAAGTTTCACCATTCAATATACATAAAGTCACTTAATCCTCTTGTTTGTAGTAACTTCCTATGTTCTCAGCTGTATTTGGCATTGTTCAGTTCAGAGACTTTCTGTTTTATTCTCTAGACAATAAACCTCTAGTCTTCTGTTGGGAGTTGGGGAGAGGATCTAAGGGTATATTTCTAATTAGTTTTCACCTGCTCCTCTATCTAGTCACGTTAGCATCACATCATTAATGTAGCGTAAGTCCTGTGGGAGAGAACCAGGCTCTGCCAGTTAGATGTATTCCCAGGATTTTTGAAAGGTTAAAGTGCAGTAAAATGTACACAGTGAAGGTGAGATAGGGTGTATGTTCCCCTTTTGGCGTTTTTCTGATGACAAGGTTAAGCAAGTAAGAGTCATTTTTTAAAAAACAATATCCTTTAGTCTCTATTCCAGTTTTCTGGGAGAGAGAATTGTTCTGGAGATGGTGACTGGGCTGCTGGTGCTAGTGCCTGGTCACCAGCTCTTAGACATCATGGAATATTTGTGGAAGTAAAAGTAAAGATTTCCTGATGTTTGAATTACAGCTGTAATATACGTGCTTGCTTGAACAGTTCCAGTGTTGACTGAGAGGTAGCATCTCTTGGCAGGTCGCCTCCACAGTATTCTGGTAGACATCCCACAGGGCCTAGAATCTGCCCTTCCCACTCTTCCAGCAATGCTCTGGAATCTGATTACCTATATTCACTCTATCCCTTTCTGCTTAAAATACCTAGGTTGTTTCTGTTCTTCATTGTTCCTAGAATGATACAAAGTTCTACTTCATTTTCTTAAAAATCTACTTGGATTTTTTTCTTATATGGATTAAACTCCATTTACTAGTCCTGTTTTTTTATTTTACTTATTTTCACTATTTTTCTATATTAGGTAATACAAATGTTTGAATTCTTTGGTGGAAGATATAATTCTTTGTTATTTCTGCTGGCAACTTATTCGTGCCGGCAACTTATTCATGCTGGCCTATTCCCTCATGCGTCCTATGATTTTGGAGTGTGGGTTCACATTCGCTGGGCTTTATTTGTGAGACTTTTGTAAGGTCTGGTTACAATGTGTCTCTAAAGAAAATATATGTACTTGCTTCTGCCAGCACTTTTGGGAACGACAAGCTTGGGCCATTTTAATTTCTCATCTTGAAAACTAAGCCCTAGATCTGGGCAGACTGTGGGCATGAAATCTCAGGGGATACTCTATCCCTTTCTCTCTCCCCATTATTTTGTTTTTTATTTTGTGGTTGGATTATTTCTTCTAGTTCATATTTTACTGAGAGAATAGTCCTTCGAAGTTCCTGGTCAGCCTCATCCCAGTTACCTAATATGGGTCCAGGGTTTTTTCTTCTGTCTACAAACTTAGATTTAATTATTTTGTTTTCTTACTTATCATATTTCTCTCTTATGCATATTACCACCACTTGTAAATAAATTATTGTGTCGTGTGGAATTCACTGACATCCTGTTACTTCACAGTATTACCTGTTCTATTTTTTTTTCTGGAAGAAGATGTAACCTCAAAATATATGACTTTGTTCTCTTGTAAAGTTGATTCATGTTAACAATTATATCTCACTTTTAGTTCTCAAAGAGAGTCCTGCTTTTGATATATAGAAGTGAGGCTCTTATAATTTGGTGATATCTGGGGTATCATTCCTTTCTTTCCTAAATTGTATTTGTTACATATTAGATATACTAAAGTTTAAGATATTAAAAAGTATTTTTTACAAAATACTGAAGTCCTTTGAGAAAACTATAAACTTTCAAATGTTTCTGTCAGGAGAATGGAATTTTTATAGATATTTTAAGCAAGAAGAGATTTAATATAGTGAATTAAATGGTTACAAAATCATGGAGGAGCTAATGAAGTGGGTTCTAGGTTTGGACTCCGGAAACAAATCTGAGAGCTGGAGAGAACAGTCCACTAGGTAAGCTGTCTCTCTTGAAGCCATTGGTGGAACTGAATTCAAGAAGCTGGAATCAGTATGCTGTCACCACTGCCACTGCTTCTTGGCATCCAGAAGGCTAGAGAACAGTTACCCTCAACTGTAACTCACTAATTAGGAACCAGGAATCAAGAAGCTGCTGCTTCCTCTGTTGCTGATGCAACCATCTCTTGGCACAGAAGGATCCAGCAGGTGGGCACACTGGAATATAGAAGAAAGAAAAAGCCTCACTTTTCCTTGTCCTTGATAACCAGCAGAAACAAACAAACAAAATAGCAAAATGCCCTCTGCCTCGCAAGCCTCATAAGACTTC
>NW_011888784.1:97184-147710 GCF_000151845.1 Pteropus vampyrus | reverse complement strand
GCTGTCTCTCTTGAAGCCATTGGTGGAACTGAATTCAAGAAGCTGGAATCAGTATGCTGTCACCACTGCCACTGCTTCTTGGCATCCAGAAGGCTGGAGAACAGTTACCCTCAACTGTAACTCGCTAATTAGGAACCAGGAATCAAGAAGCTGCTGCTTCCTCTGTTGCTGATGCACCCATCTCTTGGCACAGAAGGATCCAGCAGGTGGACACACTGGAATATAGAAGAAAAAAAAAGCCTCACTTTTCCTTGTCCTTGATAACCAGCAGAAACAAACAAACAAAATAGCAAAATGCCCTCTGCCTCGCAAGCCTCATAAGACTTCGTCCAGCGAGGGTAACCTAATTTGCAACCAGAAGACTAGGTGCAGTTGACCCCTGGGATGCATGTCTTTGTCAGCTTACCATCCTCTCTAATTAGAAGCAAGGTAGAATGGAGGTAAGTAAGCCATTACACAGAATCTGTTATATATATGCGTGTGTGTCTGTATGTGCATGTGCACATATATATAAATTACTATTGAATTTTTAAAAAGTGGATAGTACAGTGTATTTGTGTTGTAGTGGCAATTTCATTTTGTCTCATTTTACAAACTTGTACTGTAATAAAATTCAGCCTGCAGTTGATTTATCTAAACTCATGTGGTTACAGATATACTGATAGAAAAATTTGAGATGTTAATAATGGAATATTTCATCTTTAGACTTAGCCAGACTATCATATTCTAGTGTTAGCACCTTTTTGATGTAGCACCCTAGTAGTGAAAAGAATTGGGAGGTACACACTCCTAATATCTGAATATTTAACCTGGGATACACCAAAGTTTGGCTTTAGCCTTGGTGTTCAGCCAAATTCAATTATTTGTTTTTTGAGTGGCTGAAATTAACTAACTCACCATTTATGACATCACCAAAATTGTGTATGAAATTATTATGTAGGTTATCATCATATCTGATCAGTGTTAATGATTCCAGTGATAAAAATAAGGCGTTACATTTAGATTTGTTCTTAGCATCTGAGTATTCACTTTCAGATAGAGGTAAGCATTCCAAATGGAACCAAATAAAATGTCATGAGCTTTCTCTAATCATTCAGTCAGAGTATAAATTTGTAACTATTATTGCAAAGTAAAATGTTGTAGTAATCAATGATTATGAAGGCTTAGTTTTATGTAGAAACTATTAAGAATTTTCTAATTGAGTAAAGAGACTGACAGATAATATGAATGTTGAGAGTAAATGCTTGATAACTTGTGATGAACATATGTTCTTTTTGAGTCAAGAAAAAATGTGGTTGTTATGTGGCATTATCTTGGTAATTGCTACAAAAATGGTACCTAGAAGAGGGCAGCTATACAAAAAAACCCTAAAATACATCGTATTGGCTTTTGAGCAGTAGGAAGTTGAGAAAACTGTTAGCAGAGGATGGAGTCAGTGAGGAAGCTGCTTTATTAATAGCTGTTCTGAAACATTTGATAAAACAGTTGCCTGTGCTACTTCGGAAAACAGAAAAGATACCCAATGAATTTTTGGCTCTGGGCAAGGGTTATCTCCAGGAAAAATGTCAAGGACGCCACCTTGTGGTTTTTAGCTGCATGGGCTAAAGTACTACAAGAAAGAGTTGAGTTTTTTTGTTTTTGTTTTGTTTTGTTCTGTTTGTTTTTAAAAGGCTGGTTATGTTGCAAGGTGGAGTTAAAGGTAATATAGAGAGCTAGAGCTACCAAATTAGAAAATAATAATGTTGTCTTATCTCCAGCCACTCTAGCTAGCAAAGTCTCTAAGACATGAATGAGCACATATCAAACATCAAACCTATCAGATATTTTGCTAAAACTTCTGAGAAAGGCGGTACAGAGTAGATCTCAAGTGGAAAAAAGCCTAAGGGTGTGGTCCCACAGATGTCTGATCCAAAAGTAGCAGTAAGAAAATCTAGAGAAGCACATGATACCAATTATAGGTATGGACCATAACCAGATACAAAAAGTTCAAAGTTTTAAACAGTGATACTAGCAAAAACACCAACTGCCTGATTAAAAGATGGGTGAAACTATAAAAATGCCTCTGGGCCCTTGACTTTCTTTGGGTAGGAAGCAGCCTGAGAAAATTACTCCGCTGCAAACAAGGATCATTTATTAAGACAGAATAGAGGAAGGGGCTGGAAAAAGGAGGATACCTCAGCTAGTGTCACCAAAAGCGGTAGAGAATAGTGAGTCAGGGAGCAGCTCCCAGAGAGCGGGATTGGGGTCTAATCCAGGATCATTTCTCCACTGCTAGCATGGGATATTAGGGTTGTTATGAACTGGTTGGTATCTACGTGCCTCCATTCTTCTCCCTTTCCAATGGGATTGTTTATTGTGTTTTTTTTTTAATTGCAGTGTGTGTGTGTGTGTGTGTGTGTGTGTGTGTGTGTGTGTGTGTGTAGGCAGAAGGGCAGGCAACTTTTTTTTATAGTCTCTGGATGGAGAGAAGCTGATTTGCACGTGACATATATCACAAAATCCAAGACTTGAAGGCTAATACTAGGTCCCCATGACATCAGGGGAGCGGGGGGAGGGGGGGAGGTGGATGCAGACTCACCCCACATCCCACTACCTTGTTTCACCTCGTTGTTGCCAGCTGGGAGTGAAAGCCCCGATCCCCACTGAGTCCTGCTCAGACACCAAAGAGGGTTTATTAATTTCCTAGGGCTACTGTAACAAACTATACTAAATTTGGTGGCTTTAAATAACAAATTTATTTTTTCACAGTTCTGGGGTCAGATGTCTCTAATCAAAGTGTCATTAGGGCCACTAAAGGTTCCACTCCCTCTGAAGGTTCTAGGGGAGAATAACTTTATGATGAACATATATTCTTGTCTCATCCAGCCTCTGGTGGCTCTAGATGTGGCTGCAGAACTCCAGTCTCTGCCTCTGTCTTCACATGGCCTCCTCTTCACCTGTCTCTCCACTGTGCATCTCTTACAAGGACACTTGTGATTAGATTTAGGCTCCGCCCCCAGATAATCCAGGATGATCTCACTTTGAGGTCCTTAACTTTTATCTGCAAAGATCCTTTTTTCAAATAATGTCACATTCAAAGGCTCTAAGGATTTGACAAGGACTTATGTTTTGGAGGCCACTATTCAAATACTACAGAGGGAAACCTGATGGAAGGTATAGATAGATGGAGGCTCAGCATCCTGCTGGCCCTTGGTGACACCAGGGGTCAGGGGAGGGCAGTGAGGCTAGACAGTGACTAGCCTTTCTTTGCACTAGCTGGTTTTTTGTTGCTGCCAAGCGAGGTGGAAGTTCACTTTGCCACTGGACCTCACTGACAGTATCCCAGGAGGGATCTCAAAGCACTGCTACCTGCTTCCGCTGAGTGGCAGATGGACAATCAGCTCCCTGTTTGGTCAACCTGCACCACCTGTAATCAGTGCTGTCTGCTTCCACCAGGTAGAAAGTGGAAGATTAGCTCTCTGTTCAACCTTGCCAACACCACAGGGTGAGGGTGTCAGAATACCACCACCACCTGCTTTTGTGGGACTCAGGTGAGGTGAGGTGATGTGGGGTGGAAGATCACCTCTCTGCTTGGCCCCATTGAAACTGTAGGTAAGGCGGTGCAATTTTTAGGTTGCTGTTTGGCTGGCATTATCAAAAAGATTTTTATTCTGGTAGGCCACCCTTTTGTTCATAGCCACTCTTATGGCTAGGAGGAACAGGCTTCTTCTTGAAGCTCTTGTTCCTGCCTAATGGTGGCTCCAAGCTGGAGGCTTCTGCAGCACCGTGTGTGGAATATATGGGAGGCACTAAGGAAATGCAGAGAACTCACTGTATGTCATTCCTCCAGTCCCAAAGGTCCTAGGAAGTTTGCCTTCTTTCCACCTGTGCTTGAGGCTTCTATGCTTGTTTGTTGTGCTTTTGCAGGGTCTTACTTGTAAGAGGAAGGGTGTGGGCAGGATGGGCTACTACATCTTGGCCAGGACCACAAATTGATTCATGACTCAGTTTTAAGTTCTAGATATCATTAGTCATAATTCTAGTGGAATTCCTTTCAGGTTTTATGTTCACATTTCCTACAATTATCAACTTAAGCAGTAAGTGAAGGAAAAACAATTTAAAATATATTTTAATCTTTAATTAATGCTGACCTCTGACTGAATATGCTTTTTCAATGATTCTTTTGCAAAGCATTTTCCGAGGGGAAAAAAGCAAAAGATAACAGAGAATTAAGAACATCTGTTATTTATCATTATTCTTATATGTGATTAAAAACTATTTAATGCTGTTCTTTTATACAATTATGAGTTCTTATTTTCACAAAGTACCTTCAGTAATTTGCACAAGAATACTGTCTGGAATAGTTTCACAGTATTTATGCTTATGGACTTAGAAGTAAACTGCAGGAACTGCCACACATGATCTTAAATGGCCTCATTTCTTCTTTAGGGGTGATGAATGACCATTATGATGACATCCGCGTCCTACTGTAGCTTTGTGTGTCTTTATTCCATCCTTTGCATTGAGGATGAAGCTTACTAAATTGGAAGGCATGGTTGCTTCAATTACTGATGGGGACAGTTTTCCTCTCATTTCTGTCTGGACAAACATCACTAATTTGGAATGTGCTGGGTTCCTGTAAATGAAGAGTTAAAAATATGAAGAACTTTTAGATTTATTGCATTTACAAATTTATAGAGAGCAGGAGTCTTGTCTTATTCTCTCCATAGTGCTTATCATAGGATACTAAAGGAAAAAAAAAAGATTTTTACACTCATAAACATTTTACATAAAAATATTAAGTAGTCAGACCGTGTGTTAAAGTCTTCAGTTTTAGTAAGCGTTTCCTTCCTGTCATATTGACTTGTTTAAATTAAAAAGTAATGTATGCTTCTGAATATTTAAATAATTTTCATAATTATTCCAAACTTTCTGTCCCCAGATACAATCACTACTTATGATTTTGACTGTATCTTTTCAGACTATTGTCTATGTATATACAAAGTAGCATACATATGTACATATATGCACCCCATATATACACACATGTACATTTTTGGTTTTATAAAAATGAGATTTTTCTATAACTAGTTTTATTTTCCTCTTAGCAGGATATCATGTCCCTCTTTCTGTGTCAATACATATAGATCAGCTTGTTATTTTTTTCTCATATTGTGAGGTTTATATCTGACCAATATAAAGTTTTTATGTGTCAGTATCTTTTACTTATAAAATCACTTAACAATAATTAAAATTTAGGAATCTGTGAAATGATACACATTAAATTAATGTACATGTATATACAGAATGTGTATTTTATGTTACCATTTTATTATCCCTAGGCTGGCCATCTGTAGGTAATGTATAACTTCTTATTTCTCCAGCTCTTTCCTTATCTGAATATACCTACTGGATGTCTCATTCTGCAGCTATCTGTTCTCAGTAGGTAATCCATTGGAAAAAATTCCCTCAAGGTAAAGCATTCATTGCTGATAAATCTATGTGTATTATAAGGAAATTTATTTTTAATTCACAAAAATTCCTTAATAATTCACAGAAGTGACTAATGGAGAAATATAAAACATTAGGTTAAGGTTAACCAGGGATGAGGCGTGTGGAATTTTGTGTATGTGTGACTAGT
Source organism: Pteropus vampyrus (assembly GCF_000151845.1). Lineage (NCBI taxonomy): Eukaryota > Metazoa > Chordata > Mammalia > Chiroptera > Pteropodidae > Pteropus > Pteropus vampyrus. The sequence continues at coordinate 142,090 of NW_011888784.1, read as the reverse complement.
CACAGAAACCTCAAATCGTACTTTATATGGGATCATCTTGATTATATTTAAGATGAAAATACTTATAAAAATTATTTAAAGATCACATTTAAGGGTAATTTTCTTTCCAACAGAATATGCTGGTACACATTTCTACTAATGAGTTAGGAATCCTTTATTAAATCACAAACTGAACTAAAAAACTGTTAAAATAAACGCAAATAACACTTACTCTTGCAGAGGTGAACATATATAGCCACAAGCATGGTTGTAACCACGGATATAATTTGAAGATGGAGGATATGCTGGAAAGTCCACACTTTTAGCTAAGTGATTAAAAAAATTAAAATTAAACCTATTTCACAAAGGTAAAAAATTCTATTTCCAGTAGCATATTTTAAAAAATGTATGACACAACTTTTAATTTAACTTAGTCATTCTCAGCATTTGTTTTATACATGTGCATGTATGTTTGTACATATGAATGTATACACAGGCCAAAACTGAGAAAATGCTTGTCTGAGCACTATTGTCTTCTTACAGTTTTTCATGCTAGAATTTCTAAAGGTGCTGCTTTTACACATAGGAAAAACTGTTAAAAGTGTCATTTAGTCACTTTCTGAGATTTGAAGCAAAAGAAGAAACCACAAAGAAAGGAGAGTGGGTTTATAGATTTCTTGTTAATCAATTTTTAAATAAAATATTTGATGTGTTTATTTGGTCTGTTAAAAAGATACTTTAAATGCTGTTTTCTGCCAATTCCCTAACTTTAAAGTGTAACTAAAAATGAGTAGAATCTGTTTTAGGAATTATACAACATAACTATATTGTATATGAATGTAGAAGATGATTTGATTACAATTAAGTTTATAATTTATGTACTCTTTCTAAAAATATTTTAAAATATTTGTTTTTCTGTGCATTTGAATCCTGCTCTTTATGGAGAAGATGGATTTTCCTATAAGCCATCAATTCTGAAGAAAATACAATGGTAAACACTAGCTTATGTCTAGCTTACGAGACAAATGCGGTGAATGAATTTTCTATTTTCATGACCTGTTCATCATCTTAACAGAGCCTATTATGGTGGCATAATGGTACTGCCAGAAGTGATACTAACATATTTTTTCTGTTTAAAGTATGGAGATTTTGTCTTTAAAAAAAATTTTGTTACATTCCACAAACAAATACGGGTCTTTTTTGAGGCATACTGGGTGGTAGTTAGGACAGATTTTGGAAAATAATGAAGACTTGAGCTTTAATTCTGGTTCAGCTACTTGCTGTTATGTAACGTATTTTCTATATACTTCGGTTTCCTTACTAAGTGAGATAAAGCATGCACAATATTTAGCTCAAAGCAAGGTACCTAATAAGCTAAACAATAGCAAAAGAAAATTAAGAAAACATCAGTATTCACTGATAATTCATTCAAAGAAACTGCTTAAAGCAAATTCAGTACTGATCACTGAGTGACTGGTTACTACTATTTGTTGATTTTAACTTCCATACCTCTTTTTTACTACTAAAAATGAGATAGAAATAGTCTGCTTTCAAAACACAGAAAATAACAGATCTATGATTCAGTCAGCATTTTGTGTTGTAGGCAGTAAATTCATTTTTATCTGCCCTCATTTAAAAAATGAGACAACTAAATGACAACTACTTGAAACTACATGAGACAACTCCGTGAAAGTGATGGATGTCAGTTATCAGTGGACTGCGGCAGGGCTGACGGCGTGAGGGCTGTTGGCGGGGCTGTGACTCAGTCTGGACTCTGACACTTAGCACTATAGATATAGAGTAACTGAAACCTTGTTGGAAAATAATAATTCACAACACTTAACTGTCTCTGTTCTCAAGTAGTTAACAGAAGGAATGCTCTTCCGATAGTAATGGTGAGATTAAACTGAAGCATGCAGAAAAACAGGGTCTTAGCCACTGCCTTAGAAATCCCTTCACTGTGTCTTATCTTGAGTTGTCTGGGTCTAAAGGTCTGTGGATATGAACTGGTACCTTTTAAGTGAATAATGCAAGTTAGGAAATGGTTACACATTGGGGTTTTACAGAGTGACATATTTTGGGGGGCTAAGGATACATCAGAACCTCCGGTTTCTGAAAGAAATAGAAGCACATTTATGTGTAGACCCACCTAGTGAAAATTTCTTCAGGAGTTTTATCAGTTACTGGATATGCCCATTCTATGCAATTCAAATATAAAATATGCATAAAGATTAATTTTGTTTTTTAGTAGTTTTAAAATGTATGCTCTTAAGTTTTAGCCTGCAAGTATCTATCGGTACTCAGTGCTCAGACTCTATGCTGCAAAAAGGCCAGGCAGTGCCATGATCATCAACTATGATGTAAATGGCACCTGCAGAGTTGGGTAAAACATCAGGCTTATTTACATTATACCTGTATTTATTAGTCTAAGTAGCTTAAAAACAAAGGATTGAAAATATATTTCTCCCAAAATATAAGTTAAAGGAAAAACATTTATTAATGACTCATAGTAATTCTAAAATGTGGGCAAAATGTTTCAACTTACAACTGATAACATTCACATTCCCTTCGTAGCGCTTGAAGTACACTAAGTCGATAAAGTCTCGGGGGGAAATTGAGCCCATAGCAAAACTCTGTGTAATGCTATGACATATGAATGTGTCCTGAAACAAATCAAACCATAAAGATTGCAACAATTATTTAATATCCGTTCTTTCGAATGCTACCACCAAAATTTCACTGCACCAGGTGGTCTCTGTTCGGAAAAAGCAGGGCTTTGAAGTTTTAAACTTATCACCAAATCAGCTTGCATTTTCAGTGTTAAAGGAACATTAGATCTATAATTATAAGTGTAAGGCAACAAAAGCAAAAAGTGGGACTACATCACACTAAAAACCTTCTGCACAGCAAAGGAAACCATCAACAAAATGAAAAAGCAACCTACAGAATGGGAGAAAATATTTGCAAATCACGTTATCTAATAAGGACTTTTTATAATTATAAATGCGGAAAAGGAAATCCTGATATCTACTCTTTGAAATTTGAGATGAAGAAATTGAAGCCTAACAGCTGAAATCACATGCACAACTAGAGATAAGTACAGAACTAGGACCCAGATTTCCTGATTCCCAGAATAGTGCTGTTTCTACCACTCCACACTGGCTAGGTAATATATTTCTGAAAAATATATTTATTTAATACCTATAGCTAAAAGACCTAAAATTAAATGACCAATGTTATATGCTGTCATCTAGTCAAATACGGAGGGTGTTGAATGGCCTAAGTGCAACTTTCTTTCCCATAGATAAGCTCCCTTAGCCAACAGGATCAGGCACAGTTCCTACTTATCCTGGAGTAGTGGGTTTCAGTTCCCTGCTAGCCTGGAGAATTATTGCAACAACTAGTTGCAACCTCCTGTAGGAATCAGGGGTCACCTCAAACTAGATACTACAAAACCTGCCTCGCTGGTTATTCACTCTATTACTGAATGTAACACACATGTTATACTGCATGGCATGATGGGTCCTTGAGAGTTTAGACAAGCTACTCCATGGTATTGTTTCTTCAGCATCCATTTTGTTTGGCCAAGCAGGCTGCAGGGACCTTAATCCGACACTAGCCCTCTCATGCAAGTGCATGCCCTAGATAACAGCTCATACTCACAAGCAAATGTAAGTTCCTGATATGACTTTCCCAATAGCCCTGTGTTCAACAGTCTCCCCCACCTTCCAGAGCCCTCCTTCCCCTTGAAACCCTTAGATAAGACCCCTGTAGAGCTCACCAAACCCCTGCTCTTTTGGTTTGAATTAACTGATCAGGCCTTAGCCTGGGAACCCCAAAGCACTCCACCCACAGACCCTAAGAAAGGCATGTGTCTCAGGTTCTGCCTCTCTTTGCCTATAACCTACCCTGACCTCCCTCGCTGGCCCCTTGAGGCTTGCTGTGTATTTCTCTAGGACCTGTGAGTAATAAATTTCTCTACTTCAATTTCTCCTATGTCTTTTGTTGAAAAATGGCTCACCATCCAGCACCCTATGCCACTTAATAAATGTTAATTTAACAAAGTCATAAACAGCCCTTCCTGGGGTGTGATTATTAATAAACTATTAATCTCATTTGTCTAGTATCAAGTATCGTATTTGACCACCCCTATAACCCTAGAGCAGGAATCTCTCACCAATGGGGTGAATGAGTCAATTAACACACACCACTGAAAATAAATACTATAAATATTCATAGGAAGGTAAAATAGTTCTTATAGGGTAGTGCTATTCAGAGATACTGTGGCAAGTGTAAAGGGCCTGGAATTTGGAATCAGGAGATCAGGTCCAAATCTTCGTTCTACCATGTATTGTTGGCTGTGGTGACCTTGAGCAAGTCACATAATTTCTCTGATTCTGCTTTCAAGTGTTTTGATGCCAAGTCTAATACTCTTTCCATTATTACAGCTGACTTGCAGCAACAGCAGAAATATCTGAAATGCTAATGAAACTGTATAATTAGTATCATATGATCATGAATGAAAGAGCCCAATGTTTGGATTTTCATTTGTGATGGATCATGTTTCTCACACTGAATGTTCAAATCCAAGAGGGTCATGGACATGTGTGTTTTTGTCGATATGAACTTCAAGGCCTGTCAGATGAAGCTGACTCACCTTCCTGGGCTTCTCCACAACTTTTCCCCATCCCCTGACTTTAAGATCAGTTTAATAAAAGGAGGTAAAAGGTAATGTACAGAGTTCTACATAAATGACAAGAGTGGCAGATTTAGTTGTGGGAATTTGTTTGTTCTGATGATTGGAACATGGTTTGGAGACTCAAAAGAACCAAAGACCCAGTGAATTTTAGAAATATAACTGTGAAAATTATAAAAGTTTGCTTTGCTCCAATATTCACCTCTTTCTAATAAAGTTATTGGCCAAAAATGTAGGATGCAATTTTTAAAAACAGCTTACCAAGGTATCATTTACATACCAGAAAGTGTAACAGTCTCAATAAGAGGTCTATAGTATGTTGTACCAAAGTTTGGAATCCCTTCTCCGACTTCTGCCCTGTTTCTACCTCTTTTTACCACCTCTCATTCTTCCTCTCATTACATTCACTTTGGTGTCTTCCTGAGCTTTCACTCTACCCTCACCTCATACTGTTCATTTCTTCTCCCTTGTAAGCCCTACTTGCCTCTATGACTTTAACTTCCTACGCCAATTACCTGTATTTTTGTTTTTATTCTCTCTTCATCTCTGAGATAATGTATTTCAGTGTTTCTAAAACTACTACAATCTATGTTATTTCACACTTTATCTTACTCTTAAAGGTTACATGCTATTTGTTCTTAAGTCCTTACAATATGTGTCTGCATTATTCCTATTATCTAATGTATTAGGACTAATATAAATCTACTGACTTCCTATTAACAGGCATGCTTAATCTTTTTTCTCCACCTCATGCAGGAGAATCCATGAATTCATCCCCTCATAATCAAAGGCACACATCTTCAAGAGAGCTGAGCAGATTCAGAATGTAGTATGCATTTAAAACAGAATGAAGCTAATTGGAATTAAACTCTTGAATAATAAAGGAAGTTTTAAGGCTTTTATAAAGATTTCAGCTCAATTTGAATCTATAAAATATGAAGGGTCTAAATAATAATATAGATTAAGAAACTTAAATCACTAAGATATAACTAAAACTGTATTAATACAATAAAAGTCCAATAGTAAACAACATATTACCGGATCAATCTTTTGCACCATATTGTACACCTTCAGTGATTTATCCCATGTAACTCTGTTTTCAGGTTTGTAGAGGAAATCAGAGAGTTTACATGTTGATTCTGGAATTATTCCTTCAACACGATATCTACAGTTAGCAAAATTAAAAAAATTCAAAATTTAACAAGTAGTCTAAGTGGAAAATATGTTACCATAGTATAAAGTAGACTAGCAAATAACGGTAAAAAAAACTTGAAGGTAAAGTCAGCAATTCAAAACACTAATATTCAATTGTAAGTAAGCAAGGTTTATTTAAATATGCATTGCAATAATTAATATAAATTGTTTCAAAATGTATTTTCCTGCAAATTTTATTTATATTTCTAGAGTTGTCTTTTTAAAAAGGCTACTTTCACTTAGGATTTTTCTAAAATCTTTCTCATAAATATGTATCTGCTATTTTATCATAAGCCAACAGTAACTGACGAGAAGTTTGTGTGGTTATACAGTATTGTGTTCTAATTCTTAATTTAAGGATGTAATGTGATCTAAATCAGAGGTGAGCAAACTTTTCAGTAGAGGGCCAAATAGTAAATAATTTAGGCTTTGTGGGCTGTACCGCTGCTATTCAACTTTGCTAGTATAGCAGTAAAGCAGCTAGACAATATATAATGAAAAAGCATGTCTATGTTATAATTAAACTTTATTTATAGACACTGACTTTTGGATTTCATTTATTTTTCACATGCCAGGATTTGGGTAAGTAACTAACATTTTTGTTTATCTATCAATGAAATTGGATTTGCTTATTCATCAATGAAATTAAGATAAAACTAGATTAAAACCCACTATTTAGCAAAAGGTTAAACTAGATTAAAACCTACTATTTAGCAAAAGGTTATTAAATGAAAATGAAGTATGAACAATATTGGCTATAGTCTCTCTCCCTGTTATTCATTCTTCCCAAACTAAGGGACTAGGTTTAAGTAAAATCAAATTTTAAACCTCTAAAAAGTTAAAATTTCTGGAGGATGTGAGATAAAAAAAAAACCAACCGCCATTATTACAGAAAATAGTTGTCATATTTATGAAAAGTTCTTTCTCTGCACCTTTTAGGTTTAGTAAACAAGGAATTTATTAGACTTTTTTTTTTTTGTTTGTTAATTTCTCTTTAAAAAGCTCATTTGGTCTCTAATTTTCTCTATGAGATATTCTCATATTTTCTTAGTAAGGTTTCCTTCCTTCAGATGTGGCTTAGCTGATTGGCAAGCATCTCCCCAGCCATAAACAGATTAATTAGCAAAAGGGCTGAAGTCTTATTGGCTCAAGAGACTTAAGTATAACTTCTGACCCATCACTAACTGAATAAGGTATTCTGACAATTTTAAAATAAAATCATACTCATTGCTGGTGCTCTGGAAGAAGGTGTGTATGCCTAAGGCTGTGCCCTCTGAGTAATGACTGGTGATACAACTTCCATGCTACTTGTCCCTGGCCAAATGCAGGGCAAAACCATAAAACCCCCTGAACTGTGAAAACAGAGAGAGGTAGGCAGGGGCTAGATAGTACCTTGCAGAGCATGATAAAGGGTTTGCATTTTATTTCAGATGCAATGGGAAGCCTTTAGATTTTAGGCAGGAGAGAGACAATCTGACTTATATGTTTTAAAAATCTACTTTGGCCATGGTGTGAAGAATAGGATGTAGTCCACTAAGAGTAGACGCATGGAGTCTATTAGGAGTTACTGAAATAATCTGGATGAGAGATGATGGTTGCCTGCACTAGGACGGTAGCAGAGAGAAAATGAAAAGTAAATGACTTCTCTCTATACATATCTAGTCAATTTGAGCTTCTATTAGAATCCAAATCTGAGATCAGTGATCTAATATCTAGGCCAATGTTTTACAAGCATGTTCTTGGTCAAACATTTGGAAAAGTTTGAATTAAACAACTATCTTTACTTTAGGACTTCTCTGAACTTTAAGAGTGAATCTCCAAGAAGGGAACATAGTCTGGAGTGCTTTGAAACACTTGTTCGACATTTCATCCCATTTCCCTGTACAGGGCACTTTGAAGAATTACATTTCTCAGATACTAGTTGGGTAAAGTGTATTAGAACACACTATACATGCCAAAGTGTACTGTTTACACTCAAGCTGCTCATTCAAAATTCATATGCATATATTTCTTCCTTTACTTACAACTTTTTAAATAAAGTTTATTTAAAGGGCTGGACCTAGTAACAAATTTCATACATAAAGTATATAATAAAACTATTCTTCTAGTTAACTGAAGACTGTAAAAGTGATGGGAAGTCACGTCCAAGATTAGGTTGCAGAAAGATTTTGGCTTCTGTCTTTTTTGCTTTCTTTTGCTGTCTCCTAGAGCCTTCACTCTGAGGTAAGCAGACTGCCGTGCTGTGAATAGCCCTGTGGAGAGGCCCATGTGTCAAGGAACTGAGAAAGTATTCCAGCCTAGAGCAATCCTGCCACCCACCATCTAAGTGAGAGTGGAAGCAAAGCTGCCCTCAGATGAGACCTGAATTCCAGCCTATATCTTGAATGCAGCTTTGTGAGGATAGCTGAAGCAGAGGCACCAAGCTAAGCTACACCTGGATTCCTGACCTGCAGAAACCATAAGGTATAAATGTCTGTTAAGTCACAATGGTAAGGAGGTAAGGTACTGCGCATCAATAACCAGTACACAGTATATATAAATTTCACTTAAAATGTGAGTGTAGAAGGTTCCTTTTGTCTGTGTGTGTTTAGGTTTGCATGAAAGAATAAATATCTCTGGTCAAAAAAATTTCAGTGAAGCTTTAAAACAGCCTAATGTGGCTATTTCTTAAATGGCTCTAGGTATTTTATATAGCACTACCTTGCATGTAAACACTCAGGAAGTATTTGTTGAATGAATAAATTCCAAGTTTTCTTTGATGTACAGGTTGCTGTCTAATCCATAAGACCCCAAAACTGCAAATATCCAAAAGTTTATTCCCCTTGTGTACCTGGGCTAGATCTTACCCACTCCCTTCTCAGTCTACTTTTGAAAGTGCCACTGTGAGAATCATTATTTAGATAAAGACGGTGATGGTCTTCCTGAAAATTATTGAAATGAATAGGAGAAAGCATGCCAACTGAACACAATGAATAGGAGAAAGCATGCCAACTGAACACAAAAAAACGAGGTAAGTAAATTCTAGTCAGATGAAAAAAGGGCAAGAAACACAAAATGAAGTAGTTGAAAGGAGTGAATTCTTTAAAAAATTGAATAAAATATGGTTTTCTTAACAACATATGATGATCTCATGGCATTAATGGGATATCATGAACAATAACTAAATGAACAACTCTTTAAAAAATAAGGTTAAAAATGTCAGCAGTTTCCCTTAGTGTATTTGTATTTGAAATAACAGGATCCTCAAAAATATCCTTAAAAGCTGCTTACTGAAAAAATTACATATATCAGAAAAAGAAATAAATTGGGGAAATAAACTATTCTTAATGGGTCATTTAATAGAAAAGTGAAGTGTTTAAAAGATCACAAAATATTATTGTAATTACCAATCTGCTTTTATAATGATTGTTTCTTGAAGTGGATATTTCCTATCCTAATGAATTATTCACTAGGAAAGATTTTTTTTATGATTGTCTTCAGGTTTGAAAATGATTAGATGGTACATAATTGCTCTATTTTATTAATATCATTTTTCAACTAAGTCACTAAATTATTAATTTCTATTTCCTGATTATCAAGTAATGTATTATCACTAATGAAGCTGCATTAAATTCTACATACATCAATGCCGCCGAATTTAAAACAATGATTGTAAATAGAAAATTATACTCACAGATTTCCATGGAATTTTTTGGAAGCCTTGCTGGAAACGGTTATTTTTTTCTCAAAAGGGAATAAAAATTCACAGATAAATTAGCTATCACATACAGAAAAATAATAAAACAAAACAAAACAAAAAACAAAGATAAAAATATATTTTTTGTTTGTAAAAAATATTTTAAAAATGTCTTTACAACAAATTGCTTCACCCTAAAAAACAAACTCTTGAAACAAATTTAACTTGTTTTCTTACTGAAGTTTTAACCACTTTCCAGCCCGATGTATCTTGACCGTAACTTAAAACGTCTTGAGCAGTTTGTTGGGCAAGTGCCTTATAGTCCATCTACCTGTAAAGTTTTAAAACCAAATGATTAATAAGAATGATTATTAATCATACAAAAAGTTTTAATACTATTGCTACAGCACCCATCACATAGAAATGAACAGTAATTACTTGTCGCATGCATGCATGAATCCCTTCCTCTTTATTCACTCTTTCAAATGAGAAAACTGTGATGCAGTACACAGAGCAAGCAGGCTTTGGAGTCAAGGAGACCTGGGTCAAATCCTGTCTCTGCCATTGACTAATTGTGAACCATGTTATTTCATATTTGTTTCCCCATTTTTTCAAGTTTTCAATTTGGGATAATACCTAACCCTGTAAAATTAATGTGAAGATTAAATGAGATAATGAACTTAAATGTCCTACTCCATTCCTTGGCACATAATAGTCATTCGATAAATCATTATTATTTCTAACAGCTTACTCATGCTTCCTTTCATTTGTGAAGCATCATAATCTGTTGACCAGGTGTTCTTGGGAATTATGCTTTATAAAATGAACAGCAGTGGCAGTAAATGCTCTGAACCCTAACTTCCTCTCCAAAGGCAACTCCTGTTTTCATCTCTCCAACTTTGCTGCAGTCATACAAATACAACCAAGTACCTTCATTAGTGATAACACATTTAATACATTAGTGATAACTCAGGGTCTTTGTATTTGCTGTTCCCTCTGCTTGTAACATTCTTCCCCAATATGAATGACTGATTTCTCTTCATTGGTGTCTGTTTAAATGTCACCTCTTCAGACAGGATATCAAGTTCAAATCAATTCGGTTTAAATACATTTACTGAACCCTTCCTAGGAGTTAGCGACTGTGGTAGGTGTAGTGAAAACAGTTGAGTAAGGTATTGTTTCCGCTGTGAATGACTTTGGGAAACTCATCATCCATTTTTCAGTAAAGGGAAGCTGGCTGGTATGGTGGAAAGAATGTGACAACACAGAGCTGGATTCAAATCTTGCCTTTACCATTCACCGCCAGCTATGTTATTTTGGGTAAACTGCATAACTTTTGAACTTCCAATTTTTTCATCAAAGAGGTTAGTTTCTATTCTTAAAATAGACATTTAAAGCTATCTTTAAAAAAGCACCAAAGACTTACCTCAATAAACCTTCTTAAAGTTTATTAGAACGTGTCTTCCTTAGCTCTCACCTAAATCTCTTTAGGTTGGAACATAAATCTATTTTCTCTTGTTTAGTTCTACCGCAAGGAATGACACCTAGTTGACATTCATATTTGAAAAGCTTTCTTAAACCATTAGAACTCCCCTTTCCTAGTAGATTCTAGGTTTCTTTACCTTTCCTAAGAGATCTACTCCAGAATTTTAATAACTATTGGGACTTTTCTCCAAATCCTCATTGAGATCTCCATATTTCTTAATCTGTGAAAAAACAAAGTGGAAGTAGAATTACTTTGATCCATGAATTATATCAATATATTTGATAATTTCCTTTATATTTTCTTAGTGTCCTTTATTTACAATTTATGTCCTCATTAGGAAACATTTGTTATTTATGCCCCAAGATGGAATAAAAAGATGAGAAACATTAAAGATACCCTATGGCTGGTGCCTGACCCCAGCTTGTCTCAGCATGTAACACAGTTCTTTATTTCCTATCACAACATAGTTGATATTGACTGAACTAGGAATTGCATAGGATATTGGAAAATACCACTGAACATAAACTCCTGCAGGTACTCTGTCTTATTCATTTTCAAATCACCTAGCACTTACTGCCCCAATAAACATGTTTTATTGAACCACTCAGCTGAATTTTATAGCTTTTGGACTTTTTCGTTTACTAAGAAAAAGGGGAAGCTTAAGTTTAGTGGGCTACAAAGGGTGAAAAGAAGAACAAACAGCAAGACTAGAGTTGTATTACCTGGTGATGTAACATCGGGTGACCTGGAACATTTTCAGGTGGAGTAATCAAGGATATCTTCACCCACTGGGTCAGTGGAAAATAAACGTAAACCAATGTTGAGATGGCATCTTTTTTTGATACACCACTTGGTTGAAACCGGATTCTTCGCACCTCATATCCTGACCCAGCTTTGTAGACGGGTTCACACATGTTGTTAGTGGGTCTTTACATCTGTTTGTATTATCTCCCTCATTTTGGGATGCCTAACCGGGTCCCCAATCCGTGCTGGGTTACTGCCATTCTTCCTGGAAATTAAGGTCCCCAAGGCGTTTGTTAAATCTCATCCCTGGCCAAACTCCCTCTTCCCATCCTGCATGTGATTTGAGTGTGAGGAACTGGTGGGAAGCCCAGGAGGGAAGAAATGGGGAAGGCACTGAGGAAGGAGGAAAGGAAGCGGTTGGGGGAGCCGAGCCCCGGCAGAGATCGTGTCTTATCCCAGGGGAGGTGCTGTGAAAGCCGGGAGGCCGAGCTCACCTGGAAGGACTGGGGAGGTGAAGCTCGATCTAGGCAACTGAAATGTCAGTCGCAAGCGTCCCAGGTCTCCTTCCCCACCCGGTCCCCCCACCCTCCCCCACCCCCGACAGCCACGGGAACCAGCCGGAGGATCAGCCCGCCATCTGCGCAGAGCGGCGGGGAACAGCTGTGACGCGGGGCGGGGCCGCGTGCGTGGCCCGCGTGCGTGGCAGCGCCGCGGAAGTAGTCCGGAAGCCCCACCCCGGAAAGGTGCGGAGGGAGAAACCACGCTCTTTGGCAGGCAGTGCGACCTGACGCCCGCAGCGTCCCGTGACCCCTCCGGCCCTCGCCCCGCGTCTGGCTGACACCTTCCTTCCGCCCCTCACCCCCGGCGTCGGGGCACCACGCATGCGCACTGCCAGCCCGCGCCGGTCGCGTTGGTTTGAAAGCCAGCGCGGGCGTAGCGCTCCGCTGTGACGGCGGAGGAAGCTGCGAGCGAGCAGATCCTGAAACGCTGCTGTGTCCGGGGCGGGGATGCTTTGTCGCGTATCCCGTCCGGTGACAGGCCCGAGCGTTCGGTGGGGAGTTGTGGAAGTGTGCGTTTTTATTTCTTTTTGGACCTTCGTGGGTGAGTTCGGCCGGAAAAGGGGGTGTGTTTTCGAGGGGGCGTCGCATCCTTTGACAGCCCAAGGGAAAGGCTGAAGGAAGGGTGCGGGCAGGGAAGGAGAAGACGTCTCTTGCGGGAGGGAAAGCGTTGAGAGGCTCTGCGGCTAGAGGGCAACTTTAGGGCAGGGCTCCCGGGCGTGGGAGGGTCGCGGAACGGGGCAGAGGGGACCTGACCTGGGCCTCAGGGGACTTGCGGTGTCGATTGTAACGGGCGGAGAGGGAAGGGTCTTGGGCTTTGGGGACCGTCTGCTCACGGTGACGCCAACGCAACCTGATGAATGGTTTCTGAGGAATCTGTGTCTGTGAGTCTCTGCCAGGCAGCTAGTGTCCCCAGGGGGAGGGTGTTTCCTAAAGGAGGGCGGCAGGTTTGAAACCAGCGCCCGGGAGGGGACAAGATGCTGTGGTGCAGGGGTGCCATCAAGCTTCGTTTTCCAGTTTGATTCTTTTTCTTGTACACTAGACAGATGTTCAGTTTTATAACAAATCACAGAGCTATTATTACTAAGAGTAGTTCTTAATTTCCTGTGAGCTCTTCCCATTGGTTATTAACACTGAACATTCTGTTTTTTAATCACAGGTAGTTGAAATTTCTTGCCAGTCGTTTAACGTTCTATTCGGAATGATGTATTTCTTTTGGCGGATACGAACGGTTACTGAAGAAATGGTAAGATACGTGGGATTTGCTTCTAAATAACCGTGTGGGAGAAATGGGTGGATAAAAAGTTTGGGTATGTTGGTAATTGAAGCAGGGTGATGGGTGCATAGGAGCTTATTAAACTTTTTTCTACATTTGTATACTTTTGGAAACTTTCCACAGTTAAAGTTCAGTTGTAGATTTTCTTTTTGCCTCCTGTGAATAAATGTTATTACCTCCTTACTGAGAACCGTAATCCAGCAGCTTCACCTTTTAGGGTTTTGTTTTTGTTTTTCAGTTTTTGTAAAATCAAACACCTGTACTGTGTTTGAATAAGGGAGAAAACGTTTGGTCAAGCTTATTATCCAAGCAATATTTACTTGAGAAAATTTAAACATCATTAGTGATGTTTAAATGATGTTTAAACATCATTAGTGAGTTGGGTAAAGAAAGGACAAAACTGGCTTACTCTAGCCATTTAAAAAAATAATTCATCTATATTAAGTTTATTGGGGTGACATTGGTTAATAACATCTATTGATTTAATTTTAAAAGAATGTCATGTACCGAGGTAGTGACTGTTCATTCTGTTATTTCTTAGGTTTTTAAATATAGAACCTATTATTGCTACATTAAAGTAAACAGAAATTCTCTCCATTTTAATAATGGAAAACAGTAAAATGAATACATTGTCAATTTCCTAATTAAGTATCCTTTAAAAGAGAAGAGGGCTGACTCTGTTTCACATAAGAATGGAAAATAGGGTAGTACCAAAAATGAAGGTTAGAAAATTATTATTAACAATGTTATTTTAGGAAAAGAACATTTTGGTAGCTCATTTTATGGTGTGACTTGTAGTTTCTTTATAGATAGATATTATTTTGTTCTCCCAAGACGCTGGGGGTGAAAGGGTTGTCTAAAGTTACATCTCAGCATTTACAATTTTGTAAGTAGATATTCTCCACTGTTCTTTCCTGTTCATAATACCTCATTTGATGCCTTTAAACATTTATGGAGCACCTGCCATCTGTAGTGCATGACGGTAAGCTTATGAATTTAAAAATATTCTGTATAGGGGAATGTTAGGTATTGTGATGTCATAGATTATGTCACCATAAGAAAAGACTGTATATTGGTAGTTTTTAGGAGTTTAAAAAAATGTGAGCACTATTTCCTTGGTCCTTTCTAGGTATATTCTCAAGTAATTTTCGTATACATAATTCCAGGCACATAGTAAATGCTTAATTAATGTTTTCTAAATCGATGAAAGAATTCACAGTAATTAAAATAATAAAAAATCCATAATATGTTTTGTCTAAAAAGGTATATAGATAATGGATTTTATTCTTTAAAGAAAATTATAAAAAGTTTACATATTTAGTAATTTTTCTGTATATGGCCATTATTCCTTTTAGTTGGCACCTTAACCTTTTGTTTTTTTGTATTACAGTTGTTTCTAAGAGAAATGAACAGAAATAAAGCATTCTGAGGAAGCCATGGCAAAATCAAATACAAAACACAGAGTTTGTTCTCAGGAATCTTCAGTATCGTCTCTGCTGGCCAGCTGCAGCCTGAGTGGTAGTAATTCCTCTGACCCTGATGGCTCTTTTCAGTATAAGGATAAACTGTACAGTTCTGCATCTCAGGCTCTACAGGCCTATATAGAAGATTTTGATCTAAGCCAAATGTATCCTGGTGCAAGCACTGGAAAGATTAACATTGAAAAATGTTATACTAATATGCCAGAATTCACCAAGTATAATTATAAACCAAACAATGGTATGTTTTTATTCTTTGCTTTTTTGTCCACTGACTTAAAGCATTAATCTTGGAAAACTAGATGCTTTGGTTGGTATTCTTTTGAGGTAAAAATGACTTATAAAGTTGAGGTCTGGATATTTTTCCTAAATGATTCTGTAATTCTCTGGTTCTCGGGGATTTTCAGCTAAGATCCCCTTTTGTCCTTGGCGGGAAGCTGATGAATATAACTAATAATAGCAGGTGGCTGATCCTAAACTCTTAAGCCATTTTATGATAGCAAAATGCAAAGAGCATTCATTGACTCGGTGGTTCCAGCTTTTATTAACTAGCTTAATGATTTTCAATAAATCTCAGTTTCTCTGAGTTTATACTTGATCAATTCCAATTGATGGGATAAGACTATATTAGTCTTCCTGATGTGTATTTTATAAGATGTTTTCCTTGAAAATGCTTTTATGAAGACAAGTTTGGAAAATGCATGTTAGTAACCCAGTTACTAAACACACGGAATAGCCCTTGTATGGAAAGTTTGCATTCAACTCTTAGAAGAAGGGTGTAGGTACTATATTCCAGAAGAGAATTAGAACATCTGTTCTCTGTGTTAATGCTGCTGCAGAGTTAGTAGGCAAGAAAGCAAATTATTTTCTACCTAGTTTAAACATATATTTTTTCTCCTGTGTTGCAGCCAGTATTGAATAAACAATATTAATGTGAGTGTATTAGTGTGTGTTGGGTATGTCTAGATGAAAAATGTTGAAGAAACAGTAAATTAAAAAACATGGGAAAATATAGGAGGTTGGAGAGAAAAGTGTAGAAATTAGTTCAAACAAATTGAGATGTGAGGGGAAAAAAGCACATCCTAGTTTGTCAATCTATACCTTTTATACTTTAAAGCTTTAGTGAAGATAAAAGGAAAGTGGCAAAAATGATTCTAAAATTCTTAATTCTCATTTACTATTGAATATTGTGAAGTATTTTTATATGTGATACAGGAAGATAAACAGAACTATGCTTTGTTTTTCAGCTTTTGAAAATTTTGATCACCAAAAAAGCTCCTTGTCCTTACCTTATAGAAGACAGACTATTAATGACATAGACTCCATTAGCCTAACAACTGATGATCTCTTAAAACTTCCGGCAGATGGATCATTTTCTTTTGCTTATATTGGACCAGGTCACCGAATTGGCAAGAAGAACAAGAAATGCATTGGAAAGCTGAGTTCATCGGACACTGAAAAGAGACAAAATTTTCAAGAACCCTCTGCCATGGGCAGGAATAACTTAGTTACTCCTGTTGTATACACAAATATAAATGGAAAGCAATGTGGTAGGCTAAAAAACCCAAAACTTGTGAATAAGACTAATAAATGCATTTCTGAACCATCTTTATCTTTTCCCAAGAAATCATCTTTTAAACACAGTTCAGAGAACAGTCTTGAAAAGAATTACCCAAGATGGCTCACTGGCCAGAAATCTGATCTTAATGTTTCAGGAATAACTAGTATACCTGATTTCAAATACCCAGTCTGGCTTCACAATCAAGACTTGCTATCTGACACAAATAGTCCAAGGATTTATAAAATATTTAAAGAAGATCAGTGTTCCACTAGACATAGTTATCAGGCACAAAGAACTTCTCGGCTTATGAGTAAATTAGATTGTTTTGATTATTCTTTTGAACCCTCAAACATTTCAAATTTTTTGAGTGGTGATAAAGGATTAGTTAATGAATATAAATATGATTCTGCACATAGCCAGTGTCAATGTGAGAATCCACTTCTCCCAGGACAATCCAAAAAGCCATTCAGTGGTAATTGTTTTGTTTTGTTTTTTTAGAACTAAAGAAAATGCTGTAAATTTGACTGAATATCTAGGAGATTTTATGTTCTTGATGTAATGATCAGGTGATACTTCTGTTTTGAATTAATGGTCTTCATTTCTGTAGCATTTTGAGACTAGAAAATGTCTTTACTCCCCTTCGTTTGAAATGTCACATTTTAACAATTCGCTGTTAAAGATATGTATTATTCCAAATTATCTGAATTCTAGTTGCCTTTGTGAGATTTTGCTGTTCTTTGCTTTTTTTCCTTAAAGAATTAATGTAATTTTTTAAAACAGGTGACAAAATTGAATTGCTTATCCTGAAGGCCAAGAAAAATCTAGAGCATTGTACTGAAGAATTACCAAAGTCTATGAAACAGGATGACAGCCCTTGTTCATTAGATAAACTTGAAGCAGAAAGATCATGGGAAAATATTCCTGTTACTTTGTAAGTAAGTTATAATGGAAAAACTTTAGTTTTCCAAATGATAAATATGTGAACATCTAATTTATTTTTTAAAATAATTTAATGATAATTAGCAATGATAATAACACGGTAATTCTATAGAAGGTAATGTTCAGTGTTTCTTTGCTTTATATTGCATTTTTTCACTTGTTACCACAAGGTGGTGTAATGTTTCAAAGCTTTAGGTACATTATGTAACTTTTGTCTTTGTTACATGTCCCTTTTGTTGCACTGTAAAATGTTGATACATGTTTAATAAGAATTAGAAGTAAAGCAATTATTTTGTAGATGTAGGAGTACTATGAAATTCTTGTTACTTTTTATTTTTTCTCTATTTTCTCCATATATTAGAATTATTCATTTTTTTTCTTTTACATTTTACTCTCAGTCATTTTCCTTAAATGATGATCTATTTTTCATATGGTCTGTTGTATAATATTTATACTGATTGTTTTCATTTGTGTGCTTAACCTTTCTATGACATAGTTTCTCTGAATAATTTGAAAACTGTTCACCTAAATAACCGAGTGTAAGCACAGAGTATTGGTTAGATAGAAAAATTTTTTTTTAGTGATGTTATTATATCTAGACTCATCAGAAATGCATTCTTGGTAATCCTATATCCTGCCTTAGGTTCCGGTATTTATTAATTTCAGTTGTCTAATTTTGTTATAGATGGAGTTTATTATTTTGGATTTTTTTTTTTGATTCTCAGTTAATTTTTTTTTTTTTTTAATGTGGACACTGACTATGATACTGGTTAGGAATCCCAGCTCTCACTTTCTTGCTGAGACCTTGTACAAGTTATGTCTAATTTATACAATTTCTTTGTACAAGACCTTTTTCAAGTTCTTCTACTTTGGGGCTGTGAAGATTACAATTGATGAGAAAATAAATATAAGGTACTTAGAATAGTTTCTGACATATAATGATCTCTCTTGTAAATTGTAATAGTGGTGGTGATTATCCAGAATATTTTTTTTCTTTGTTTAGCTTCATTTCTCAGTTGTTGGTTCAATAATATCTCTTTTTCAAATAGGTCAATAGCCCATTTAATTCTTACATTTATCTTTTTTATTTTTTATTTCTTATATCAGTCGGTCGGTGTATTTGTAAAGTATCATAACTGCAGTACTTTTGTTTTCAATTGGAACCAAAGTAGGCAAGCAGATAATACCAGAGATGGTTAAGAGTAAAATTTTTGAATGCATTTAATGTGTTTTGTAATTAGATAATGTAACTTCTGGCTAGTACGATTATCATCATCAATAATTTGGCCCAGTACCTTGCAAACAGTAGTTGATTTTTAGAGGATTTAATTCATATAGTGATGAGTATGTGAGAAGAAGGAATATACCTGGCCTCAATGTGACATTGGGAAATTATTATCAATCTGTCATAAAAATCAAAATCAACCTGGAAGTACTCAAGGTATTATTATACTAAAAGATCGAACATAACCACAACCAGATAAGAATAATATAATGAATAATATAAAGAATAATATAATGAATCCCTAGGTACCCAGCACCTATCTTAAATAATCAGGTAAATGCTTTTGGTGATGGTGGGTGGATGTACAAACTCTTTTGGTAAAGAATGAGAGAAAAAGACTACTTAGGAGTGATAAAAAGCTCATAGTGAATTACAAAATCAAATGAGTCAATAATGAAATGCTGCTAATTAAGAAAAAAATTAGCATTGTGACATTTAAATGTTATAAAAATATTCTTAGATATCTGAGTACTTGAATTAGAAACATCTCATTGATATATAAAAGAGGGATAGAATAAGTTTATGCTCTGTGACAAATAGAATTTGGTTTTGGGAAAATTTCTTTCACTGGGTATGCCCTTTTTCCCACTACTTCTTGAACATCAAGAAAGAAATTAACATTTATTGAGCACCTATTTAAGGTACCAGTTACTTAGAGTTAATTTATGCAATACTTCTATGAGATAAATGGATTACAAATGTAGAAATTAAAGTTCAGGTAAATAAGTAGGTAAGGTCATGTAGTGAGTGGGATTGGGATGTGAACTCAGGAATTTGAATTTCAAAATTGACTCTTTTGTCACCCTAATTTGTCCTGTATGTTAATGCTAGTTCTGGAGGGAGAGAGAAGTCTGTCTTGTTGCTTTGACGTGGAAGAGCATCCATATAGCTGCCATCCTAGTAGAAAATCTTCTAAATTTGTGGGGGGTATGAGTTTTATTATTGGGTAACAGTGTTTAATTGGAAAAATGTACTGCTTATTTCAAATAAGTGAGTTTTTGGAGCATGGCCTGTAGTTGAAGGCTTATTTGTTTAGTGGAAGACTATTGTCTTCAATTTCTTTATAGTTTTTCCTTAAAGCTTTAAAGAAGAAGCAAGGTGATAGGGAAGGTTATCTCTGACACCAGTTTAGAGAGATGAGTGAATTACCAAGCAACATTAATATGAATCATATCTATAATGGTTATTTTTTGGTGACTATTTGTACTTAAATGATAACCATTCAGTTATATACTATCTAATTTTTTAAGTTGGGAACTAATTGCTTTCTTGTATCTTCAATCCTGTTTAGCAAATCTCCTGTTCCTGTTAACTCTGGTGATAGTCTTCAACAAGCTTCAATGGCAAAGTGTGCGAAAGGGTACCTCGAAGACTTTTTAAATAATGATAGCCAGGTGGGTGAAGCTAAATCTTTTTAACTTATTGAAAGATTACTAATAGATAGATATCGATTTCTAAGTTCTTTGCATATTACAAAATAAAAAATGGTCCAAATCCCTTCTTTTCCAACACACATTCATGCAACTATCATTCCTAGAATTTTTGATTATTTTAGTGTTCTAAAATAGAGGGACCTGGGATTGAACTCTACAGAGCCTAAATTGTTATTCCAATTTTTTTTTTTCTGGAAAACATAAAACAGACCATGATAGAGTAAATTATATTTTTCCATAGGGCAGTTGATTATTGAGAGTTGTTTTTCTAAGGTACAGCTATAAATTTCTGTAATTTAAAATAGGGCAATTATCCAATTTACAAAATCAGAATATGTGAATCTTACAAGTAACCCCCAAAATAAAGTATAAATGTGCATATATACACATAAGAAATGATATATAATTTGATTTAGAAATATAAGCCATAGTGTTAAATATTAAAATAATACTTTTGGGATCTTAACATATGGAAGATTTGAGAGGGTGAACATTCAAAATAAAAATTAGCTAAAAAATTTAATAAAATTTCTGTTTTCTTCTAGTGAAATTTATTAGAGAAAGTAGAGGCTGTCAGAATAGATCTGACCTGAGAGCTCTATATGAGATTCTGTAACATTCTGTCAGACATACAAATGTTTAATAACACTTATTAAACATTCATTAGTGAATGGCACAAAACAGCTCATATAATCTGTTCTGCGGTTTTCTTTTTTTGGTATTCTGATCACTATTTTGCATGAAAAGTTCTGTTAAGGCAGACAGCAAATTCCAGAGGCAGGCTTTTGTAATCCTTAAGTTTGTCATCAAGTAACCAGAAATTCTTCTAAACCAGTGGCTGGATGCAGATCATTTCGAGATGCCTCAGGTGCTGTCTCCAAGGCTATGGCAGTATAAGCCTAACTGGATTGTTATGCTCCATTTCTTTTTTTAAAATTTTTGATAAAATGTACATAAAATTTACTATTGTAACCATTTTTAAGTATACAGTTCTGTGTAATAAGTACCCTTACATTGTTGTGCAGCCATCACCACTATCTATCCATCTCTAGAATTTTGTCTTCTTTAAATGAAATTCTGTACCCATCAAACACTGACTCCCATTCTTCCTTCCCCTCAGCCTCTGGCCAGCATGATCCTACTTTCTGTCTCTGTGAATTTGACTATTTTAGGAAGCTCTGTGTCTTAGTTTGCTCAGGCTGCCATAACAAAATACCATAGGCTGGGTGGTTTAAACAGAATTTTATTTCTTAACAGTTCTGGA
The DNA here is from genome assembly GCF_000151845.1 of Pteropus vampyrus. Lineage (NCBI taxonomy): Eukaryota > Metazoa > Chordata > Mammalia > Chiroptera > Pteropodidae > Pteropus > Pteropus vampyrus. The sequence continues at coordinate 120,522 of NW_011888784.1, read as the reverse complement.
GATTAAGGAGCTGGCTAATTCTATCCTGGTGAAACGCTCTTCCTGGCTTGTTGATGGCTGCTTTCTCACTGTGTCCTTACATGACCTTTCTTCAAACTCTCTGGTGTCTCTTCTTATAAGGACACTAAACCTATGGTATCAAAGTCCCACCTTTATGACCTCATTTAACTTTAAATACCCTCATATATTCCTGTCTTCAAATACAGCTACATTTGAGGTTAGAGCTCCAACATGAAATCTGGGGACACAATTCAATCCATAGCATCATATAACAGGAATCATATATTTGTCCTCGCAACTGGCTTATTTTACTTAGGAGAATGTCTTCAAGGTTCATCCATGTTGTATTGTGTCAAAATTTCCTTCCTTTCTTAGACCGAATAATAATCCATTATATGTATGTGCCATGTTTTATTTACTTAGTCATCTGCTGATGGACACTTGGGTTGTGTCCACCTTTTTGCTATTGTGAATGATGCTGCTATGATGTGAGTGTACAGAAATCTGTTTGAGTCTCTGCTTTCACTTCTTTGGGTTTATAACCAGAAGGGGAATTGCAGGATTGTACGGTAATTCTGTGCTTAATTTTCTGAGGAATTTTCGTACCATTTTTTTACAGCATCTGCATCATTTTACATTTTCGCATCATTTGTTTCCTAAATCCTGTTTGTATAGCTGTGGAGAGTGTTTTTAAAAAGTTTTTAGGCATTATACTTAACTTTGAATCTCTTCACCAGTGAGAGCCCACTTCTAATATTCTTAATGCTAGTTAACAACTTCTAGACTTGAAGTTTAAATAGTATTATATTATACTATATTGTCTATGCTGAAATATGTTAAATAACAGACATTTCAAGTGGAATATTTGCCCCTTTGTGGATAGTTATCAGGACACAGCAACTCACTTTTGTGGCTAAGTGCCGTTGCTTTCTTTGGATGCAGGTAAGATCAGTGATAATTGAGGTATGAGTGATTTATAGGTAGCAGGGAATGTGTGGCCCACGAATAAGTGGAAAACCAGCATTCTTTGTGTGATAACATTTAAAAGGGTGCAGAGAACAATATTTGAAATTCTAGTGCTTGCTCAGCTGATACCAGTTTCATTTACACACCTGAAAAGAGCATGTTGGCTTACTTGCTCTGGGGACCTTTCAGTTCTGAAAATCTAAGATTTTAAATGTACTAAATGAATGCATGCAAATGTAAACATGTACTATCCATTTTAGAAGAGCAAAGACTAGAAAGACTATGCCAACCTGTTAATGACTGTTTCTAAGTACCTATTTCTGGGGACTGGGAAAAGGGAGGTGATGAGTTACATATCATTTCAATTTTTAAAAACATTTTATTGATATACATTGTTCAGATTTTTGTATTAATTTCATATTGGGGAAAAATAATACAGAATATAACTTGTTGCTCCTGATTTTGGATAGTTAATCATTCATCTGTTTTAACCTTAGAGCTGTACCCTTTCTGGAGGGAAACATTATGGCCCCGTTGAAGCCTTGAAGCAAATGTTATTTAATCTTCAAGCAGTACAAGAAAGTTTTAATCAGAATAAAACCACAGAGCCAACAGGAGAAATTAAGCAAGTAAGCACAAACTTGATGTATGAATTGAGATATGTGAAGAGATAAGTTTTCTTTCTAGATCTTTTTTGGTTTGGCCTCTAGTTCTGTGTTAATAAGCATGCCACATAATACATGTTATAGAGTTGGACTATTTTTTTCAGAAAGTAATTTACTCAAATACTATTAGATTTCTGCAGTTGTATAGCCCTGAATGGATTGTTTTATTTGGTTTATTGTTAAAAGTACATCTTATTTTGATATAATTATATTACAACTACAGTATGAAAGGATTTTAAGAATTGGTTTTTTAATGCCCTACAAAATTATTCTGTATAGTCCAACTTGTATTTATAATTGGGGAGATGTGGAAAACCTTTTCCAACATTAGATTCTTCACATACCTATGTCATCTGAAGTTTAATTTTATTACTATGTATTTACTGACTTTTGAATACAGTTATGTAAAGTTTTATTTTAAAACCATTGTATTTCTATGTGTTTCTCAGGAATTCAGAAATCTGTTTCTGCTTTGGGCTACTATTCCATAAGGATTGAATTTTCTTCACAGTAGTATAGTGTTTATGAATATAGAGTTTATATTCTCCCAAATCCGATTGTAAATTCTAATTCTGCCACTTTCTAGCAAGTGCAATGTTTGTACTTTTTTAGTTTCAGTTTTCTCTTTTTTAAAGCAAGGTTGTTGAGAAATTGAGACATTATTTAAGTACTTATTATAGTGCTTGGTAGCTGATGAAAACTTAATAAATACCTTATTAACAAATTATTAAAACTTAATTATTATTTAAAAATAATGATACCTTGAACATGCTTTATTGACATTTTGTTGTTGTTGTTTAGTAGAGCTTTATGAAATTCCATATTAATTACAAATGATTGGATCAGCTTTTGGGAACTATCACAGCCTGCTCATTTAAGTTGTATTTTTTAATTTTTTTCTTTACATTTTAATGATCATAACTTTAACATACAGCGTGTAATCCAGCCTTCTTTTCTCTCCCCTTTTAAACGTTATTGAGACATACCTACTTTAGTAAAGTCATAATTCCAAGCCAAGATTTGATATTCATTAGACATACATTTAGAAGCATACTTTAGGACAATTGAAAGATGGATCTGCGTAGTAGCTATAGTATTTTTAGAATAAAGAGCAAATAAAAATATTTACTGCTTTACTGAAAATTATTTGCTAGAATTATTTCCTTGGAAGTGAAGGCAATGTTTTTTAATGTTCTTTTAAATATATTAAATAACATTTAAGTTTATAATTATATGATATTTTCAATATTTTGTTGTATTTGGTGTTTTTAATAATAGGTTTCAGAAGACGATTTCTCTAAATTACAATTGAGGGAAAGCATGGTTCCTATTACTAGGTCTCTTCAAAAGTAAGTATTTTATACTAATTTCTGAATATGTTATGGATACAAATTTGTTTTATTTATCCCTTTGATTGAAATTAGAAGGTTGCAGGATGGAAATAAGTTTTAAGGATATAGTAGTTATATTTAATCTTCTCGAAACTTATTGTTTAATCCTGAAGTTTTCTCTTAAACTTCTGCTATTTCCTGTTTAAAATGCTCGTAGGACCTAATGAGATAACTTTAGACACCTAAAATATAATGAATGTGAATGGCTTAAAGATATTCTCCTTTCATTTCTAAACGACAGCAACAATTTGAGATCGTATTGGTGTGGATATCCTGGAAGAACCACTTATTCATGAAATGTGTTCTTCTATATTCACTCTAGAATAAATATAATAATCATACATGTGTCATTATTAGACATATCGCCTCAGAAATCTAAAGTATATATAATATCCTGGACATAGAGATAGGTCTCAATGCCCCTAAGGGTGTTAGTCCACTTATTTCTTACATTATTTTACATTAAAAAATGGGGAAGAATACAAGTCTTTCCTTATGGGCAGAAGGGAAGAGTATTTGTTTATGAGTTTGGTTGTGTGAATATGAAGCGTCCTCAGGAGATGATATATTGAGCTTAAGAAATGCTAAGGTTAAAATTTTTTACTCTTGTAACTCTATTTAATTTGGCTGTAAGTGGGGCTAAACAAATACTGTCTACCTTTTTGTCTCTAGAATTTGCTTATCTAATGAAAGTGTAGAAAAGTAAAACATTAGACATATAAACTTATGATTAATTGCCACGATATATACATATACATTTATAGTTTCCATAGTTTAAAAAACATATCTGTGCGATCTCCCCGCTCCATTACATGATTTATAATCTGGGTAGACATAATGGGTAGCTTGCCATAGTATTTGGGTATAGTGTCCCATACGTTGTAGAAGTCAGTGAATAAAGACAGTAACATTTATTGAACATTTACCAAATGTTAGTGTTCTAAATGTTTTTGAATGTAATTCATGTACTCTTTACAACCCTATGAGCTAAGTATTGTTATTTTCATAATACAGATAATGGTAATAAAAATATCAAGTAACAATGTAACTTTTGCAAGGTTACATAGCCAGTAAGAGGTAGCACTGGGATTCAAACTGGACAATCTGATTCTGCAACCTGTTTTCCTGACACCTCTCTCATTAATGGTAGTGGTGCATTATCCATTTAGACTAGGTACAGTACCTCAATTGATTCTCTAGGATAAAGATCTCATTCTGTTTTAAAATTTAAAGTAGATGACCTCAAGCTTTCCATGGTTTTTAAAAGTGTTGCTATCGAACTCCTATCACAGACTTAACTGTGTTTTCTGAGTTAAGTGCATATCCTAGAAAATAAACACTGAACTTTAATTAAATCATCACAAAAATTGATATTGATTGTAGGTGCTTTTACCATTTGCTAGACTTTTTTTAATAGCACTAACTTTTGTATAGCTTAGACACTCAGTAATCTTGCCTACATAGAGAACGCCATTTTTGTAGAGAAAGATTTATGTTTTGTTAGATGGCTTTTAGTGCTGATTCTGTTAGGTTAGCTGAAACAGTCTTAACATGCCTTTCTTTACTTTGCATTTCAAAAGTATTATCAGTAAGACATTTGTAATGTTATGAAATCAGTTTATACTTACAAAAAAGAATGTTAGTACATTTTTTCATTATTTTCCATCTGTCGATTGACATTTTTTTAAGGACAACTTAAAATCAATTCAGTCTCAGAATTCCCCTTAATAGACTGCAAAATGTTCTGGTTAGGTGATCATCTTTGCATATTTAAAGATAAATGGACTCAACTTCTTCAGATGTTATAGGTTATACCTTAGGTGCTTTAATAACCTTTCCTAGGTAAAAGTCCTATTATGGCTCTCCTCATGTCTCAAATGACAGTTTTTGTGTGTTTTTAACAGTTTGAATTGCTAACCAATTTTAAAATATCTTTCATTTGCCTTGGGAAACTCTAAGCTCTTAATATGGGTTTTGCTTACTCCCTTGGACACTCAGTTTTCTTATATTCTCCCATTAAAAATAACTGCTCTCTAGGAAGTCTCATTGGGCGTGAGGTATAAATGACTGATAGCAGCTTAGAATGTTACTTTTTCCAGAGGGATTTTGCTTTTAGTAGAATCAGATTGTTACTGTTCCGTATCCTATAATACTTAGCATTTATATATTAGGAACTCAACAAAAACTTATTAACTGAAATCTCCATAAGAGAAATTTGTCATCTTTAAGCATATGAAAAAAATGTAGTTTTGAGCAAGGGCCTTTGTAGAATCTTTTATTATTGCATGTAAGCCATCAGTTATTCTGCCAAGGCTGGCTTGAAGAATGAGCAATAGCATATTGCTTATACCATAAAAGTGAGCAGTAATAGACGATTGTAAAATCATCAGTCATCCAAAAATAATTTGTATTTGGCTATGTTGAGTGTATAATATGGAAATGAATGTGTAAGATTTTTGTAATTCTTAATACTAAAGGCCATACTGTGAAGACAAAACTTAGTGATAGCTATAAAGTTGTCCTTTTTATCAGCTTTTTCCTGTTTAATTTTCTGTTCTTCATTCTGTATTAGAGATACATAGAATTATCTCTCATACTTATAAAACATGATCCTAAAGCAACAATTTTTTTTTAATTTAATGTACTCATACTTTTTTTAATTCTGTGGAGTGGTAGGCAGTTTGTTCTCAAAAGCCTGTCATTCAGTTCTTCCTGGATACTAAATGGTATATAGACCAGTAAACATAGTATTTAAGAGAGTAGTCAGTAGAGCAGTACCAAAGGCACTAGGAAACCAAATGCAAAAATGTATCAGTGAGTAAATTAAAATTTAGCTAAATTGCCTTTATATAATCAGTTTGTTATTGAATTTCTATGGACTGATTTGTATGTGCTTAGTACTCACCAATAGATACAGTGTCACAATAAGAAATGAGTTTCTTTTTCTGTTTTTAAGGTGAATGATTACTCAGCGTTGTAATATAACCCTTAAATTGGTGTTTACCCAGTTAGCCTGTTTTTTCACTTTTAGAGAAGAAATCAAGAATAATTTCCTTCTACAATTTTATCCTCCACTTCTCCCTACACGTACCTTTGAAATTGTGATCAATTTTGATAGCCTCTTTTTTCTAAGTAGATTGTTTAATTCTCAGCAGGACAGGTAGAAGTAAAATGAAAGGAACTGCCAGCTGATTGTGTTGTGGAGGTAAAGGGGTAGGGAACTGAAGATTTCATTTCTATTTAGTTTTTTTATTCCTTCCCTTCATATCACACCCTTCCTCTCCTCTCTTCTCCTTTCTCCCGACATTTTTTTTTAAATTATTTTTTTTATGATGTCATTGGTTAACAAAACCCAATAAGTTTCATCTGTACACTTTAACAGTAAGGCATATATATGTTTACACTGTGTGTTCATCTCCCATAGTTAGATTTCTTTATGTCACCACATATTTGACCCCCTTTACCCGTTTACCCGCCTCCTCCCCTACCCTCTGGTAACCACTAGTCTATAGTCCATGTCCATGAGTCTCTGTCCTGTTCATTTGTTACTTTTAGGTTTATTTCCCACATATAATTGATAGCATGTGATTTTCAACTTTTCCTTTCTGGCTTATTTTGCTTAGCATGATTATCTCGAGGTCTATCCATGTTGTCACAAATGGCAGTATTTCATCTCTTCTTATGGCTGAGAAATAATCCATTGTCTATATGTACCATAGTTTCTTTAGCCAGTCATCTATCATAGGACACTTCAGTTGCTTCCAATGACATTGTTTTTTAAAGGCATAAAATAAGCTACATAGGATTAGAAAGGAAACTAGTTATATTGAATAATAGTTATAAAAATATTAGATTTCTAATTAGTAATAACTGATTATTAATGCATTTAAAATAAAACAATACATTTAAAATAACAGGTAAGTTAAAATTTGTTTTGTAAAAACATAATTTTTATGAAGACCTTTTGCATAGCTTGAATAAAAGCATTAAACCATGGTATGGTGTTGATCAGCAGACAGTTTAGAGAAAGGGAATATTGGAAAGGATTGATGTATGAGTCACCAGTGAGACCTCACTATTCAGTGGATAAATGACTAGGTTTAAAGTTGTCTAATTTTGGCCAGTTATGTCTTATGAACTTTTGGACTGTAGACAGATTATATGTGTTCTAGCAGTGGGTTTAATACCTATTATAATTTTGTAACTATCATATAACTTTTATAATTTTGAAATAGTGATGAATATAAAAGAATTTTGAGATTCATGCAATCGCTATAATGAGATATGAAAAATTTTCTGATTTCTGTGGTGCATGAGGTCACCAATTTTGGCCTGTTGCTAATCTCTGGAAAGAAATGCTAATTTAATAGTATTCAGTAAAAATAAAGATGAGATTGTTTTACCTCATTAAATTTGATAAACCTCTAAATTCAGGGGATCTATGGTCCTTGAAATTATAAACAATAAAATAAGATTCTAGCCACTTGCCATTCTTTTTCTTGAATCAGAGGTAGTTAAATAATAAGCCTGAAAAGAAAAAGGACGATCCTAAGTATATTTACAAATTATCTTTTTTTCTCTTAGTATCTGTAGGAAGAAAATAATTCTTTAAGTAGAGAGATGTTACTATAGGATGTAGAAATGATAGACCTAGTTAATTTTACCTCTGATTACTTAGTAACTTTGGGTCAGTTACTATCATTTAGTTAATGAAGATGAGAATCTCAAAAATTAACTGAAGTTATCAAAATGATGGCAGAATCCAGATTATTCTCATTACATTTGAGTAAAAGTGTCCAAGAGAGAGATGTGGGAAATAGATATAATGCAGTAATTAACACTACTAGTTTCTTCCATCTCTTTGTCCTGGGTAAAGTGGAAGATGTATTTTATTTAATATACATTTATTGAACCTGCATTGGAGACTGCAGAATAGGGTGTGTATTTGTTACTACCCTTCAGCTTACCTGAGAGATTAACCATTAGAGATTACTTCACACATTGTTATATTATTTCTCTTTTTCTTGGTCTCTTATCAAAGATCTGAAATATAGTTGATTAACTGACATTTTCTGAGTGTCCCTCGAGAATCAAGGATAGGGCAGAGGAAATGGAGCAGTGTTTTTAGAGGAATACTGGAAAATTAAGGGGCTCTCTCTTCCTGATTTGTTTGAGGGATGGTTGAGTTTTCTCCATTGGTACCTGACTTACAATGTTAGCTTTATTTTAGAGAAAAACCAGGTTATCGGTATAATACTGCGTTATTTAACATAGTTGTCATTCGTTTCCTGCATGCTCAATAAAAATGAGGTTTCCTCAGAACTGTAACTGATCCTTCAGTGATATCTTTTAAAATTTTAGCTATCTTGAATGTACATGCTAAATATAAATTATGTACTTTATTTCTTAAATGATATACACAGAATACCAAAAGAAAAGGTATTATTTCATAGACCTGTGAAAATTACATGAAAAAAATGTTAAATGTGATACAAATGATTCCTATTATTTCTTATTGAACTTGGCAAACTTAAAACCTTGAATGTCAAAAATATAATTTTTTAAAAGTAAATGTTTGTAGAATTATTGATGAATTATTTTAACCCTTGATTATTTGGCTCTCAAGGTTTTATAAGGGAACAATTCTCAGTTTGTTAAGTTATTCTATAAATTTATTCCTCATACTAATTTTGAAGTTAATAAACAACGTAACTACCATTTCTTGCTGTCTGCATTGCCTATTCAATCCTTAATATCGCTTTATAACATGTTTTATACTTTTTAATGAAGGGCTTTGCACCACTTATCTCGCCTGAGAGACCTGGTTGATGATACCAGTGGGAAACAGTCACCGAAAATGTGAAGAGGAAAATAAAAGTCTAACCAATGAATAGTCACCGCAGAACAAAAATGTATTTTTTTCCTATTGCTTAAACCGACAAAGTAATTATAAGCCATAGATTATTCTGATTGGTTTAATATTATATATTTAAAATACAAACAAACTTGAAAATATCCATAGGTTTTGTGACTTATCCTCATTTTGTGCCAAAATACTAGAATGTGAACTGGAAGGACTGCACTGTGTCTGTCCTACAGTCTGACTTTGGTCTTCAGGCCAGCAGATGACTAATGTTCAAAGATGGATGATTTCTGTTCTTGAAGCTCACACAGACTTAACCTTCTTCAGCATCCTCGCTGTTTTATCATCTGGTTCCAGACCATCAAAAAACTCTTCCTGGTTTCTATCCAAAATCTCTTAAGTGAGATGGACTTTTTGATACATTTGAATCCACTTTTAAGGAACTTAAAGAAATATCGTATTTGTTATGGTGTATCTTGTCCATATAAAAGTATGTACTTTTAAGTTTCATAAATCAAGTATTTAGTATCTGTTGTATTTGTGGATAACAATTTAATAATGGGGTGGTTCAGGAATATTATGTTGTTAATCCAAGAGAACCTCATTTAATTATGCTTTGATTTTGAATCTCTGACATAATTTTGATAACACTCGACAGTTTACAAAATGTTTTTGAGAGGGATATTTAGAATTTAATATTTTGACATTAGATTATTTCTAGATTTTAGTTTTGGGGTTAGCTCAAACTAGTAAAAACTATGACCACTTGCTTTATGAAGTTTTATAACTAAAAGAAAATGAATATGGGAAATCAGAAAACACAATTTCGAAGCTATTTTTTGAGAGGTGAACTTTCTTTAAAGCCATCTTTAGTCTTTAAAATTTGTCTCTACCAGGAAGTGAACAGAGCTCTATGATTCTACAGTTTCTACCAAGTGAACTTCTAATAAGCAGGAAGCATCTTTACAAGCAAAATTAAGAAATTATAAAATGTGACTAATGAAGCATATTAAAAAGTCTGATAAAATTAAAGAATGTCTCTGTATACAAATGCTACAAATTAACTTTACCCAAATGGCAGCATCTTTGCTAAGTAGTTTTATTGTCAAATAGGAATTTCTAAGTACATTGAGTCAAAAAATTTGCTTTCTGCCCCGCTCCAAATTTAAAGCACTATATAAGGCCTTTGTTACAGAATTTATGTGTGAACCCTGTCTTTTTTCTTTTGGACAGTGAGAGTCATCATACTGTTCTTTTTGCCCAGTTTGAGAGTCACCTGACAATAAGTTTGATTTGTTTGCTCTGTGGAGGTATTTCTGCCCAGGACATTCTATTTTCTGATTATAGTCTTCTCCACAGTTAATAGTTTGCATACAATCAGACAAGACATTACTTTGATAATTAAAATATGGCTAGCTGTTAAAAATGCAGATTTTTAAGTGGATGAACATCAGGTGGATCTGAGTTGATCATGCTACAGGCTTAGTGAAGTCCACTGTTAGACAAACTCTAAAGGCAGAGAAGATAAAGACATCAGGTAATAAATTTCTAGTTATATATTATATGTTGACCAGACGTAATATGTAATATGCGTAGAAAGCATCTCCAAAGAGATTATTCCATATGGCTCTGAAGAGCACTGATTTGATTAGTGCTCTGATTTGTAAGAACGTATCTTCAATACTAAATAGGGTAAGCTTGTTCTAAAATTTTGTTATAACTAATATTTTAAGAAACTTGATTATTTTTACCAAAGGAGTATTTTCCTTCTGTTAAATATGGAAGTTTAATTTGTAACCTAAAAAGTAAATAAATTTTACAGATGATTAATTCCAGCCTTTTAAAAAATACGTAGGAGAGTCAATTAAGAAAAAATCTAAATGATAAATGTTCAAGAAATGAAAGAATTGATTTAATTAAATGTTATATATTTTAGTATTTTTTATTTTGAGATTTCCAGGGATAAAAAACTGAGACTACGGTATTGAGACTGCTGAATTGGGAATTAAAGCCTATAATGCAAATAATTAGATTTTTAAAATATCATGGTGAATATAAAATGTTAATCTCTCTTTTTTGGTATATTAAAAAATGTTAAATAGAAAGAAGAATATTTTGATAAGATATTTAAAATTTTTAATTAAGTATGAAAAAACTTAAACCTAGTTCCAAAAATTATTTATTTCCGCTTCATAAAGATTTCTGACCAATTTGAGGAACTCTGTCGTCTTCTGTTTGAGTTACATGTCTCTCGTTATGTATTTCTTGATGGAATTTATAAATGGCTTTTTTTGTATTTAATGTTTATGGATAATGTCTCGTTAAATTATATATAGGTATACCAAAATGTTGCCTGAAGATGAATCATGACAAGATTTCTTTTCCCCCACCTATATTTTGAATACATGGAATCACTCATAGATCTGAATTTTTATTTCATTTTTTTACTTTTCACTCCGTCTCGAAACCTATTTGGTGGAAGTGCTACATGAAGTCAACATGTCAAAGGGCAGTAGTATGAAAGGAAACAAGAGAAGCAAAAGGCCAATAAAATTGATAATTTCTAAACAACCAAGGTTTTTTTCAGATGTGAAAGACTGTATCATTCTATTCCATCTCTCAGTTGACTGTTTCATAGGTGGTTATGTGTTGGGTTGCGTTGTAGTGCCTGTCATAATGAGTGGGGCAAACTTAGGCCTAGTCCTGAACACCCTGTATACAGCAGATTATATTGTTAGATATTTTTTCTATGATATTTGAAATTATCCCTTTCCTACCACTCTGCTTCCTTTCTTTCCTTCTTTATAGTCATCTGTGGTTAAGAGCATTTTCCCTTTTTGAATTAAAAAAATCTTAGCTTTTTGTCCCCAGTTTATTCCACATTACCCTTACCCTAGACTTTACCTGTCTGTATAACAACCTTTCTCACAATGTAGTAACTTTTATCACAATGTAACAAATATACCTTATCCATCCTTCACCTTAACAGTCTAGTCCATTTGCCTCCTAATGCCTCCTTCAGCCTTTTAAATATTCCTCCCCTCACTTTCAAACTTTCCACTGAAGACAGGCTGACTGGTCATTGCAAGACACTGTTGTACACCACTCACCTTACTGGTTTATTTCAGCAAGTTTTCTGTGTCTAAGTTGCTTTACTCAGTTTCTCCCAAACTTTTAATATATATATTTTGTGCATATTATTTCTCATACTTGGAACACTCAATTTTCTTTCATTTTGCTTATCTAAAGCTTATTCTGCCATTTTTTTTTTTTTTAAAAGCTCTGAGTATTGTATTTCCTTTTCTAAATATTCTAACCTTCCAAACTCTGGTAGGTTGGCTTTCCTTTTTCCTTCCCCTATCATTCATTTAGCTATTTCTTGTTTTATTTTGGAAGGGTTACTTTTTGATGTTGCTGCTGCTCTTTGTCAAATAAAACGAACATTTGTGTAAGCATTTTTAATAACTTAGATGTAAGCTTTCTAACCATTTGAGCCCTCAAAACTAAGATATTTGAGTTTTTATATATTTTATATTTTATCAGATATAAACTGTTTTACAGATCTAGCTCTAAGTCTAGGACAACTTTCAGTGGCTGGTTTTCATTCTGTTGCTTCTTTGAGCCTGGCTTGATGGGAAACTCAGTCTGGGTCCGATCTAGAAACAGAAACCCCACAGTAATTTTAAAGAAGGAAAGTTTAACATAAAGTTTTAAACTATGACAAAAGAGATATGAGAACTTGATATGGTACCCCAGAGCTAAGGGGGAGTACCTAAGGAAGGACAGACAAGGAAGAGGGGTCCTCGGATTTGGGTTCAGACCTTGTTGAAGAAGAGGTGGTTGCAGCCCACTGGATGGCATAGTTTACTTGTTTACCCAGACCAGAGTTGGTCTTCAGTCACGAGGTTAGCAGAAAGCTGCTCTCCAAGATTCAGGAAAGCTGTAGCTGGTGACAGGGTATGTGGGCATGCAGGGTGAACAGTTCCAGTGTTGGCAGGACTCCTGGGGCATGAGGCATTTGTATTGGGTGGAAGGAAAGTGATCACCAGCCGGGGCCTGGTCCGGGGGGTTGTCAAGTAGAACCATATATGCCGGATGTCTTCATACCCACCTTGTTTACTGATTGTGCAGCTACCAGAAAGCAGAAGGAGAGCCCCTTCATGGTGAATTTGGAGCTGAGAGACTAAGTTGATAACTGGCACAGAAACTGATCAGGTTCTAGAAAGGTTTTGGTGGGAAAGAACATCATAAGAGAAATACAAAATGCCTCACCTGTCTACCTCTGCCCTCCCTGTTTTGCAGCATGTGATGTGGCCTATCCAAACCAAGTGGGCATAAAGGTGAGATAACAAACATGTCAGGTCATTTAGAAAACAGGCACAGTGAGAAACCTTGGGTCTTTTTCAAAATCTAAGGAATCTGATAACTGCGAAAGTCGATAGTTGGGAACTAGGAATCTGGGACTGTTAGAAGTGTTCTGGAATTATATAAATGATCCTCTCAAAGATAATAGAGTGTATTCCTTCCATTGCTTTTCATCAAGGTGGCCGCTTGCTTTCTAGGAATGTTTCTAGAAATGGCATGTTTCCTGCAGTCGAAGTGCTTTGTTTTGTATGCTTGATTCTTGCTTCAATTAAGCCACAGTTTGCTTTTCTGTGTAAGTTTGCTTTTCTGTGTATTCCACATATTGCTCTTAATTTTGCCTTTCAAAACAATCTCATGCACATTTCAATCTTCCTAATATTGAAACCAACAAAAGTAATGCCCCTTCCATCTTTTGGGTTAAGTGTTTCTAGTTTCTAAATTATTTCTTTGGGCAAAGTTTTATGTTTCTTTATTATTGTCTCACTTTTTGGGTTTTCTCTAGCTTTCAGTGTTCTGGTGTTTATATTTTTAAATTATCCAGAGCCCTACTTAATAGCAAAAGTAGAATATACACTTTTTTCTTTTTCAATTGAGATATAATCGACATATTGGTTTCCGGTGTAAAAAAATGATTTGACATTTGTATACATTGTGAAATGATCACCACAATAGTAGAGTTAACATCCATCCACTTTATTTTTTTCTCACTGCCACCTCTAACTAATTTTTTTCAGCTTTATTGAGGTATAATTGACAATTGTAAGATTTTTAAAGCATACATCATGGTGATTTGAACTGCTGTTCCCTCACGCGCCAGTCCATTTCCTTTCCCACTTGGCCAAGATCGCTCTTCTAATGGTTATTTTATATACATTATGCAAAGATATCCCTCATTAATATATCCATCATCTCATATTTATCTTTGTCTTTTTTTTTTTTTTGCACCAAATGTCCAAAATGCGTAGAGTAAAATGAGACTCTGCATTTTAATAATTTATTACTCCATTCAACTAGCATTTATTTGGCTCCTGGCACTGTGCTAGATGTGTGTGAAGTTGGATGGAAGAGAAGGGAGTGTATGGGAGGGAGAGGTGATGCTGAACAAGAAGGCGTGACTCTTACGAACTCAGTGGTGGAAACATATAAATGGATACAGTTTCACTACAACCGGGTAAGTACCGTTTCAGGTAAATGAAGATAGAGCAACTGCTGTAAAGGCACAGAAGATGGAGCCGCTAAGTGGCCTGGGAGAAAATCAGGAATAATTTTACTCAGGAGGGAATACTTGAGTTTACTTGGAAAAATGAACAAGTTTGCCATCAAAGAAATTGGAAGGTTATCTATTTTAGGCAGAGGGTAATACGTCCAGAGACTTGAGTGCTAAAAAGGTCCAATACAGAATTTATTATTGACTTGGGATGAGTATGTTGTGTATTGTAGTGGAAGAAACTCGCTCTTTAGTATCTGGCAGATTCTATGCTTCCACCATTTACACCATTTATTAGCTATTGTGAATGAGGTACTTGACCTCGCCTGAGTCTTTTTTGTTTTCCCTCCCATTTTTAATAGGTGCTTTGCATTTTTGTTTCGAGGGTTAAAAGATGTTATGCCTCGCACATAAGACCTCAGTAAATAAGACCTGCTAATATGGTAATACAGCTAGTTTGCTGAAGCACTAGGAATAAGACATAAGGCTTCTGCTATTCACGCCTCCTCATTCAGATCCCCCCACTATACCAAGAATTATCCTTTAAAAACATTCCCATAATGTTACATCTCTTCTCAAAATTTCCAGTGGCTTCCCCACCTCAGAGTAAATATGAATCTACTATAGCCTAAAAATCCTTGTGTGGCATGCGAACACCTCTCCTCACCCCTCAACTCCCAATCCATTTGCTCTATGAGTCAGCCACATTGGTCATGTTGATGCTTCTGCCTCCAAGCCTTTGCACTTTCCTCCATCTGGACAGTCTTTCCACAAATACCCCATGATTCCCTCACTATCTGAGAGGCCTACCCTGACCCTCACCACTCCCCATACCATTATCCTTTGCCCTTTACGCCTACTTTCTTTTTCTTCACTTAATGTTGAAGGTGCCGTTTTCATCCTCCAGAACTAGGATAGTGCCTAGCAGTGATTTAAATCACTACATAAATATTTGTTCTCTGAATGAGGCTGAAAAAGTGGCTTTGGGGCCTATCTCAGGCACTTGATTATGCGCAGCTAAGAATTTTGTATTGTGTTCTGTGGGCAAAAGGGGCCCAATGGTTTTGATACAGCCTAAACGAATATTAACTTTTTTGTTAGTCACCGTGTTGATTTGTGTTTGCAGTCAAGTTGAACTTTTTTCCAAATGCTAAAGCCAATCATTTCCCTTTCAGTAGTTCTTAAAAACTAATTTCATGGTGTAAATGCATTATGTTAGTAATTTCTTTAGGTAGTAAAGAAAGCTGGAATGCAGGCCTTAGTTTTAGTTCAGAAGTAAAGAGCTACTTTTACTGAGGTTCCTATTATGTTTTAGTGTAAAATGTGTTCCCAGAATGATGATTAGATTTGCCTTGGGTTGCAGTACTGGGTTGATTTGCCTTGGGTTGCAGTACTGGATTTACTGAGTGATTGATTTGGGTTTTTGGACAAGAGTATAAGACAACAAATGAGCAAAAAAGTATTTTGGAAGAGGATTCAGAAGCTTGGATGAGAGAGTGGAATATCATGAATAACTTGGCTCAGCTAGGGCTGGAAGGGACATGATGATGTCCCTGACAAACTAATACAGCACCAAATCATTTATTCAGAAACCGATTTACTTATTTCACTATTGCAAGTTAAAGCAAAATCGCTATTCTAAAAAATGAGCAACGTATAGCAAATACTTTCCAAATTTCTGCTGTGGTCCTTGCTCTCTCTGCGTGTGGTTTTCTGAGTCAGATTTTTTAGGCTTTAAAATTTAAGTGTAATAATTTCCCCCCTTATTAACTGGGGCTCCTTGGGCAAGTTGCAGCTTTAAGTTTCAATTTTAAAGCAGAGAGAATGATACCTGGCTCACACAGTTTTGAGTATTAAATGAGGTAATGCTTGCAAAATGCTTGCTTAGCTCAGTGCTTCGCACATAAGTGCCCCCTGTTAGCTATTATTAGTAAGTACAATTGTGTCAATACTTGTTTTCAGAATTTTAGCTAATTATAATTGCCATCGAGCTGCCTCCATATGGATTTTTTTGTAGAAACAGGTACAGGTTAGTGTTTTAAGGGCTGTTTAAAATATTTTCCCACCAGAGGGCGCTGTCCACTTTGGCAGTAATAAACTGCCTGTTTGGCTCACTACCCCTTAATTTGGTTTTGAGTTCAGTCTCTGGCATTCATTCTCCAGTTACAACTCTTGAAGGCTGTTCCGGGATATATTAAGAAGTGCTCTCTCTTATTTCCCCCTGTTTCCCCACACCAAGGTATAACTGCATTTTGTTTTGAGGAAGGAGAAGCATCTCTCTATTCGGTAAACTAGATATATTTTTTTGACTTAAAGCATTATGACTCGGATCCTAATTTCTTCTCTTCAGCATGCTTCACACCACCAATGGGCTTGCATTGTGCCAGGTCTCTGCCTTGTTACCCTCCCCACACTCATATAATAGAAGAGTGACCCTTGGCACACACTTTTGCCATTGTAAAAGGGTGGCCTTTGAAAGAATAATTAGCTTTGGGTCTTCAGCAAGATACTGTGGACTGGGAGTGGAGGCTCAAGAGACGTACCCTTGTTACTTCTCATCCTTGAGGCCTCTTTTCCATGTGATTAAAGCAAGTTTAGACTAACCAGTGGCTGTAGCCTCCTCAACATCTCTCATTTTAAGTCAGCAACAAAAGGTGTGAGGTGGGGAAAGAAAAAGTCAGCAAGGGGCTACAAAAGATGAAATAGAGACTGATAACATCACTGGTTTGAACTAACAGATCTTGCTTAGGTTAATCTTGTTATGGTTTAGTAGAAGCTTCAGATTCCCCCCTGCTGACTATGCCTACCAAGTAACTTTGCAGGAGGTTTTGTAACATCCACAGTCTAATCTGCATGTGACTTAACTGTTTTCTCCCTTGTTTCAGTCTGTATACAGTCGAATATCAATGTGAGGGGCCTGGTTACTATGTCAGGCCTCCACTTAGCCATGGCCACTAAGGGGAGCCTCCAAACATGAAAAGGTGGGTAGGATGTAGAGATAAGGGGTGAGGAGTGGAGTGGAAGATCTGCCGCGATCACTGGAATGCTTAAGATTCTCTAATGCCCAGTGGGGCTAGGATGGGGGGCTCTCTTTTGAGTCATCTTTGTAGAATCCTGAATTGTAAAACTAGGAGCTAGAGTCCCAGTAGCCCAGTTCTCAGTTCTAGAAATGTCTAGATTTAATGGCATAGATTTTTCATAGCCTTCTCTATGCCCCATAGTCTCAGATTCAAATGAAGGTCAAACTCTTAGCATTAACTGTGTATCAGAGGCCTCTCTGGCTGTTAGAAGGCCTTACTTCTCAAGAATGACCCAAACCAAGGGTTTGGTTCAGTAATTTGAACAGTATCTTGTCCAATGACCATGTATCCTTCCAATACAAAAGGTGAAGGGCGGAAATGCTTTTAATGTTGGCAGAGGTGGGTGACATTAGAGATAACTAAAGGGTTTTCCAAAGGCTATCGATAATTAAAAGTGAGCAACCACTAGTTCTATGGGAACTAGATTATAAACAATCTAGTAGAAATAATCAGACTTAACAAAGCAGGATCCACCTTACCTGGAAGAGAAGCCAATAAGTGGTGATTACCTGATTCTTATCACACACCTTTCTGGATCCTAGTTCCTGAATCTGAGAGTGGAGAGAAATATTGTATTCTAGAGCAGAGGTGGGCAAACTGTGACCCGCAGATTGAATCTAGCCTGCTGCTGGTTTTCATATAGTCCATAAGCTAAGACTACTTTACATTTTTAAATGAAGAAAATTTAAAAGATGAAAAATATTTTATGACACAAAAATACGATCTACATCAACATTACTAAGCACTCATCACAGTATTTCCAATTCATGGCAAAGTGACAGTTGATTAGAAAAATTTTTTTTCTAACCATCAAAGCAGAATTTCTTGACAAAAATGAAGAACAAAAATGAGGCTGAAGGCACAGGAAATTTTGAGTGGCTTATTTGTTAGCCAAATAAGGAAAACTACCAAGAGTTGGTTAATTCCATTGTGATTGATTGCACCAACAGAAAGAATATTTCCAGAGAAAATAAACTTGTTTAGGATTATTATTAGTTGACATTGGAACAACATCAATAGTGAATCAAAAATCAGGGCAAATGATTTCAGTGGTTTTTCTTGGCTCTTGATGAATCCAAAAGATGATTATTGACACTAAGTTGTTTTTTATTCCAAAAGTCAGTGTTGACTTTGAAGTGAAAAAAGAATTAGCCTCTATGAATAATCTTCATGTTACAACTAAAGGGGAAATATTTCAAAGAAACTGAGAAAAATTAAACATGAAGAATCTGCTTAGATGTATTACAACTTACAGTGATAAAAATTTTAAAAAGCTTAGTTCACAAGTTTACTAGTCTTATGAAAATGTAAGATGTTTAAAGTTTATTCATGGTATTATGAATTAGCAGGTGCTTTGCAGAAAATATTTGAGTCTACCATGTGTTGCTGAAACAGTAGTGTCAATGGTGAACTTCGTTTGCTCTTGTGAACAACCTTCATCAATTCTTTGAATTTTTGTCAGAAACAAGCTGAATCTTCTCTTTTGCCTTGCCACACATCAGTTTGATGGCTCAGCAGTGGCGAAGTTTTATTGTGATTTTTTAAAATCTGAGAGCCAAAATTGAATTTTTCTTAATGGGAAGAACCAGCCTCAACTGTAATGGAACTCTGAATGGCTTTGAAAATTAGCCTTTGAGGCAGACTTCATAATGTTTCTTAATGAATTCAACCTAAAATTGCGAGGCAAAACATCAATTTTATGTAAATTTTAAACTGTAGTAAAGTCATTTTGATGACAACTAATGTTGCTTGAATCTTAAGTAATGTCAAACACTTGCCATGCTTTCAAATGTTAAAACAAGAATCCAGATGTCCACTCCCACACAAATTTGCAGTGGATATATTTTCTAAGCTCAAACTAGTTTCAGCACATTTTTTGGACCTCCATGCAAGTATAAAGGAGATTTCCGAATTTTAAAACCCACTTGATTGTGCAATTGAAGAGCTTTCCCCTTACCTTCAATTGGAGGTGATTAATGTAATGACATATTTTAAAAGGCAGATAATCAAGAAAAGAATCTAATAGGATCCTATAAATGCTTTTCAAATGATGAATATGCTCAGTTAAAATAATAGGTTTGTGGACTGGTATCAGTATTTGTCAGTAGCTATCTGCGTGAAAAGACTTTTTGAAAGATGAATTATGTTAGATCCCATATGGGTGAGCATTAACAGTTGAACATTTGTCATTGGTTTCAACGAAGAGCACTAACTTGGAATCCCAGTTAAATGAAATGTTATCTTCCCCCAAATTCAGTTTTTCTCATTAGACTTATATTACAAAAAAAAAAAAAACGTGCTCATTATGATGTTTTGAATTTTTATCAAAACAATTGTGGAAATTTATTTTCTCTCAGTATGTGAATACCTATGTAATAACTTTGATTCTGCTTCTTGGACCACAAAAACTAAAACATTTACTATTTGGTCCTTTACAGGAAGATTTGGTTGACCCCTGCTCCAGAGGAATATTCTTAGAATATGTGATTGAGGAATAATCCTCTAAATACAGGGCAGGAATATATATTGAATACCTGTAGCCCTGTAGGAACTCAATTGCAGCCAAAGACTTGAAGTTGTCTACATATTTAAAATTCTTATTGATTGATCCTTTGTTCCAGAGACTTCTGAACATGGAGAGGAACAGCAATAAATAATTTGTAAACCTGTAAAATTTTAAAACCTAATTTTCCCAAGTACTTAAATGATTGCAAACTGGCTAAATTCCTTGAAGTAATTTAAACTGCATTTTCATGGTAGTATATCTGATTCTTTTGGCTATTTTAAATAGCAGATAAAGTATACATAAATACAATGATTTAAAAATATTTTTAGGGTTAAGGATAAATCTAAAGCATCAACACCATAACTTTAATTCATTATTTCTGTATTAGATCCTATATTTTCCATGGGCTACTGTTATACTTCTTTTGATAATTTTCTAGGGCTTTAATATTTTGATTATTACCCAGGGTTTTGTATGATGTTGCAGTAATTGAGTATCAACAGTTATTGGCTGAAATATTGAACTGGCTTATAGGAGCATTGGATGGAGTAGCTTTTTTTTTTTTTTACAATTAAATCATGAATTTTACCTTTTATATCATGAGACTTTAAGCAGTTATCTTTCATACAGATTTTAGCTTTTGAAACTTGACATTTATCCCAGAAATAATTTAATCTTTAAGTTTTCCATGGCCAGCAGTGCCTGAGTCATTGTCCTGTTATTAAATTTTATTCACCTGGTGTTTTGGCATTTTTAAAATGTATGTATTCCTTAAAGAATTTTATCATAATTGGTAGGATCATCTAGAAGTTTTTTCTTCTAAGAGATGAGGACTGGCTCTATAATTATCCTTTCTCTTTAGAAACTTAGCTGATCCATCGTTTTCGAAAACGTAGTTGAATGCTTCTCTTAATTGGTAATTGTGTGTGCAATCACAGGCACTGATTAATCGTTGAGCTCCTCTTTCTTCCAGTTATTAGATAGGAACTTTCGTGCTCCTCAGTCCTTCTTGGTGTGCTTCCAGTAACTGTTTTCCCCAGATTACTCAGCTCACTCTCTGCTCCCTTCCCTACGTTTACTGTGGTGGTATCCACATAGTAATAAATGTATATATAATGGTAAGTAAAGGATAAATGGCAATATAAAGTATTGATAAGAATAGGTGTAATATAAAGAGATAAGTATATATATAATATATATAATTAAACAGAATATACATAATTTAAACACATATAACTTTAATAGAAAAAATAAGGTCTCTATACATTATTACTCTTCTATTATTAAAATATAGAATATATTCTATTGTACTTATCTTTTTATATTACAACTACCTTTATCAATACTTTATATTACCTTTTATCCTTTAAGTACCATTATCAACTTAGATCCTTTTACAGGTTTAATATATTCCAATTAACCACAACAAAACTATTACTTGAAGCCCAAATTATAGCAGTCGGGCTGTGGGGCCTTTGAAAGCCTCCTTGGTGTTGTCATTCTTAAAAGCATCTGGAAACAACAGGATGTTCCAAACTCTCCTTATTGTTTCCTGTCATAATCTCTTTCTAAGGAATCAGAAGTTCTTGTTCCTCATAGCAGAGGACTATGTTAGAGACCAAAGTCTAGACACTAGAGAAGCACACAAGAGTGGATGGAGGGCAAACACACAGCTGCTGCAGGTGTTATTTTTGGCAGTGACAGAGCTGGAAATGTCTGCACAAATTCACTTTGTTATTTCTTAGTTAACTCATCATATTGCTATGTCATACTTGTTTATTTAAAAAAACAGTTTCTGTATATGATTTTATTGATCACTTAGATTTTCTCCTATTTAACAGTGTTCTAGAAAGGGTAAGATAAAGGGAGAGTGATGAAGCCTGGATGCATTGATCACTAATTGGTAATAGTTTGAGGGAGGAGATGTGATTGTACTGAATGTAAAAATTATGTAAAAGTCAATCATTTATTTGTTTAAATCTACTAAGTGCCAGGCCTTCTGCTAAGCTTTAATGGTGATGTTTCTGTCCTATGTTGTCTATAATCTGGCAGTGAAGGCATTTGCGTAACAAATAATTTTACAATTAACTGAAAAGAAGACTTCAACTGAAACATGCAGGGTGTCCTGAGAATGTATTTTAGGAGCACTTGACCTTGTCTTGGGGTACTAGAACATTTAGATATACGGGAGCAAGGAAATGGCACTTGGCAGGTGGTTAGTAAAGAACAGTGAATCATGTTCAGAAGGAAGTTGCTATACTTGGAGACATTTAAGGTCCCACATAAATAGGAAATGAAATTGTAGTTATTGATGGTTTGTTATTTTAAAAGAAATAATTTATTATTTTTCTTCTGAAGCGTTGTGAATGCAAAAGAGGTGAGAATATGCATGCCACCATGGTGACCAGCTGTCATAATGTCTTATTTATCAGCAAATATGCACTGACATTGCTTAAAATAAGTCCCCCCAAATGCGTATGATTGCCTCAGAGATGCAGCATCCATTACCCATGGTCTCACATTACATTCTTGGGTCATTAGTCCACAAGGCATTCGGATGGTACAGGGGTTTTATAGGGTATGTTATTTTTTTCCTCAGGCCAGCTGCTGTGAAAATGGAAAATTTTAGTTTATTTCTTTTTTCAATTTTAATTTTTTTCAGGTATATTTGACATTCAATATTATATTAGTTTCATCAGTTTATTTCTTGAGGGTAGGAATCATGGTGTATATTTTCCAGTATTTTTCTTAGCCCCTCAGCACACTGCTTATAATAGAACAAGCACTTTATGTGGATAAGTTGGTTGGTTGGTTTGCTATACGGTTTTAGGCTAAGGGTGTCCATGGACTAATCCTTGTACGTGGTGATTTACTTGGTTGCTTCATTCTTAACGCTGTCATTTTTGCTTTTGTCCGTTAAAAATTTTAGTCCGTGGTAAGCAAGTTTAGGAGACGGTGTCAAAGGAAGAGACCATTTCAGGTGTGTGGAGCCACATGAAGCATAAAGTATGGCACATCTGAACCTTCTGGGATGGATTGTTGGAAAGGGCTTAAGAATTTACCATTTACCTGAAGAATAAGGCAAATAATTTATATTCCTTGCCTACAAGCACATAGCTTGTCACCAATAAAACTGAAGCTAGCATAAAACTCCATTTTCTAGGGATATTTACCAAATTCCTTTCCTGATTACCTTATTAAAATTGCTGCTTCTTCCTGCTTTTCTTTCCCTATAGCACTTATCACTTTGTAATTTAATATGCAAGTTACCACTTTTTATTTATTTGTTTGTTTC
>NW_011888784.1:91637-95964 GCF_000151845.1 Pteropus vampyrus | reverse complement strand
CCTCTACACAGTGAATTGGGGACCTAGGCTTACTGGAACGTAGAAGCACTGCCTTTTCTCCCCTACCAGAACAGCATAAAAGGAAGACCTGCTTGGCTCAGTCATTCTAAGGAAAATGATATTATCTTTTGATTGGATGTGTTCCAGTAAAACAAACTCCAATTTATCCCTTTGAGAGAGATTAAAATCAGCAGCTCTTAGCACTTGCCAAGTTTATTATTAGTATATTCCTAGCCCTTGTGATGAGATAAACATTTCAAAGAATAAACCTGGCAGCATACCTTAGTGGAAATAAGGGCTAGAGAGGCTATAGATATGTTTATTTTAGTTTGTGGTTTTTAAAAAAATAGCTTCAATGTAAAATGGTGCAATACAACAGAACTTTACTACTTGTTTATGCAAGAGTATGATGTGGATGTTCTTGTTTGGCAGGTGGGTTTCCTCTACACCGTGAATTGGGGACCTAGGCTCCTTCTCTCTGGTGGCTCTCCCCCCTGCCCCGCTCCCCACCCAGGGCATCACTGCACTGCATCCAGCTGGTGAGAGAGGGAGGGGGCATGGTAGGGGCTTACCCTCTTTCAAAAAAATCTTAGCTTGGAAATGGCACACAGCATTTCTGGTTATATTTCATAGACCCGGCCACATGGATGTGGGGAAATATAAACTAGTCGTGTGCACAGGAAAAACAGATAAGGGCCATTTTCCTTCTCACCTTCTCTCTTCTCTTCTTCCTTTTCCCCTCCCTCCCTCCTTCCCCCTTCCCTTCCCTTCCCTTCCCTTCCCTTCCTTCCCTCTCTCATCCTTCCATCTGTCTGTCCGTCCGTCTATCTATCCTTTCTCTCTCTCTCTCTCTCTCTCTCTCTCTCAACATTACAGTGCTGAACTCCTACATCCTGTTCAAAAAGGACAACCCTGAGCACACGATCAGCCATCTAAACTTCAGACTGATGTTGACTGAAAGAATGCTGGAAAAGCATCACATGCCAGGGCAGCAATGTCTTGGAGGTCGTCTGTGCTCTGATGATGTCACACCTCTTTGTCTGGAAGACATTTCCCTACCAGCACACCACTGACATCAGGGAAAGAGCATCCAACTGGTCGCTGCAAAGTTTACTGCTCACAGGATAGGGACAGCATGGAGATCTGGAGAGAAACGCAGTATTTTTGTGCGGAATGTGATGTTCCACTTTGTGTTGTTCGTGCTTGGAAATTTACCACACACACACACCCCCACACGAATGATCAGATACTGATCATCATACACATTTCTGTTACATTAGGATTAGAGACAATTTCTGTTGTTTAGAAATAACTCCAAGAACAGTTTTTCTATTTTATTTTCACATCGAAGACCAATCAGATTTGCTTCAGCCTCGAAGAGTGTGTTTATATAAAATTAAATTAATGCTGGCAGCGGGCTGCACTTTTTTTTTTTCTAAAAGGGAAATGGGTTAAAAAATAGGTTTTTGGTGGATATCCTATGCTTACATAGATATTAAGGATTCCTGCCCTGCTCCCACTGCCACCTGTTTTAGAGATTAAAGCGACCATAGTTTGAATGATGCTAAATGGTGAGAGGGTAAATTAGAAGATGATAAAGGGGTGAAAAGATAAGGGATATACTGTCTCAGCTTTGTAGTACCTGAGTACAGTCCAGATAGGAAGCTCCTTGAAATAGTAGTAAGAAAACCTAGGTTTTAGTTATAATTCTATTAGCTTAATATATGCAGGTCTTTTTATTCTAATATTCTAATCTATAAAATAAGGACAATTGTATAAATCATTCAAGGTAATAGGTGAGGATATAGTACTTTGAATTACTAGGAGGGTTCATAGGTGGTTTAAGTATTCAGGGTGTCCTTACACCGTATTAAAATCTAGGTATTATTAAGGCAACAAGTCTGCTTGTGCTTATTAAAAAGGAACAAGACTAACATTTGTTGGGCATTTACTATGTGCAGGCAGGTGCTAAGTGCCTTACATATATTAACTAATTCTCTCGCACCTTTATGGGGGTGATATTATTAGCCCCATTATGTGGATGAAGAACTTGAGGTACAGGAGGGTTAAATAACTTGCTAGTAAGTGGCAGAGTTGGGATTCGAACCACGGTGATCTGGCTTCAGAGTCTGCACTCTTAACCATTCCACTTTAAACCTGTGCCCTGGTCACAGCGACCGGCAGTACTGACATTTATCTAGCTCACTCTGGTGTGGCCACACTAACTACTCCTGTTCTGACTGCTCAGTGCTGGTGCTTTATGAGTGGTTAAATATTTTGGGTGTAAACCTGGCCACTGATGAATAAAGATGCTCGTACTTTCTAGTTATGTTTGAATTGAGCAAGTATTATATTTGACAGCCTAAGTAAAACTCAGAAAATATTTTCAGGTATTTATATTTAAGATCAGAAGCATGATAGCTTAAACATTTTAAAGTGAAAAGTATTGGGCATGTATTTGTTAATCGTTCTTACCAATTTCAAGGCATTAACCCATGTTTGTAAGTAAGTAAGTTTGTAAGTAAGTAAGTAAGTAAGTAAGTTTGTAAGATGTAAGTAAGATGGTTCTTGTTTAGAAGTGATTAGATGTGTGATTAGGTGTGTTACAAAGAAATCTAAATGGGTCACTAATGTTATACTCTTTCTGTAAGTCTGGCATCTGCTGGGTGATTTGGCTGCTATTTGTAGAATCTGGTTCAGTTTTCAATTCTGCCTGTTTTCTTTCCAGTCTGCCAAGCATTTTTGGTTTAGTAGAAACTACTGCGTATCTGAGGGTTTTGTGAATAGCTGGCATACCCACTACTCAGGGGTCTCTGGGCTACACCACATAGTTATATTCATATGCCCTAAAATGATTTTGATAATATCCCTGCTTCAATTTACCTTGAACTATTTACATGTAGTATATCAAAGGTATGAGGTTCTCCTATAGCAAAGAGTTGTAGGAAAAGCTCTGGCCGAAAGTGAAAAGCTAGACTTTTTTTAAATCTCTACCAGTGACTTACTGTGTTACTTTGAGGAAAATAGCCTCTGTGGCCCTCCATTTTCTTATCTGCAAAGGTCAAAAGGACCTCATCCAGCTGCAGCCTTCTTTGATTCACTGTTAAAGCGAATTTTAATATGTTTGGTTAATGCTTCATTTGTTTTGTCATTTAGATAAATGCTAAACCTAGCTCCCAAGTAATCTGCTGAGGAAGGCTGTGTTTTTATACTTCTAAGAAAAATAGCAAAAAATGAAATTGTGTAAAACTTGCTTTGAGAATTCGTATAGTACCATTTGCTGATAAGACCAAAGCAAAGTGGCATACTGTATTTCCTTGAGTCTTAGAGACCATTCATTGTGAAACACATTCCAGTTAACAAATGTACAAGGAAAATTAAACAGGAAAATTATGTTTTATGGTACCCTGATAACAAGGTGAGGAAATCACCTTACTGGTTCCATAGATAAACAGTTAAAGTATTTTATTACCTCAAAAACAATGCTGTACATTTAAGATCTTTGTGGGAAAAGACTAAATTGATATGGTGCACTGATGTGTCTTAGACTTGATAAGATATGGCAGAAAGCCACAAAGTTTAACTCCCTATCACTGGAACATAGATTGACCTGCAGCTTTGTGGCACCTGAGCTACCTGATGCAGATAGGGCCTACATCGTTAGCACACGATCTGTTCCAGAGCTGCTTATAGACAGGCCAGATATCTGGAATAAACTGTAATTGACTAAGTGCCTACCTAGTGAAGCCGTGTTAAATATTGAAGGCTCCGCTCAAAATTATGACTTGCCTTTTCTTCCCAGCTCAGGCACAATCACTCCCTTCTCTGTCCTCTCAGGACCTTGTACGTCTGTCATAACACAGCATGTTTTTGGGGTAATAATTTGCTTTCTGTTTCTTCTACTAGATTATAAGCTACTTAAAGTCCTCTTAATGCTGAACGTAAGTGTCATCCAGCCCGGAATAGAGCAGACATTCAGCCACGTTGATGAAAGAGACAAAAGGAGGAAGGTAGAAGGGAAAGCAGGATGGATGACTGCTTTATGGATTTATAGTAGTTTTTAGATTCCTCAGGCCACTACTCATCACCAGGAAATATGATGCAAATGAATTTTAAATAAATATCTAACTTTCAGGTAACAAAATTATTTAATAAAACCACATAGGAAAATCAGTCATCTTATATAGAGGCAGAACCGATTTGGGTAAAAAATGATTGTGCTACACTAAGCACCTACCATGAAACTCTGCGGAGAACTAGTGTCACGGAAGAATCTTTAGACACTGAAACTATCCATGTGATTTTGGGCAGTTACTGTACCTCTCCA
>NW_011888784.1:62977-90417 GCF_000151845.1 Pteropus vampyrus | reverse complement strand
CATGTACCTGTACGTGTATATGTACATTCTGGAGTGAAAAAAATTCTTGGAAAATACTCTTTATAACCTCTTTAATTTTCAGGTGAAGAAACTGGTAAATGGGGCTAATTGACCGAATTGGAATGCATTTTATATACAAACTTAACTGGCTACTTAATTTCCTAGTAACATATTATGTGCCCTGGCTCTTCATCTGTTTATTTTTATTCTTGTTTATTTGAATGTCAGCAAGGGATATGGGAGGGAGTGTGGTGTGTGTATTTATTTACACTCATATTTGCACGTGTATTATTTTACTGAGTATATTTATCCTGCAAATATATATTTTTTTAAATAAAAGAGAAAATAAACCAAATTGAGAAAAGAGGCAATATTATTAATGCATCAGGAATAGATAATAACGGCTTCATAATTTCTCCCAGGAAGAGAAGAGGCAGTGGTCATTGCTGAGTGTTTTCCTGGCGTGTCTCTTGGCCTGCACCGTTACCACAGCAGTAGGAGTACTGATTCTCTCCTTGGTTTATATCAACAACACTCAGCTCCATTCAGAGCCTGAGCTGCGAGCAACTACAATTGCGATATTGCAAAAAGCTGTTGATCCAAAATTCCAGTTTCTTAATCATTTACCTAAATCTAAGGTATGAATCAAATAGATTAAGACAAGCATCATCTATTCTAAAACATCGATTTCAAAACAAGGTTTCCATTCTCTTTTCACTAAGCTTTGCTCGCTCTTCATCGGAAGGAACCAGCTGTGGGCTACATGGATGAAGGGAGGTGAGGGACAGAGAAGAGGGAAAGTTGGATCGATATTGGCCCGAGGCAGAAATTTTCTGTAGCAGATAGTTCTGTGTGTGGCTGGAGGGGAGAATTGCAGGTGGATAAAGGGAAAGCCCTCTAGTCTCTTGTCAGGACAGGTGTTCATTTTTACGTGAGACAGGGACTAGACTGGTAGCGCTCACTGTGTATACCACTGTTGTCATTTTTTGAGTCTTGCAGACCTATTCTTCCTTTTCTTTTTTGGAACTCTATTAGTCATCTCGCCACCACTGGCTTTTCTATTTTGCCTTCCTCTGGCCTCCATGCTGACGGCTGCTTGCTTATGACTTTTCAGGTGTTTGAGTTTCCTGGTGGTGCGATCCAGTGGGCCCGATACAGGAACAATATCAAAGACTATCTCAGCATTGAAGAAGAGGCCTTTGGCAGGAGCCTGAATAGTCAGAGATCGCAGATGACTCTGGGGACCCTGAGAATAAAAAGCAATGGCCTCCGGGCCCCTCACTGGCACTTCAATGCTAATGAACACGGCTATCTGGTACAGGTATAACCAGTTTGCCCATTCTGCACTTAAGCATTTATGCCGGTGTGTCCTTAGGCTATTATTTTAGTTGTCGCGAAACCTACTTAAGTGATAGACAACATCTAGTCTATGTAGTTAGATTAGTTAGCTGTACTTTGAAGCATTAACCTGTTTGTTTTAATTATTCTTGGCATCGCTTTGAACTTCTTTCTTCAGTATGAAATTATTTTTCATACTCTTGTTAAATAAGACTGCTCTTTCATCCCTTGAGCCAAAGCTGAAACTGGTGGCTCTGATCTAATGATCAAAGAGATGACAGCTTTCCTCTAAGGGAAAAAGCAGAGACCAGAATAACAAACTAGTTTGCAGATGTTCAGCTGGGAGTCCCTAAGATCAGTCCAATTGGATGCCCTTTTTGGTTCGGACCTTTCAGAATTTTCTGGAAGTCAAGTGAAAGAGAGAGCTGGAGGTGAAATGAGTATACTTACTTGAATTTCAAATAATTCATGAATTCTACAAAGTATTTATTGGTCACCTTCTGTATTTCAGATACTGAGGGAAGCAACAGTGACTAAACCTCACAGAACTTTCAGAGTTTGGTCTTACTGTGGTGATTTTGTTAATAGGTCAGCCAATTTTATGTGACATATTTCTGTTGTTGTTAATTAAACTCCTTTTTCATTCTTGACGATTTACTCAATTTTAGGATTAACAACAGGAAGAGAGGTGAGAGTTTCATCTATATGAGACAAAATCCTTCTTATTTCTCATGAGAGAATAGAAGCTCAGAAAGATTAAGTGACTTTTCTAAAGACGAACTGTAGTTCTTGGCTAGACCGGGACAAAGTCCATGTTTTTTTGACTTTTTTCTTTTTCCATGTGTATAAAATATGTAAAAGAATAATCTTCAAAAGGCTAGTTCTCATAGCTCTGGCTAAGTAGTGGCAGAGCAGTAGGCAGAAGGAAAGGCAATTAAGTGAACTTTCCTGGAGGGGACCCCCTAAAAAACGAACTTCGAGCCAGGGAACTTAGTCTGGAGCATGTTCCAGTGGGTAGCAGGCCTAGGATCTAGCTCAGCTCAGGAGTCCAGAGAGAGTTTATAATCTGAGCTTCTAAATGGGGACTAGAAGGTAGTCAGAAGGTCCAGACGACCACTTCCAAAATAAACATTGGTCAGGGGGATGACCTATTTATTTTACAACATGGTGACTAGAGTTAACAGTACCGTATTGTTTATTTGAAAGTTACTGAGAGAGTAGATCTTAAAAGTTCTCATCACAGGAAAAAAAATTATAACTGTGTGGTGCTGGATGCTAACTGAACTTATTGTGGTGATCATTTCACAATATATGCGAATATTGAATCTTTATATTGTACACCTGAAACTAATATAATGTTATATGTCTATTATATTTTAATTAAAAACATACAAAATAATCCAACTACAAGAAATAATGTGGGCTAGAATATTCTCTAGATCTGAGAATTCTGGGATCATTTGTTCTCATTATCAGGGTAAGGAACTAGCCAATAAGGTGTGAAGGAAATCCCCTTACTGCGCACTCACCGGCGGAGATTGCTTTTGCTTGTGTGTCTTCATGAAGCTTTGGAAGGAGGGTCCCTGAGAGGAGCAGGGCAGCCGGGGTGACCAGCATGTATGGCTCTGCAGTGAATGTACCTATTGGCTACTGTGCTATCTCTGCTCTAGAGCAGTTGATGCCCTGATATGGGTAGATGCATATTTCTGCTGTTCCCCACATGTAGACTTGGAGAGAGCTGCTGAGAGGTCCACTTTCCCCCTTCATCTTTAATACCCACCTGGATATGAATTGTGCATGTTGTCTGTGTAGGCAGAACAAAGACTTGTTTTTTCATCCGCCCTTGTCGATGTTCCACCATGTGACCATGAGTCTCTTGTAAAACAGAAATAATGGTATTTTCTTTACCTACTTCACAGGGTAATACTAAGGAATAGATTAGAGACCAAGAGAAAGGATACCATTCTGTATCAGCAGAATCAAAGTATGGTGCAGTATGGTCTAAAAGTGTAAACTGCCCCCGGTCCCTGGCAGCCACCATTCTACTCCCTGTTTCTAGAGAATTTGATTAAATAATTTAAACTAGGTAATTCGACTAGATAATTAAGTTTTAGAGATCTGCTATACAACATTGTATCTATGATTAATAATACTGGATTGTACACTTAAACATTTGTTAAGAAGGTAGATCTCCTTTTAAGTGTTCTTAACTACAATTTTTTTTAAAAGTGTAGACTTTGGAGCTAGACTTTTAGGTTCAAACCCCATTGACTAGCTGAGTAACCCTGGGAAAATTATATATCCTCTCTGAACTTAGTTTTCTCATCTGTAAAATGACAATGATGATACTTGCTTCATAGGATTGGTGTAGGGAATAATTGTGTTAATTAGGTAAAGTACTTAGAAGAATATCTGGACACACAGTAAAAGTACTAAGTGCTATTATTGTTAAGATTGTATGCAGGCATTTTCTTATCTGGAGAATACATGCACATCTGTATGCATACACAAAAACACATGTCTGTGCAGCCACATATAAACACACACAGGTGCCTGCAGTCTGTTCAAGGGGGCAAAAACTGGTTCTTGGAAGGCAAAAAAAGAAACTTTCTCTTTTTATGAGAAAAGCATAGACATATATATATAGTACATAAGCAGTATGTGTACACATACAGTACTTTTGTAGTGTTAAAATTTCTTAGGGTGGTGATAAGAAAAAAAAAGTCTAAAATGGTACCTTGGAAGGGAGGTAATTAAAAAGGTTGAGAAACATTGCTCTAAAGTGATTGGATATGCTTTTCTGTTTATGTTTCAGGGGACAGCATGGATTGGGGTGGTTGATGATGGTCACGTAGTTACCACATACAATGTTACAGCTGGCCAAGTGATCTTCTTCCCTAAAAATACACTACACTGGATAAAGAACGTGGGGAATGAAGACTGCTTTTTCTTGCTCTTCTTTTCCACACATGATGAACTTCAGACCCTGGATGTTGATGATGCATTTTTTTCTACACCTGAGGACATCGCTTCCAGGTCACTTAAGGTCTGTACTGAAAACTGAATCCCACCATGAGAGTATGCATTGCTTAGGCGCAAAGAAAGCATGGGAATTCATGTTTCTGGGACAGCAGTCAGTAGGGTAATAGTTGGATAATGGACTCAGAAACAAACCTTGTGTTTTTCCTAAGGATATAAAACTCATAGAGATCGTTTGTTTTATGTTTTCCTTTATGAAGGACTTTTATAGGAAACTATATGAATTTGATAGAAAGGTTATGATATAGTTAATACAAATTGCTATAATTTTTATTTCTGAAAAGCCATAAGCTAGTACAGGGAGAAGTTTGCTACAGATAATGTAATTGTTTTTTCTTAATCTAATGCAGAGGATCCCACACTTTTTCTGAACAACAGCTACTTTTGGTCTCTTCATATATTTTATATCATTGGCCCTCCAATGATATAAATATTGCTGATAATGCTGGGTGCAGAGGGGTCAGATGTAGATGTGACAATGTAAATAGGTGATCAGAAGAACTAATGATGGCCCATGATTGGCTATTGGAAGTGGTTCCGTGGTAAATTTAGAAATCTATCTAGTTAGGTTTTATGATCTATTTTGCAGCAGATCCTGGTCTAATTTTATAGAGAAAAGTAGAAGAAATGGGTCTTAGGGAGAGTATAGATAAACATGGAAACCAATGTATGTTTTTGTAGAAGTTTTTATTGACCATAGAACATCAACACATTTAGAACCAAAATACATCGAAAACTTAGAGGATTTTCATAAATATCACAAGTCTTAAGCTAATCGAGTTCAGCACTTTTGACTGGGCCACTGAAAACCACACTGATGCTGATACTACCCTATCCTTGACACCGACTATTCTATTGCTAAAATTTGTAGAATGTTTCACAAATATCATATGTGGTTTCTTATGTGTTTCAGCCGGAAGGCGGAATTAATTTCATTAGAACATTCCATAAACAAAAAGAAGATCAGGGAGTCAACCTTCCTCACAACTTGGCAGAACTGGTTACAAATGCTAGTTATACACAGTCTCCAGACAACCTTGTATGGAGATACTTTTATGACCTTAAAGGTATTGTTTGTTATTTTGTGAAGCCTTTTTAGTTAAGTATTTATATATGTGATTATATAGGTGTATTGGATTGAGGTGTTATTTTCGACAGTGGATCACAGTCAAGAGAAGTTTGAACAGAGTTTCTCAACAGAGTAGGTAGGAAATGTAAGAAAAGGCCTAGAGGCAAAAGAGAATGTGGCAAAAGATTTCAGTGTTAGGTTATGTGTGGGGGTTGGAGGGGGGGATTGTAGGAGAAGAGGCTGGTGAGAGAAGAGGAGTCCAATTATGCAGGTTTTATGCAAATGAGTTTATACTTTATCTTATTGGACAAGAGGGACAATTAAGGAGTTTTAAACAAAAGAGTGATACAATTAGGTAGTTTGTTTATTTGAGATATAATTGACATACATTATATGAGTTTTAGGTGCACACATAATGATTCAATATTTATGTATATTACAAAATGATCATCACAATAAGTCAGTTAACATTATCACCATGTATACAGAACTTTTTTTCTTATACTGAGAACTTTTAAGATCTACTCTCTCAGCAACTTTCAAATATGCAATACAATATTATTAACTGTAGTTGCCATACTGTACATTATATTCCCATCATCTATTTATGTTATAACTAGAAGTTTGTACATTTTGACTCCTTTTACCCATTTTGCCCATCCTTACCCCCAACCTCTGGCAACCACCAATCTGTTCTCTATATCTATGAGCTTTTCTTTTTTGTTTTAGATTCCACATTTAGATGAGATCATATAGTATTTGTCTATCTCTGTCTGACTTCTTTCACTTAGCATAATGCTCTCAAATTTCATTCATGTCGTCACAACTGGCAAGAGTTCATTCTTTTTTATGGCTGAATAATGTTCCATTGTATATATGTTACCCCACATTTTCTTTATCCATTTATTTGTTGATGGACATTTAGATTGCTTCCATATCTTGGCTATTGTAAATAATGCTGCAATGAACATGGGGGTGCAGAGATCTTTCTGAGTTAGTGTTAGTTTTGCTTTTTGAAGTGGTGACCAATCCTGCTGAACTGTGGAGAATGGATTGGAAGGGGCCAAATGAGAGGAAGGAATATTGAGTCACGGGCTCTCGGAGTCCCTCAAATAGGGGTGGTGGTGGCCTGCACTATGACAGTTGTGTGTGAGAGAGAACTGTTGTGAAACAGAGAGGATCTAAAGAGGTCGGGCTGACTTGAAGCGTGGGGTAGAGATGGGTATTTAGGACGACTCTCAAGTTGTCTAGCCAGGCCTCCTGATTGAACAGTCTATTTTAGAGAGGCTACCCTGTGTTGGAAATTTCAGGAGAGCTTGGAAGGTTGGATATATCTAACCACATCAGGTCAGTATCTTGGGGGCACATAGGATCTGGCGTTAGCAGTTCCCACCACATAAGTTTTTGTGACTAGAAGAGCTGTGTCCCTCACAGGGACTATATTTGACTTTCCTTTTGCAGTACCATTTTGAAGTATTTTATCTTATTTTGTTTTTCAAACTTTATCTGACTCAGGTTCAAAAGAATATCGATTTCCAGGAGGAATAATACAACTGGCACAATATTGGAAAAATGGAAGTGAACTAAGCAAAAATGAAAAAATTTTTAGTACATTCCTGAATCAGGTGATTGAGAAAAAATAATGTTTTGATGATTATTAAGGTGGATGAAATATGAGATTTAGATAGGATTTAACCTTCTTTTGGATAAAAAGAAAACATCAAATCAAACATTTGTCGATTTGGTTAATGTAAACTATTAATTGAGGCTTCGGTGTGGATTTGGGAACGAAATTTTTTGGCATGGATGGCTACATTAATGAAAAGACTGGATACTTGTGAGTCTTTTCTTTTTATTTGTTTTAAATGCATAATGACTAAAAGCACAGCTGTGGTGTCAAATTCCCTGATTCAGAATCCCAGTTCTGCCACTGTGTGATCCTAGGTACATTACTCAACCAACCTAGATTTTAATTTCAGCACCTGTAAAGTGGGGAGAATAATACTACCAACCTTATAAGGTTGTTATAAGAAACAAGCGACATAATAAATGTAAAGTACATAGAAACTGCATGTCTTAGGACTACATAAATATTAGTTATGATTAAATGAATTGTTAAGTTGCTGAATAGGATGTTGGCCAAATAACTGTATTTCATGTTTTTCTTTTTCAAGCATCAAAATACCCTTGCTTTGAGTACACTCAAAATATACAACAATGGATTACGACAGCCACATTTCCATTTTAATGCGAATGAAATGGGATACGTAATAAGTGGATGTGCAAAGGTAATTTTTCTGTGAACAGTTTTTTGAACTTCTCTTTTTATTGCAGAAAGAAGCAAAGGGAAAGTATTTCTTCATCTTGGTTCAGTTGTTGGTAACATAAGAGGACTTGGTGCTAATGGCTTTCTGGGCAGTTTCCAGAAGACACCCTGCTAGGTAGCTTTCAAGATTGATCTTAGTGTGAAAAGAGGCTAAAAACATTTCAGAAGTAATAAAGAGTTATCACTTATGGTGAAAGGTCTGGAACACCTGCTTACATTTTCAGAGTTTTGCATCCTCAGGTAATGCAAGGGTTTAAGGTGCTGCCCTATGGAGAATGCGAAATCACTGTTTGCCTCTCAGTGTAATGTGAGTTGGGGTGGGTGGAGAGATGTCAAGCATCAGTAGACTGGCCATATATCCCAGTTTATCCTGAATCCTCTCGACTATTAACAGTGCCCACTTTGACTCTTCAGAGAGTCCTGGTTTGGATGATCAATTATATGGTTAACGTAATAAAAGCAGAACTGAGTTACATGTTGCTATAGTGATTTGACATTGGTTCTGGATTTTCATGGGGCCCCCTTGGGGAAATCTATAATGGTATACACAGGTAAAATGGGCTTCTCTAGCCTATACCTGTCTCAATCTTGACAGAACCAAACCAGACTGAAACTCACCTATTACATCATCGATAGCAAAAGTTTTGTTTTATGTTTTTTGAGGTGAAGGCTTCAGTAAATTGGAAAAGGACATTGTAATTTTTCACAAATTGTATTTCAAGGATCAGATTTTATTTTTGGTGTGCTTGCGTGCTCACATGTGTGCATTTGTGTGCACATTTAGTCTCTAACATTTTTAGGGAAGACTGTTAGGATGCTGCTCTCATAGAAGGCTGAATTTTCCCAAATACATAGAAAGGAAGGCATGGGAGTAGTAAAACATTGAATTTTAAGTCCTTTGCCTACTAAGATACTTACCTAAGGGTAATTTATAACCCTTAATTAGAACATAGTGATTGAGGTTCTTTTTGTATCATGTTCTGCATTACTGAACTCGCTAATGGCATTTTGAGGTACATTTACTTAGAGTACCTTTTGATTTTTGTGGGACTGTGCCTCAGAAACAGGAGCTTTTATGTGAAGGACGGCCTCTATCTTCTGCTATTTACCCTCACTAAGAATTTCCTTTATAACCATGTGCTTTTATTCTTCTGTTCTTCACTATTAATATTTATCCTTAATGAATATTTGATTTTATTTGCTTAACTTCAAGATTTTTTTCTTCTTTAGGTGGGCATTATTAATACTCAGGGAACCACAGAGTTCGACATTCACATTGGAGATGTGGTATTTTTTCCCATTGGAACGCAGCATTACATTAAGAGTGCATGTGATGAGGATTTGCTCTTCATTCTTGCCTTCAGCACTGGAGACCAGGTGAGAATAAGCGCACTTAAGAGAGATTGCGGAGTGCCATGATGTGCAGAGTACTCTGCTAACCAATATTTCTGGATCATAGGAGCCTTCAGTAAATATGTGTTGAATGAACGAATAAATGAATGAATTGGCAGAACCAATGTGCGAAGAGAAGGAGAATCAAGTAATCTTTTCATTTGGTTATAAAAGGATCCAATATATCACATTCCCTCTTAATTCCTCGAGTTCTGAACCAACTGAGAAAAAATGGCAAAGAGTAGTATATAGAGATCCGTGAAGTCATTCTCATTACTAAGAAAGCAGATTTTAGAAAATGTAACTAATACCTGTGGGCAAGTAGGTTTCCTCATATCAATCCCCAAAATTGGATTGGCCTTCCCAAGCTGAGGCAGGCCCTTATACACCTTATGGCATAAGGAAACAGAGCATGCTCTTTGAAGCTTTGCCAGCTCCCAAAGAGGGAGGAGCTGAACTGAGCATGCCCAGTTTATTCTTCCAGAATTTTCTTGGTGGAGAGAGACAGAGAAATAGAGGCTCTTGGGTATGAAAAGAAACTTTAAGAATAGTGAAGTAACATCGAGCATGATTGAACAATGCTACTATGTAGGAGTAGTATTTTTTCCTATCATTTTTAAGCAAATCTGATATAAGACGATCTTTATTATAACAATACATAATACATTAATACATAAATTAGGGAGAATTACTTACTGTGTTAAATAATTATTTGCTTTTAAAAATTCACCCAAGGTGATTTAATTAGATGCAATAATGTGTTTGCGGAACAGGAATAAACAGTGGAGTTTAGGTTTTTAAAAATCCTTAGGGCTAGGTTCCCTTCTGAGACTTGTAGCAGTGAGAATGATAACAGTCTGACTGGGCCCCTCTGAGGCAAATCCAGGAACTGACAGATGTTTCTCTTGGCCATGGTTCTTCTTATGAGTGAGGCCCAGTAAGATCTCCAGGGGAGAGTGAGGCATGAATTTGGCAGTGTCATCACAGGTAGGATTCACCCCTGGAGAGAGGTTCTGTCATGCTCATTTCCTATGATGATACCTATCTTCTTTGTGGGAGGTTGGAAAATTCCAGCATTTTCCTTGCTGGGTCTCTCAGTCTTCCTGGGGGTACCTGGATGAGGTTTGTGGAGAGCTAGGTGAGGAAGAGATGGAGTTGATAGCTAGCTGTAGACTTCGTTGGGTTGCGGGGAGAAGGAGCCCAGTGTTCCTTACTTTTGGTGTGGGTCTCCCTGATACTGCCACCCCTTCACCATTCTCTACAGCCGTTATATGGATAAATCATGGTGCAAAATCAACTCAAGTAAAATATAAATAGGAAAAAGAAAAAAACCCTCAAGTTATAAATAGCAAGTTAGAGTTTAAAAAGTTAAGAATAAGAAAAGAGAATTTTAAAAATAAGCACAATATAAATTTTATGTAAGTGTAAAAGTACTCCAAAGGTAAACACTTAAGAATTAAATAAATATGAAGGATAAAATAAATAAGAGTTAATGTGACATGAAAGGCTAATACCAACAAATTAAAACTTAAAATATGAAAGAAGGATAAAAATAACAATTGACACCCATTAAATACAAGCCAAAAATTAAAGAGTATAAATCTTTTAAAAAAAGAATAGAAATAGGAAGTTCTTTTCTTAAATGGAAAAAAACCCCACAAAACAATTTAAGAGAGTGATCCACAACAGGGAAGAAAGAAATGAATCAGAGTTTTAGGTAGGAGGAATTTTTTTTTTACCTCTGCCCCTACCTTCCGGATTATCTGATATCCCACTTGAGAGGGGATAGTCCCCCACTACTCTCTCAGAGTAGGAAACGTTTCTAGTGCGGATATGTTTTGCATAAGGGGTATAAAGATAGAGGCAGAGGTGAACACATGCCCGGAGAGAAACACAGAATAAGAGACAGAGACCCAGAGAGAGAGACATACATGCCCAGAGACACACACAGATGGATACAAAGAGAGATGCATAGAGAGAAAAATACATGCTTAGAGACAGACACAGAAATAAAGACATGCAGAGAAGCAGACACAGAGAGAGGGAGAGAGATCTACAAAGGGAAACATACAACACAGAGACACACAAATAGAAGGAGACACAGAGACATACAGACAAAGAGGGATAGACACTCATGGAGAGACAGAAGCAGAGACACAGAGAAGGAGAGACACACAGGCACATACATACATACACACAGACAGGCAGTCCTGTGCACAGAAGGACACAGAAAGACACACACACATACACATGCACAGGGACAGACAGACATAGGGGCCACACACATAAACAAAAGAGAGAGATTCAGAGACAAATAAGCACGTGCGCGCGTGCACACACACACAGAGACACACACACAGACATAGAGAGAGGCAGAAACACATAGTGAGAGAGATACATAGAGAAACACACCAATGCAGAAATTGAGGGAGCCTACTGGGAAAGAGGTGGCGTCAGAGAAAGAAAGAGAGGGAGAGAGATAAAGACAGTGGTAGGAAGAGTGGACAAGGACAGATAGTCACTCCCACCTGGCTGGATGGTCAGGCCAGAGAGGCAGAAGTTATTGACTCAGCAGAGAGGTCAGTCTCTGGCTTTGGAGCAAGAGGACCACTTACCAGGCAGTGAGATTTGCCTCCATCATGTGCCCCTGGGCATGGTGTTCTGAGAAGCTGTTTTGTCACTAGTCCCTGCTCACAGGAAGACAGAGAGCCCTGTTCCCTCATCAAAGAGAACTCTTTTTTCAGTAGGATGGGGATCCTTTCTAAAGGAAGTTTCAGATGCCCCAGCACATCTAGCCATCAGTCAGACTTTCCTTATTCTCATAGTTTAAAAGGTGAGCTCCCCAGGCAAGGGAAGAACAGGCACACAGCGTGACCATTCACAGGAATTCATAGCTGTGCAAAGTTAAACAGCCAAGTACTCACTCTGTGGTTTTGTAAGTGCCTCAATGGCTGTAAGGTCTTTGTAGGAACCTGAGTAGTTACTGATACATCTTTTGGTTTCCATCGTCAGCTGCAAACCCTTGACATGGATGATTACCTCCAGGCCACAGCAGACCATATTCTGGCCCAGCTTTTCTTCAAGAAACAAAGTGAGTTTAAGAAGATCCCCAAATTCAAGGAGGACCAGGCAATCAACCTGCCTTAGATTTGCTGATGAGTTCATATTTGTTCTTCCTTCTTCATTTGTTATTATTGTTTTAAATGAACTTGGCTAATGAACCTGGAGCTAGCTCTTCACAGCATGGACAGGCGAAAGCTAAGCAGCACTATGGGCTCATTTAGCCAATAGTGACTGTGGGCAGTTCATGCTAAGAGGACATTTAGTACACTCTGTGTAGATTAGTAGATCTATGGAGGCGATCTTATAAATTCAATGATTATATTTGGGTATGGATTTTAGTATATGTGTATATATTTGTTTATTTTTCCCTTTGTTACTTCAAATTTATTACTCCAAATGAAAATCCATTATTTTCATGCATATCAGTAAGTCTTAGTACCGAGCATGTGTTTTTGTTATTCGTCACTGTGAAAGGAAGTAGGTCAGCCTACATGTGGACATATTGAGGCACTGGAACCCAGATACATCGAACCTTGTATGGAGACTTTATTATGGCACCCTAAGCCGGTGATTCCTAACCCTTTGGTTGGCATGAAAATAGTTTTTTTAATGCCCAAAATTTCGAGGCCTAACTCATGTGAGTAGTTGTATACTTATTGTATATTAGTTGAGAAAATACTTGGTAAGCTAATTATGAATTCAATACTTTCTTTGAATGTATTTGGATTTTCTTAATCATATCAACTATTTAAAGTTGAGGAATAGCCATCTCTATATTTCAGAAGCACATGGTTTATTTATTCTATACGCAATGCTGGCTGTGTATATGGATCCAAGGACCACTTGTCATCACTTGGAAGCTGGCAGGGGCTGGTGGTCTCTGAGCTGGGGGCCGGAGTCTTAAGTAGAAAACAATTCGGTTATATCTAATCTTTGTTTTTTGTTTGTAATTTATTTTAACAGACATTTGGTACCCCCACATGTGGCTTGGGTACCACCATCAGTTCTGGGCTACCCTATACACAATTCTAAGGTCAATATAGCTGATTTTTAATGCTTTTGACCATCATCCCTTATCAGTTATTCCCCTGATACCTAATGGGATTTTTAGATGTCTTAAGATATTCGTTCTAAGGCTAAAAAGAACCTGTATGTTCCTTTCTCTTCTCTATCTCTTTCTAGCTCTGTTAACTACAAATACAGAATTCAGTAGGTGTCAGAATGGCTCACTTTTAGCATGGGAAGTAGCTGCCTACGTAATGTGCACAGTCAGATCATTAAAGGCCTGTTATCTCTTGGAACCACCTTACTGTGTGTTTGCCTTATTACCCGTTTTTGGGAGAGCCAGCCAAGATCAGAGCTTGGTAGCAATGTGAGTTTTGTGCTGGTGGAGGTGTTTTGAAGAGACTTTGTAGGGAGTGGGTCCAGGGGAGGAACATGGTTGAGAAGATGCAGGGAACAGCACAGGGCAAAGGGTATATGGGAGGAGGATATCCAGATAGAGGGGAAATAGTCATAAAAGGTAAACGGCAATGTGTGCAGACAGATGTTGTCTATGAATTTTGTTTTACTTTGGGAATTTTTAAATATATTATAAAATGGTTCATAATCCATTTTCTTGTATCAGGAAGTATTGTGTCAGATTACTATGTGGTCATTTAATAAAGATTTTATACATCATTGTGTATTTTTTGCCATTGTAGTTTTAAATGAAATCTGTTCTTATGGTTTTATGTATTTGAAGCATTATTGGATTCCCTCTATGCATCCTTGAAGTGTGACTTAGGAATCCAATCCACCACGTATTTAAAAAAGAAGAATCTTAAAAATAAAACTCTAATGGAGACAATTTAATTGGAACATTGTTGGTATATTATTTCATGGGAAGATATGTTTTTAACTTTCACTTAGTTCTAATTTCAGTCCTTTTACCCTCTGTGGGATGCTGATTTCTGGCTTTCTTATCATTTTTTTTTCTAGGGTAACTTAGTCCACTAATAATCAAATGCTTTTAGACTTTTTGGTATATTTACTTTATTACCAGATCCGTAGACTGAAGAGTGAAATTGCAATCAGACTGATTATTTACTGCTCATCATTTAGGCAAAACTCAGACATTTGACTGAAATCCTCCTTTAAAACTGCACCCACATTAACCATTTTAAACACACAGTATAAGATGGCCACATTTGATTCAGTCGAGATGATATAAATTGTACATTAAATGTTTTTAAAAAAATCTTTAAAAAGAACTTTCTTTTAATAGCAGCTTTGAATAACTGAATGGAATGACTTGATTTGAGTAGAGGAAGTACAGTTTAAGAAAACCACTGAATGTTCCTTATTATTTCTAAATAGTGGAAGGTGGTTGTAACTTTTTTTTTCATATTCTCATCCTTTCCTATTGAATAATCAGACTGCTTTTTATCACCCAACTGATTAGGGAAAAGAGTATAGTTACTGTTACTATAAAACTTGATTCCCAATGACCTTAATTTCTCAACGGTTGAAAGTGATTCAGCAGTATAATATTATTGCTTAAGAAATTAATAAGGAAAGAAAGCAAAAAAAAAAAAAAAAGCTACAGCAATTTTGTGCTATAATTTGAAGATACAAGTGATGTCTCCCCCATTCTCTGTACTCACCAAAGCTTAATGAAACTGGTATGGCCACTTTGGATCACTGTTCCCTGAAAAGGCTGGAAGACACTGGAAAGCCCAGAAAAGAACAGTGGTGGCTAACGACCTGGAAACTCTTTACTTCATTGTACTGAAGTTGGAACTGTTTGGAAAAAACAAGTTAAGGGATGACTTAGCACCATGAAATTATGGAGCTGGTAGAGGCCACATATCATTTAGTCTCATTGTTTTAATTTGCAGAAATGGGAAATGAGACTCAAAAGGGTAAGTGGCCAGTAAGATATTCGAGACCAAAGTCCAGGTCTTTTAAGGTACCCTCCCTTCCCTTGTAGTGTATTTTTGGTTACTGTCTTCGGGTATATGAGAGATTCCTCTACATGAAGCAGAATATACTAGAAAGTGCACCGTGTTCAAGTGGGAGAGGTGGCTTATGCTACCTGCAAATCAGCAGTTCCTCCAAGAGCACTGCTTCTCCTTTGCTGGGCCTCCCACATGCTGGATGCCCAGGTCCCAGCTGCTTTCTGTAGGGATGGTCAGAGCCTCCTGAGATCTCAGGTCACTATATTCATATCTAGTCAAGTACTCGCTGCTTGTGTTTTAGTTTAAAATTTTTATTCAGATTTTTTCATTGTGATAAAATATACATAACATAAAATTTACCATTTTAACCATTTTCAAGAGTATAATTTGGTGGCATTAAGTGCATTCATATTATTGTGTAGCCATCACCATCTTCCATCTCTAGAACTTTTTCATCATCCTAAGCAGAAAGTCTGTACCCATAAAACACTAACTGCCTACTCATCTCTCCCCCCAGCTCCTGGTAACCTCTACTCTACTTTCTGTCTCTATGAATTTGACTATTCTAGGTATCTCCCTAATATATATGTGGAATCATATAATAATATAATACTCATTGTTTGTTTTTATGAGGTTCTTGCTCATTTTTAAAAACGATGCTTTTACTATGTGCTTTGAGCTAGGGTATACAAGAAACATAAGATGTGGCCTCAGAATTTTTAATGTAAATGTTACTAATTCAATGCTGTATTTCTCTTCTCTCCCTACCTCTTCCCTGGATGAATTCTGCCCTTATGATGAGTATTCAAAAATAATTCTTTTTTTAAAATTCAGATTATATTAGTGAGGCCATAGCAACAAACGTGAAAAAAA
This sequence comes from Pteropus vampyrus, assembly GCF_000151845.1. Taxonomy (NCBI): domain Eukaryota; kingdom Metazoa; phylum Chordata; class Mammalia; order Chiroptera; family Pteropodidae; genus Pteropus; species Pteropus vampyrus. Next base: position 74,378 of record NW_011888784.1, on the reverse strand, counting down.
AAAAGCCATTAGTTTACATTATGCCCTCATATTTCCAGAGAAGGCAACACACAACCCCTTAGGTAATTCCTGTTCCAGTGTCCTTGGCCCTAAAAGATTTTTCACAATTCTCATAAAATGTCTTTTCCCTAATTTTGTTTGAGGTGAGCCTTCATTCTAGGCCCTAAAGTTTAAACACCAAGATAAGAGTGTTTGAATTTTGTTTTTTGTTTTTTTTAAATATTAACAAGAAACTTCGAATGGCCTCAATGGGTGTCCTTCACATCTCTTAGTTCTGTAATGCCCAACTTAATCATTTTATTATGCAGATTCTTCCTTGGTTCAGAGTGTAGAGTATCTTGTGCTGAAAGGAAGTAAGTTGAGATGTGCAAGTTGAATGGGATATTGTACCACTTTGGCTGGAGTGAGGGAGAACTTAGGCAAGGCATTAGCAGACATCGAAAATGCCCACTTTAGATGTCAGGTCGATGAAAAGATTTAAAAATTTTAAGTTGTCACTCAGAAAAAAAATGCAAAGCAATTAGTAACCACTTTTTTTTTTTTTTAAATCTCTTTTTAGGAAATTGGGCAATTAAGAGGCAGGGTTTTTAATTTGTTTTTGTTTTGGTATTAAGGGTACAGTGTGCAGTAGATGTTAGTAGCATCAGGAATAAATTAAATGAAAAACAGAACAATTACTATGAGCACTGTTCTATTATCGTCCTTGGAGATGATTTTGTCTCTGTTCATAAGAAGTTATATATAGTAAAAGCCGATAAGAAAACTGTTCTGTCAGCCAGGATGGATCATCCTTTCAAATGTACTTTCTCCTGTCTTGTGAAATAAGCCGTGGGAGATGAGTGTACCAGTTTATAGTACTGAGATCCCACCTGGCCTGGGTGTGGGAAGGAACTCTTAAATATACAGACAGCTGCAGATTGAGAGAGTCAGAAACACACAAATGAAAAGGGAAAACTATGAGTTTAGCTTTTGTTTTAAAATTCCATAACTCAGTCAAGAGCTGGAGCAGAACTCTTGAGCCTTCTTCCGATGGGAGAGCTTGAATTTTCTCCATAAAATATTTGCTTTTTTATGGGATAATTTTCTAACTGAGCACGGCCAGCTTCAGCCCATATCTTTAGCTACCACCCTTTAGGTTTTTAACTTTTAACCTCTTATTTAAATATAGCATACATGGAGAAAAGTGCATACATCACAAGTGTAAGCTTATCGCAAACCAAACATGTCCATCCAACCAGCACCTTGGCGTTGGCAGCCCTGGGAGAAATTTAGGCTGAAAGTGGATTTTAGAGAAAGTGGGAAGACACAGAGCAATGGTTGCTGTCATTTGAGATGGTAAGGGAGATACAGACCCTCCTGTAACTTTGCAGTGACTGTAGGAAGGGGTTTCAGAGTGGTGGAATGTGGGGCAAGGGAAGTGGTAAAACCTTTTGGCAAGTCCCTTCTTCCATTCCTTGACATTGGCTGCCTTTCTGGAAAAGTCACTCTAGAGGCAACGACTCATTTGGCGGGGTCCCCTCCATTCTCCTCTTCTTGCGGCATGTAGACCATTTCTACTTGGAACATGAAATATTAAAAATTCTCTATATACAGGCATTTCCCAAACCCAACACATAAAGGTCAAGCGCAACAGGATACTCATGCTTTGAATGGAATATGGATGGAAAATTTGAATTTATTTTGGGACAGATGCTAGTAAGGGCAGCTTGATCTGAATGATGAACTAGATGCAGAGCTGGGGCTCTAGCCATTGGTTACATATCCATAACAGGCATGTAGGAAATTAATATGAATTTGAATTAGTATCTGAAGTCTTTCTTCAAAGTACCTTTGTTCAAAGGAGAGAAAAAACCCACCCATTAAGTATCATAAACCAGATTACTCTGTCACCTGCTGTGGTATCTCTGTGACCATCTGGAATGCCAAATGGTCTGTTACTGTGTTTTAAAGACTCCCTACTTATAGTGACTCCACTTCCTTCACCAAAGGTCCCCTATGTGCCACTGTATTCCTGCCTTCCACATCCTTGACCTCACAGTACTATAATACTCAGGAAGGCTGAAAGAGAAAAGAGACCCCTCAGAGCTGGGAAGGGACCATATAAATCACCTAGTTCAGGAAGTCCAAGCTTTTTCCTACAGGGCCCCCAAGTAGCCTCCATAGGGTTTGAACTTGGAGAAGGGATGAGCCAAACGGAGTCGCTCAAGGCCCTTACCAGCCTTCACCCTGCCGTGCTTCAACAAAAAGAAAAGAGTTTGAAATGCAATGAATAATCCAATCTTCCCTTTCTAGATAAGCAAATTGGGGCCTGAAGAGCTGACTTTCTTGATATAAAGAGTATGAGAGTGGCAGTGATAAAACTGCTCTAGAAATTTGATGATTTGTGGGAATCAGAACCCAGATGTCACTGTGGAGGAGGGAGTTAAAGGGCATGTAACTTCATAAAGTTTTAATTTCTTTGAGAAATTTTAACCTTCCCAAGGATGTGCTTGCCACCTTCTTTTGATTCTCTACATTTTTAGAACACAGCTTTGGAGAGCTGTACATACTGTTTCAGGAAAAAATTCACTGGCAACTTTCAGCTAGTGCTTCTCGTGGCAATGTGAGGCCAAACACGGGTACTATGGTGAAGACCGTTCCTTTCATTTAGGCTTGTCTTTAGTTCACAGCTCCCTCCCATCCCATAGAGAAGGCCATAAACATGTCTAATCCACATTCCATAATTCCTGGATGACTGCTTAACTTTTGATGGTGCTAGAGATCCTTTCTTTCACTCCTCCACCTGCCTAAACCCATCTATTAGACACTCTGCTCCCCAAAACTCTCTTATATGCAACTGTCTACATGATATTTTCACTTGCTTATCTAATTAGCATCTCCGACTCAACATGACCAAAAGTGAATTTCTGATCTCTCCCAAATCAACTCCACCTGAGCATTTTTCCTCTTGGTTAATAGCACCTCTTTCCTTCCAATTACTCAAGCCCAAACCTTCAGAGTAACTCTTGTCTCTTCTCTATCTCACACTCTCCATCCACACTTTCAGCAAATCTTGGACCTGACCAGTTCGCACTACCTCCACTGCTACTCCCTTGGTCTGAACCACTATCATTTCTCCCGTTTTGTTTTCTTTCCGCCTTTGCAAACCACTTTCAGTCTATACTTAACAAAGTAGTCAGAGCGATGCTTTCTATAAATAAGTCAGATCACGTCATCCTTTCTTTAGAACACTCCAGGGGCTCCCTATTTTGCTCAGAAAAGCGAAAAGATTTTACTCTTCATTTCCCACCCCCTTCATAAGCCACTCCTCTAAGTCATACCCAAGCCACAACATTTCAAGCCAGGCTACACGCCCTTCCATGAACTTCCTCTTTCATGGTCACCCCCTCCGTGTGTCACTTTCATAACATCTCTGGCTTCATCGCTACTACTTTTGCTCCAGGTCACTCCACTCCAGTCATACCAGTCTCCTTCCTGAGCCTCAAATTTCCTTGGCATGCTTTTGAATTAGGGCATTTGACTGGTGGTGCCTTCTGCATGGACCACACCAGCCAAATTTCTAACCCCTTCTTACCTTCAGGACTTTGCTTAAATGTCACTTCCTCAATAATCATCCTGCCACCTCTCATATGTCCCTCCCCACCCATTCTTGCATATAGATATGCATAGGAATATTTCTAGATATAGAATAATTGGAGGAAATGCTTGGAAGTCTCGCGAGACCTGCCGCCCGAACTGTATGCCGGGAAACGGTATTGCTCCGTTTGCTCCCGCTGGCGGAGGCCGCAGGGAGACCACAGGGCCTGGAGTTGCTGTAAAAGACGGGAACGGGCAGGCGTTGGTTGGAGTTACGGCAAACTTCCTCAGAAAGTCTTTGAAATTGCAAGTCCCTGAATGGGTGCTGGCACGGCAAGAATTTATTCCCTACTGTGAGAACTGATTCTGCGCACGAGCTGCTTCCACAGCTCAGCCCTTGTCCCTCATGGGCGGCACTGGGGTCCATTCGGTGACCAGCATCTATGAGGACGTCAGAGAAATGGCGTCGTGCTCAGCCACAGCAGCTGAGGTTCTGGGAGCATAGCTTGCAGGGTCCGCCTAGCCTTGGAGAGGCTACGAATGGTGGAGAAGGACCAAGATGGGGTCGCAGACTGATATCTCAGGAGGGAGAACTCTGGACAGGATCGTCGGACAGGAAATAGCTGCCAAAATGAGGCGTTAGAACAAATGATTGTCAGAGATATTTGGGTTCAAGGTAACACATTTTTGCCAGCCGTTGCCAAACACCATCTAGAGTCTGCTAATTTACGCTCTCATCAGCCGTGTGTTAATTCCTTACTCCAAACCCTTGATAACACTGCGTTATCATTAAAAACAAAACAAAACGAAAAAACTCTCCAAACTTTGCCACTCTCATAGGCAAATAATTATGTATTATTGTTTTAGTTTATATATCTTTGATTACTACTGAGGACGAACATCTTTTTACCTCTTTATTGATAATTTGTGAGTTTTACTTCCATGAATTGTCCTTTGTCTATTTTTCTTTTTTAAAAAATTGTCAAATTATAAAATCTCTTTAGGAATTAACTGCATCTTACCATTACACATAGTACTTGCTTTTTATCTTTTATGGTGTTTTTCTGGTCATGTGAAAGTTTTAAATGTTTAGGTAGTCAACTATGTCGACCTTTTTTTTTTTTAAGAGAGATCTAGTTTTGTTGACTTGCTTAAAAGTGTGTCTCTCACCCCTCCTCATGTGAATACTTACCTATATTTCCTTCTGAGTTTTCTATGATTTTATCATTACATTGAACTTTTTATGTAATCTAGAGTTTATAGGTTTAATATGTGTGATAGGTTGCAAAAATGGCTATAATTATCCACCTTTCTCAGTGTGCACCCTTCTCTGCAATATGACAGTCGCGGATCTGCCCACCAGGAGGTGGGATCTTAAGTCTGGGCTGGACTTCAGACTCCCATTGACCAACAGAACGGAGTGGGAGTGACAATGTGCCAGTTCCAAGACTAGACCTTAAGAGACCCTTCTTCCTTCTGTTCACTCCCTCAGAACTCTTCAGGGTTACCATGTGAAGAAGCCTGCTGGGTGAGGAGATTAATGTGACCCTATTGCTCTCCATCACTCAAGGAGACAGCAAGCTAACTTCCAGAGATGTGAATGAGATTATCTGAGAACAGTTCCCAAAAATATCAGCTGAGTGGTTGGTAGCTGACAGTAGCAGACACATGAATGAGCCCAGCCAAGACCTGAGGAAGAGCTGCTTTGGTGAGTCTAGCCCAAATTGCTGACCCACAGAAAAGTGAACCGAATAAATGGTGGTTGTTTTTAAGCCCCTAGGGTTTGGAGCTTGCCTTGTTTTGTAGCAAAAGGTAACTGAGATATGAAGTACGGAATCCCAGTTTATTTTTCCAAGGGTTAGCATGTGGTCTAACGTCATTACTGAATAGTTCATCTTTCCTCTACTGATTTGAAATGTCATTTTTATTTCAAATATATTGTCTTGATTGTGCCTCTGGGTTCTCCATTAAATTCTCCTGATTTGTCTGTCCTTTATGTAATAGCCTTGCTCAATGATATGTTTCAACATGTGGAAGGATAGGTCTCACTTCAGTACTCATTTCTCCTACGATTCTTAGCTATTCTTGTATTTTTATTATTCCAGATGAACTTGGTATTATTTTCCCATGTTTCAAAAAAAATATGTTGGGCATTTGATTGGGGTGGTATTAAGCATAAAATTAAAAAAAAATTTAAATGTCAATATTTTTTAATTTTATGCTTAAAATATTAAACTGTCTTATCTAGAAACACAACATTAAGTTGTCTTATCTAGAAACACAATATTTTAAATCAATTAAATATTTTATATATTTCAGAATTTTTTAGTTTTCTTCATATAGCTTTTTCACCATTCTTATTAAATTGATCTTTTATATTTAATTTTATATTAAAATGGGATTTTTGTTATATTTTACAATTGATTATTTTTGCTATTTAAGAAAACTATTGACCTTAATATGTTAACTTTGTAACTGACCCTTTATGAATTCTCTATTAAAAAAAATGTTTAAAATTGGATTTCTCAGCTATACACATCATATTGCAAATAGTGATGAATTTTCCTCCTTTCCAATATTTTTTCCCCTTTCTTTAGTTGTTGCATCTTATTGCTTTGGTTAACATTTATAGAATAATGTTAAAGAACAGTGGTGATGTTGTTACCCCTTTCTGAATCTTGCCTATATTGTTTTCTTTAAATAAGATAGTGACTATTTTTTTAGAGCATGGTCCATGTTTGTTCTTTTATTATTTCTCCCATGATCCTTAGCACACTGCCTTGCATATATTTAACATTAAACAAATATTTAGTAATTCAAAGATCAAACACTTGTTGTGGACCTTCCTTGCGTCAGGCATTGTACTAGGAACTGGGTGTGCAAAGGTTATGATAATGTTCCCCAGCTTCCAGGTTCTTCTAGTCCATTAATATTGTATGGGCTTTGGAGTTGGATAGAGCTACAGCCTAACCCTGGCCTTGTGTCTTACTGCTTGTTGGACTTTGGAAAATTTATGTCACCTTTCTAAATTTCAGTTTAATACCCCTGAAAATCTGGAAATGAATGGTAACCCTCTCATGAGTTTGTTGGGAAGACTGGATAATATATGTATAAAAGGAGTTCTAAGTAAATGAATAGAATAGAAAATATAGGAATAACAGCTATGGAGGAGGGAACTATGGCCTCAGATTTGGACATGTTAAGTTGAAAGTGCTGTGGAACTCTAAATGGAGTTGTATGTTGGGCAGTTGAATATGCAGATCTGAAATTTGGAGAGATTGAAATTTATAAATGTCACTACTTAGGTCCTTAATGTTTCAAGGCCCCCCAAATCACTCTAGCCACTATAAAAAGGGTGTTTTTTTTTGGGAGGGGGGTGGGTTGGTAGAGAGAGAGGAAATACATATGAGGCTAAACTTAAGATAGAAAGCCACCAGAATGGAGGCAGCTCAAGGATGAGAGAATTATCAGGTGAGGTAAGTGCCGTAGAATGGTTCAGTGAGCTGGGAATGGAAAAGCCCACTGGTGCTGGCATTCAAAAGGTTACTTATCAGTGCCTTCTCAGGAGCAGCTCCACAGGCAGGATGGGAGCAGAAGCCTGACTGCAGCGCAAGTGGGAAGTGAGAACAGAGAGAGCAGCTCTGTAGGGAAGACAGAGGTAAGTACCATGCTGTCCACTTGCTTGGATTCAGATGTGTCTCTGGGAAAGTCTGTGGGTGGTTACATCTGAAGCTTATTTCTATTAGGGGCTGAGGCACTCCTTTGGCAGGTAGCTAATAGAGTATAGCTTCCAATGAGAGAGATCTCCCAGTTTGGTAATGGAATGCAACATGGCTTCAGCACATTGAGGATTCTGGAGAATGTAGAGCACCTTTGACTTTTCAAGAGCTCTAGAAAGACAAGGAGTTTATCAGTAGACCAGGTCTTTATTAGCGGCATAGGCTGTGGTGCTTGGCAAGTAGGATAGAAGATGCATTGGTTTCAGGCATAATTATGATACTCAGTGTTAGCAGTAGTGGCTGGAAGATGTGAGGTACCTAGAAGAAATGACACAGGTGCTTTCTAGAGGAGGCAGTTCCCAATGGGTATGGTAACACGAGAAGAGATGGTGGCTGGGGGACTCCACATGATACCTGACTGGGCTTGACTGTGAGTACATTTGAGGGAGCTCATGGGGATTCTCAAATACATAAGGGGAGTTTGAAGGATTTAGGGGACAGGTAAGTGTAAGAGCCAGCATAATATGGGTGGTGGGTGTTCCTATGATTTTTGGTGTACTTATGAGCTAGAGTGTATTTGAGGCAGCAAGGATTACCAAGTGAAGAAATTGTTCCTATATAGGCCACAGGAACCCTAGCAGAGCAAGACAATGTACTGTTGTCTCTGGGACTGGAAGTGTCTGGAAATGTCTCTGCATTTCAAATGATTTTAGTGGGACACACACACACGCGCACGTGCGCACACACAAATTCTGGGTGAAATAATCTAGGAATAATGGGTTAAAGACTATTGTACAGGTATTCTTAATAGATCCTTTTATTAAAGGCCTCTGGTATCTTGATCTATTCAACTCATATTGATTGAAGACCTACCAGGTGAACTAGGTATGATGGTGAATACCACAAACACGGTCCCCACAGTCTAGAAGGGGAGACAATGCTAATAGATCATGAATCTCTAGTAGGAAAGGTATTCAGCACTCTCCACATTTATACCATGAATCCTTTCTTAAGGAACACCCATTAACAGCTCTCATGTTCTTTGGAGTGCAGTTTGAGAGCACTGCGCAGTATGAAAATAAAAGAAGGGGGAGGAAAGCTGGGACAGTGAGGCATGGATAACTGGTGTCTGAGTAAAGGACATTAAACTAATAAAAGAAAGGCAAAGAAAGAAACAATATACACTGTAAAAAATGTTTGTAAATTATCAACAAATCTCAGATTGGGGGGAGATGAGATGAAGGAGATTCTGGATTGCCTTGATCCTTCAGAGCCCTGAGGACTTTGGTACAAGAGCTGGGTTGTTCACATTGTTAAGAATTGAGTGTCACGTAAGGCACAAAAATCATACAATGCTGGTCCAGGTTTGAGGACTGCGAAAAATGATAACCAGGACTTGGTTTAGGTAACTTTTACTTCGGTTCACTAGCATAGTATTCCTTTCTCTCTCTGCCCACTTATCCTTGCCACTATCCATTCCTCCCCCCTCTTTCCCTCCCTCGCTTCTTCCTTCTTGTTTTTACTTGCATTAATTTCATATAATTTGAAAACGTATCTCCCCTCTTGCATTTATACTTGATATTTAAAACATTTTAATCATAAGCTTAAATAGTTGTAAATGATGTAGCTACCAGATTATTGTATATTATATATGTGCACTAAATGTATTTTTCAAACCATAGGTTTGTTAGCTGTTCATAAAATATGCCCACCATGTAATTAATCAACAAAACCATTCCTTCTTGTCAAATCAGACTTTCTTTCTGACAAAAAGTGACATTCTTCATCTTTTTTTCATTTCTTCGACAACCATCCAATTCTTAATTCTTACCCTAAAGTGGGAGGAAAAAGAGAAGAGCACACATGATAGAGAGAGAATAAAGGTTTGGAGGACAAAATTTTGCCTTGAGTGTGTCACTTGGATGAGTAAGGCTTTACCTCTTTCAATATTTCCTACCCTCCTATTTTGCTTTGCCCTCACAGGATTCTTCCTCAGGGGAGATGCTTTCTCAAATTGCCTCTGTGTCTAGCGACATGGAGGTTTTTCCAACCTGGGATAAGGCTCCAGAATAAGATTGGGTGAAGGCTGAATTTTCTCTCTGTGAGGAAGGAAAGGAAGATTACGAAAGAGGAGGTGGCAGGTGACCTTGCCCCACATCAGAGGCCTGCCTAGGGCGATAGCTTTTAGAAAAAGACATGGAAATTGAGGATCTAGCATCTAGGCCCATGTGTCCTCTGAAAATCTTCCTGTGCCCTAGAATACTTATACCCAGTTAAAAGACCACTGATGAACTAGCCAGAAAGCAGTGGAAAGAAGGTACCTCTGATTGAAATTCACGGTTAGTGCAGAGGTTTGAGGCCTTTCTTTCTCAGCGAGGCACTTCTAAATTCAAAGCCCAAGTTCAATGGTCTCACAGCCTACTTGGGGGGAAGAATCTGCTGGGGAGGAGCCCAGAGCTGGAGCTCATAGACATTTGTGTCATTTTAGGCTTGTGGCAGGATGGAGGGGCCCATCATCAGCACCTGGGGATTTATCCTATCATAAAAGAAGGAAATTCTTTTTGCTCTTGAGTTACATTCTTTTTCCTTATCCTTCTGTCTATGTTATTGGATCCTTCCTACTTCCCCAGCTGCCAGGTTTCAGTGTATCAGGCTTATCTATACCTACCATAATTCTCCCTTTGCTGAGTCCACCAGTTTCAAGGAGAGGAATGCTACCCACCATCACCCTACAAGGCAGTAGTCACCCCAAGTGAGTTCTTGCTCACATTGATAAAATTGTTTTATGAATGTGAGCAAGAACTCACTTGGGGTGACTACTGCCTTTTCGATCCTCTCAGCTGTTAGAGAGCTGTAAGACAACTTTATTCTGAGCTGTCAAGATGTTTTATCTCTAATGCAAGAGCGGAAACTCCTTGGGGCAGGTTTTTCTTCTTATTATTTATTTTTGCTTTCTTGGCAGTATCAAGAATTGGGTGTCACATGGAGTAGGTGCTCAACAAATATTAGTTGAATAAATGAAATAGAACATGACATAATATAAAAATAAATGTATGAGCTATGCCTTGATAAGTCTTGATAAGTATAGAACGAGATTCGTATAAAAAAAATAGGAACATCAAGTTTACAATTGAGGTTTTTCGCAGTTATAATGTTCATTATTGGCTATGCATTATTGATGATGAAATCCGTGGCATCCCAGTGGTTGGCTCTGTATTTTGATGACATTTTGTGGATAGGATATATCTGAAGCCAGAGGTCTGAGACTGAAGCCACCCTGCCTCTGGGCATCAGATGGCGCTCACACACCACCAGAGTTTTGCAAACTGTGTTAGTCTGAAGTTTCTGTTTTACAAAGGGGATAGCTGTAGTTCTACATGAAATTCTGTAAGAAATTGATTTCCTGTAGACTTCTGGGCCAAAACAAAGAAGGGTTTATTTAATACATGTGCATGAAAACCTGATTGTAAAGCACCCAGTTCAGGCTATACTGAAGGCCAAATCCTGTTTCTGTGAATGCAGTGACACTGTCTTTTCTGGCTCGTTCTTTGTGCCTTTTAAACAACTTTCTTCCAGAGAAAGAAAAGACCAAAGGAATAAGCAGAGAAAGAAAACTAGAGGGAGAGGGTATTATCTGGACTTGGGAATCACTGCTGACCTGCTAGAAACCCAGGGTAGAAGTATTTTGGGCAAATCACTTGCCCTGAGCAAGCCTGGGTTTCTTCATACATGGAATGAGGACACTGCCTCAGTGGTTTCAGATCTCTAGGGAGGCAAATTTTTACTATGTCTTATCAACTCTTGTCACCGTGCTTTGCAAGAACTATTGTGCCTTGATCTCTCCTCCTGTTTTCTCTCTATTATTCCTGGGGTCTCCATTTGCAGTCCTTAGGGATGAAATGGTGAAGAAAAGAGAAAGGCTCTGCCACTTACTACCTGAGCTACTACCCTCTTTGAGCCTCGGTTTATTTATCTGTAAAATGAATCGAACAATATGGTGAACCAATATCTCTGAATAAACAACAAATGCAGACTAACACTAACCAAGAATATGAGTCTGAAATTTTCATTGATTCATTTTCAGTTTCATTATTTCTAAGCCATCA
>NW_011888784.1:57123-62232 GCF_000151845.1 Pteropus vampyrus | reverse complement strand
TGGAAAGAAGGTACCTCTGATTGAAATTCACGGTTAGTGCAGAGGTTTGAGGCCTTTCTTTCTCAGCGAGGCACTTCTAAATTCAAAGCCCAAGTTCAATGGTCTCACAGCCTACTTGGGGGGAAGAATCTGCTGGGGAGGAGCCCAGAGCTGGAGCTCATAGACATTTGTGTCATTTTAGGCTTGTGGCAGGATGGAGGGGCCCATCATCAGCACCTGGGGATTTATCCTATCATAAAAGAAGGAAATTCTTTTTGCTCTTGAGTTACATTCTTTTTCCTTATCCTTCTGTCTATGTTATTGGATCCTTCCTACTTCCCCAGCTGCCAGGTTTCAGTGTATCAGGCTTATCTATACCTACCATAATTCTCCCTTTGCTGAGTCCACCAGTTTCAAGGAGAGGAATGCTACCCACCATCACCCTACAAGGCAGTAGTCACCCCAAGTGAGTTCTTGCTCACATTGATAAAATTGTTTTATGAATGTGAGCAAGAACTCACTTGGGGTGACTACTGCCTTTTCGATCCTCTCAGCTGTTAGAGAGCTGTAAGACAACTTTATTCTGAGCTGTCAAGATGTTTTATCTCTAATGCAAGAGCGGAAACTCCTTGGGGCAGGTTTTTCTTCTTATTATTTATTTTTGCTTTCTTGGCAGTATCAAGAATTGGGTGTCACATGGAGTAGGTGCTCAACAAATATTAGTTGAATAAATGAAATAGAACATGACATAATATAAAAATAAATGTATGAGCTATGCCTTGATAAGTCTTGATAAGTATAGAACGAGATTCGTATAAAAAAAATAGGAACATCAAGTTTACAATTGAGGTTTTTCGCAGTTATAATGTTCATTATTGGCTATGCATTATTGATGATGAAATCCGTGGCATCCCAGTGGTTGGCTCTGTATTTTGATGACATTTTGTGGATAGGATATATCTGAAGCCAGAGGTCTGAGACTGAAGCCACCCTGCCTCTGGGCATCAGATGGCGCTCACACACCACCAGAGTTTTGCAAACTGTGTTAGTCTGAAGTTTCTGTTTTACAAAGGGGATAGCTGTAGTTCTACATGAAATTCTGTAAGAAATTGATTTCCTGTAGACTTCTGGGCCAAAACAAAGAAGGGTTTATTTAATACATGTGCATGAAAACCTGATTGTAAAGCACCCAGTTCAGGCTATACTGAAGGCCAAATCCTGTTTCTGTGAATGCAGTGACACTGTCTTTTCTGGCTCGTTCTTTGTGCCTTTTAAACAACTTTCTTCCAGAGAAAGAAAAGACCAAAGGAATAAGCAGAGAAAGAAAACTAGAGGGAGAGGGTATTATCTGGACTTGGGAATCACTGCTGACCTGCTAGAAACCCAGGGTAGAAGTATTTTGGGCAAATCACTTGCCCTGAGCAAGCCTGGGTTTCTTCATACATGGAATGAGGACACTGCCTCAGTGGTTTCAGATCTCTAGGGAGGCAAATTTTTACTATGTCTTATCAACTCTTGTCACCGTGCTTTGCAAGAACTATTGTGCCTTGATCTCTCCTCCTGTTTTCTCTCTATTATTCCTGGGGTCTCCATTTGCAGTCCTTAGGGATGAAATGGTGAAGAAAAGAGAAAGGCTCTGCCACTTACTACCTGAGCTACTACCCTCTTTGAGCCTCGGTTTATTTATCTGTAAAATGAATCGAACAATATGGTGAACCAATATCTCTGAATAAACAACAAATGCAGACTAACACTAACCAAGAATATGAGTCTGAAATTTTCATTGATTCATTTTCAGTTTCATTATTTCTAAGCCATCACATTTGTTTCTCTTCAATTGGGGTGGCTCTTAATGATATGATTATTTTTCCATTCTTTTATGAAACGTATTTATTGAGTGCTTAATACGCTCCAGGCACTGTATTAGGTACTGCTGAGAGATCAAGGCACGATAACAAGAACAAAATCTCCGACTTCATGAAATGTATGTCTAGTGGCAGAGTTAAATATAAACAAGTAAGCAGACATAATAGGTAATTACAAGTATTCATTAGGAAGGAAACAAACAAGTGCCATGGTTTAAAAAAAATAGCAACGAGGGGAGGGATATCTTAGGATGGTCAGGGAAGGCCTTTTTGGAGTGGTGAAATCAAAATACAGAAATGGAGATGAAGGTAAATATCTTCCTTTGGAGTAGGCTAGGAAGCAATCCAGGAGCACCTGCTGTAAGATTTTTATTTTTATTATCCTTAAATAATATAACTATGCTTATGATAATGTAATAATACTATCCATTTTATAACATTTGCAGTTTATATTAACATATTTCTTTAGGAGATTGCATCAAATGTATATTTTTACTCTAGTACTTTACTTTCAGCCTGGTCCATGGTAGGTGCCTAGTAAGTGCTTATTATATGAGTAAATGGTTACAGTGATCCCCCAGTGTAGGTGAGGCAGGTATTATGGCTCCATTTTAGGGATATTAAGTGACTTGTCCTTGGCCTTAGGGTTCACAAGGGAGTGGCCCTAGAACTAGAATACTGATTTTTTTTTTTTTTTTACTTTTACTTCAGTGTCTTTTCAGTATTTCAATCTTAGGAATTAAAGTCTCATCTGTATTTTTTATGGAAGTTTTCTTAAATTTATTAGAATGTTTAGGCGAGGTACTGTCTATACATCTGATAGAAAACTGGTGCAATCTTGTAGGGGATAAGTTGGTTTTCGGTAATACTGGTGTTAATCCGAATGGAATTATCCATACCACCTACACTCCACCCATAAAATTTGGGACAGGTTTTTACCTGCCAGTTGCTGATTCTTGGGCATGTTTGACAAACCAATGATTAGGTCCAAAATTTCAGTGCTCCTATGAGTTGTTATTAAAGAGTGATTCCAAAGCTTCAGGAAGGATGCGATGGCAGCATCATACATATTGTAGAAATCAATATTTTAGGAATGGGAGCTGGATTTCTTCACATTCCCATCTACTTTGTGGGAGTGGGAGCTACTACTTTGTAGGAGATAAAGTTCAGAGAGATCTCACATGTATCTCATGTGTTGGTGGAATAAGTAGGTAACTACAGAAATGCTTAAGTAGAACAATTCAAAGATATGATCTCTGGTCAAAAAAAAAAAAAATCTCTCTTGGAGATCTGGAATGCCACCCATTGGCTTTGCTTCCTCATTTCAAGTAGAATCTTTGCCTTGTAGCCTTTTTTTTTTTTTTTAAATACAAATATATTAATCAACCACTGTGCTAGGTTCTGGGAGAGAAACAGAGAATACAAGTTTTTCTGCCCAAGAAATGAATGAACAAATTAATTCATTTATTCATTCAACAGATATTTCCTGAGCACAAACTAAATGTCAGATACTGTGCTAAGGTCTGGATGAATCAGACAGCTAACATATTTTGGATGCTCACTGTGGGCAGACACTGATTGTTCAAATTGCTTTTCATGTGTTAACTCACAGGTTCACAATCCCCATTGGTGAATCAGAAATTGAGGTCCAAAGAGGTCAGGTAGTTTACCTGAGGCCGCACTGCTAGGGAATAGTAGTGAGAGGATTAACAGGGTCACTGCCCTTGAGGAACTTACAGCCTATTTGGGAGGACAATAATATGTAAAGATGAACTGGAGTCCAACAGGTCTGTGGAGGGATAACCAAGGAGGGCTCCTGGAACTGGCTCCCTGGAGGAGCTGGGAAACCATCAGCAGATGGGAGACACTGAAACTGTATCCACAGCTTGGTCACAAACAATCTAAACGTGGAAAAGCACCGTTTTTCTTCTTCACTAGCTTCTCTGCTTTGCTGTTACGGTGTATCATGCCACTGAGGTTACTTTAATAATGCAATTTTTAATTATTTTAAAAGTAATGTAAATAAATTACTGATTGAAGCAATGAATGACAGTTGGGTTTGTAAGATGTGGCAGGTATGCCATACAGAAGAGTCTCACTTTATGATCTTGCTTTTCTTTCTCAGCTTCTTTAGTTCTCTGGGCTGGTTGTCAGGGCTGAACCTCAGTGGAAATCTTGAGACATTGGTAGCTCTCCCAGGACCATGTGAACACGATTACAACCACTAGAAGCAACTTCAGGGGGAAAATGGGTAGGTTAATTCAGTCACACCAGCATGAAACTTTATCTGTTAATTCTCTACTTGTTCATTGTCCCTTAGAATCTTGTGTCTTTCATCTTTTTTCTCTGAAGTATAGTGTCACTGCTTGTTCTTGCGTGTTTGTGGTCTTTAAGGACACAGCTCACAGCCCACCTCTTTAAGGCCAGGCCCTTAGCACCAGCACAGGTCCCCTTCATGTCAACTCCTACAGTGCTTAGGACCTACACTGTTTATCTCACAATTGAATAGATACTGCTTTGATTGAATAGCTGATGTTTTCTATTATAACTTCATATTTCATATATCTTCACACTCAGTACCCTTTTCCTCGAGCAGAAGCTTCCAGTTATACACCTAGGTTAGGACTTCCTTTAAAAACCAAAGAAATCTTGAATGTGCACCTGTAAGTTTCTCTCCTTTTAAGTTTGTAAGTAAGCAAATTTTCTTAGTCTTATTTTGCTTAAAAATCAATTCTTTTGTGATTAACTGCTAACATTTTTGCATAAACTTTATTTACATTTGTTACAAAAATTTATAGGTATCAGCATGGTTGTTGCTCCTTTTAAGAATATATGCATTATTTTGTGTACTTTTTAAATTTTTTTATCATGAAATACACACAACATGTAATTTACTATCTTAACCATTCTGTATCCTTTTTAAATCTCTAGCCTTTTGAACTAAATAATCTGAATACATTTCTTTATTTTTATTCTTCTAATATTTCATAAATGTATAGGGCTCCATATATCATTCACTAAATGTTTCCAATTGGCCTCCATTCTTGCCTCCTTTTTGCTGTTTTGTGAAAGTGAAATACATGATGAATAGAAACTTTGGGAATAAATTTACATAATAAACTCATTACGCTTTAATTTTTGTTTTCATAATTAATTCTGGATCATGAAAGGCTTAATTGATAAGTTCCCAGTTATGGACGACTGCATCAAGCACATCACATTGTTCTTTTTACCTGCACCCTTTTCTAGTTTTCAGATGTTGTTG
>NW_011888784.1:14453-55488 GCF_000151845.1 Pteropus vampyrus | reverse complement strand
TTTCTAAGAAACCAGTTATCTCTAAACACATGCCACGTCCTCGTTCTTGACGATGCATTCCTTGAAGCCTCTGTCCCCATCTCCGGACCTTGTCACGCAGTAGAGTAGAAAGAGGACGCGGCAACTTATCATATAAATGTTTGAGAAATAAATTAATGACTATTACTTGATTAGAGTCCAACAAAATATAGCATCATGATCGGCTTTGAAATGGCAGGGGAAACAGCTGTGCAGGGAGCCGAGTTTGCAGCTAGAACTTACCTGCTGTTAGGGAGGGAACTATTCCTGTCAAGGAAAAATTTAAAGTACATAGTATTGGCTTTGTGTATGATTGCAAATGTCAAAATTCCATTAATTTGATTTTTAAAGTTTAAAGTATTCTGCCATTTGGTTACTAAGTATATGAATAGAATGACATTTATTCTGCTTGGCTCTCTGTAAGCTACACATGCACATTTGTTCGAAGGGTATCATTTATCCCTTTAATGAGAATTTTGGGAGCACACCACGTTGGGCTGAATAGGATGTGCGATCTAAAGGAAAAGAACATACAGCTAGTCAGTGATAGAGTAGACACTTGATCTCAAGTCTCCTATCACAAAAGTGTGTACATTAACTCATCTGTTCCCATCCCAGTTTGTCTAAACCTAGATATAACCTACGTGTTAATCTCTCTTTGAGACTTCCATTCCTTTAGTGTATTTAGGGAAAGGTGGGTTTATCTCATGTTTCTCCTGAGTTATTTCTCTGTTACACATGTTCTTACTCATTTTTCTCAGCTTGGCCCTAGGGTTCTGCTTGTTTCATAGTGCCTGGACACTACAACTGTTGTCCTCATGATATGATGCTTCTATACTAGGTTGGCTTCAGTAGAGCAGTGGTATGGAGAATAGCATCTTTTTCTGCTCTGTCACTTAATTCTTTACCACATCACCAACATGAAACATCACTGAAGGAATAAACTGGAGATGACCTTAGTTTAGATGGAGGTTTAGTTGTGGAAACAGAGACTTGACATTAATAATGGCTTCACTATGATGGGAATTTTTATCTCTACCATATAAGAGTCTAAGCTCTTATGGTGGCTCTCCTTTGTGACAGGAACACAGGCCCAGACTTCTTCTACCTTGTTGCTCTGCCATTATGAGGCAGCTGCACATAAGGTCCTAGGTGGCACACCATCATATCTACTACATTCCAGAAGTTTTTTAAAGGAAAGCCCGGAAGTTGCACACATCACTTTAATAATCATCCTATTGGCCAAAACATAGCTACCTGTTCCTATGTAGCTGCAAGGGAGGCTGGAAATGTTGTTTGTGTTCTGGGTGGCCAGGTGGCAAGCTTAAATGCAGAGGTCTATTACTATGAAAAGAGGAGAAGAATAATAAGGGATAGTTAGCAGTCTCTGCCTCAGAAGGAGTTATAGCACAGGAGAAAACTAGAAAACTTAGATGGTAAATAGGGTTCTCAGAGTCTAGTAGAAAAGACCAAACTATTAAAATCTCTTTGGGAGGAATGCTGTTCCCTAACAGCTCTGTTCCTCAGAAGTTCCCCTCCAGAATCAACATGAATATCTCAGGTAGAAATATTATATAGAAATATAAAACTTGTGACAGTTATTAAGGTTACTAGCTTTTATTTTCTTTCCTTTCTCTTTTCTCCTTGCTTCTTCCTTTCTGAACAAATGAGACATTTAACTACAATGACGTTTTCAGAATTTACAGATAATTCGGATCTAAAAAGATACTGTATGTATTTAAAATTACAAGTTGAACAGACATGAGTGTTACAAATGCTGTCAAAGTGGCCTTCTGCTTTACATCATCAGCTGTTTCCTTTTCAGAAGCAAAGCGGAAGTGAATGTTGAGCCTGCTCAGCCCCTGGCAGCAGGTTCTAAGTGTCCACACAGTGGTTCTCAAACATGGCTGTCCATTAGGATCACCGTGGAAATATTTAAAATGCCAGTGCCTGACTTACTCCCAAGGCTAAGTTGGTCTAAAATAGGGCTCGGGCCTCAGGATTTAATAGGCATAATTTTAGTGTGCAGCCACCTTTGCAAATCTGCTTTCAACCTTTTCGTAGAGCTATTTCTGGTAGGATGCAATTCCGACTCATTTAAAAATTATTCAAAAAGCACTTATGCCAGACTGATAGAATAATTGGTGAGTAGCATTGAGGAGCAGGTAGAACTAGAGATAAACTTGAAATTCTAATCCCTCTGGATCCAAAATGAAGTAAGACACAGGTGCATTGTGGGATGGGAGACAAGGTGAGCAAGAGGAGTGAGGACACTGCTCAGTTATGTAGATGCAGGAGGGAAACGGTGGAGGGGTGGGCTCTGCTACTTCAGTCTTCTGAGATAAAATTCTGACCATAAAGATTTAGATTTACTATGTACTTTGAAAAAGTAGAGGTTGGAGGGCTCCTAGGTGCCAGAATAGAATTTGAATTCCCTTCTTTCAAGCATCCTCCTTTTAGAGCTGCTTGGCTAGCCCTGAGTGCGCTGAGAGGCTGGGAAAATGCAAGTTGGGCCCACCCTACCTCTACCTCTCCCCATGCCCTCGTCTCCCTGAGCCTTTCCACCAGGGGACCACAACAGGGGACCATGGACAGTTTCTGCTCAGAAAAGGGAGACTTAGATTTGACCCAGACTTTTAAATTTTCCTAAACCACTGTTTATAGCTATATCCTTGGTTCAATAGTTCTCTGCTTCAATCCAGGGATTTTAAAGGGAGCTTTTAAAAATGCGACAGATGGAAGTGGAGGACAAGAGAGGAAATTCAAATTGGTCACTTGATCTGTTAAAATTCGGAGACAAGGAGTCAGCTAGTGATGCCTGGGTGAATAGTATTAGTACTGTTTCAATTTTCTCCCCGAAGGTATTTTTTCTCTTTGTAGAGACTTATTTGATGTTTTTCTGCATCTCATTGCTCTTCAATAATTGGTAAGGTCTGATGTATGTCCAGATAGAATAATATTAAACGACTATGTTTTGGCTCATATTGCATTTCTGCCTTATAGTAGTCTGTTTTAATAGACCATTCATTTTTCATTTAAATGCAGTACAGCATTGAGTTTGGCCTTTCTCTAGTTGTTTTCTGTTGGCCATTGGAGGCAATGGTATATAAAATTTATACTTGCTTTGGAGCTCTGTAGTTAAGGGTTCAAATCGTTCCCTTTAAAAATTTTTATTTTATGGGATTGTCATTTTATTGCTGTTTTAAAAATTATTAGTGTTATTTATTTATTTATTTTTTAAAAACCTATTTTATAATGCTGGAACAATTCAGGTAACATAAAATAAAATAAAATAACATTGGATTATAACTCAAAGTATAAAATAAATATCAATACTGATGTAAATACATAATTGATTAAGAAATGAATGGAGAGAGACTAAGCAAATTTCCTATGCAGAAGAGTCACAAGTAATTCCAAAGTCCAATACATTTTTCAGTCCTAGGTCAAACCAGTGCCTAATGGTAAACAAAAGAAACAGTAATTAAAAAACAGAAATCTTAACACCTAATGGTAACAAGTTAACATTGGAGAGGTTAGGGATGTGAGAGGGAGACATTCTCTCTTCAAAGAGCTATTAAAACAATGTAGATGACTTTCTGTTTTTGGAAAGGGGAACCCTTGAAGTTTTTCACCTTTGTTTTAAATGATTTTTAAGCTTGTAATTCTATAATACAGTGTTTTGGCTGAGTCCTTTTATTTTTTCCTCTCAGAAAAATGAGGCCGGCGTAGTTATGGTTTGCTGACCTCTAGGAGAGTAAACTTAGACAATGTCATTTTTCCTCTTTCTCTCAATCCTTACCCCGCCCCCCACCATTGCTGAATATTATTTTATGGGTATTTAAAAACTACTCTTTAGCTAAAGGACAAATGTTTTGGAAAAGTGAAAAATGTGTCTTACTTATTCTCCAAACGCTGTTTCTATTCCTATTTTTGGTGAGCCTTGGAAAAGATGAATACATTTGAAGGTGTGAAAGGGATCAAGAGAGGATCAGGGATAAAAAAGGTGGTGGGTGTGTCAGGGATTTCTGCTCTTATTAAGCAAGGCCTCAGCCATCTTCACCTCTGGCCTGCTTCCCTCCCAGGAGAGAAATCTTGTTTATCTGGTAGCTTTGTACCATGACTGCAGGGCCTGTTGGAAGTTTGTATTTGCATAATGCTTCTTAATACATGCTTTCCACTTTTCATCGTTTTTAGGATCCAGTCTTGTTAAATCTTGTTTAGTGTGAAATAGTTTAGCATCAATGTCTTACTATTTCCAAGATTTAAGAGCAAAAGTAGTGTTGCAGGATAAATGACTGAAATATTAGCTGATTGTTTTATTTCCCCTCCTTCTCTGTTAGAGGACTGTAGCCTGATCTCGGGTTTTATTTTTTAATTTTTGGCGCAGAGATTTTTGTGAGATGGAAAGGAGAAGCAGCCGGCCTCTCCTCTCCTCTCCTCCCTCCTCCTTCTCTCCCCTCCTCCTCCTTTTCCTCCTCCTCCTCTCCCCCCCTCCCCTCCCTTCCCCTCCCCTCCCCTCCCCCCAAATTTTGAGAGCCTAAAATGTGGTGCTTGGGTCTGGAGGAGAAATGCAGAAGAGCCCAACATGACTTAAGGTCTCAGTGAACTTTCAGTTCAGATGAGGACAAGACTAATATACATGAAATACTTAGAGGACACTTAGCAAAAGAAAACTTTTAAAAAAGGTTTATTGTGTGCTGGCTGGAAAATTACTGCTTGGCTATCGCCCATGGGAACATAACATTCTAACAATAAGCTTTCTGCTTCTGTACCCCCGCTTGCACACCTGACCTGTGGGTTGACAGGTAGTGAATAGGAGAAAAATAGACCTTTGTGTTTAAGACAGAATGAGGAATGGGATTTAGGGCTTAAAAACCCTGTACCTCTACATTTCGGGGCTGCTTAATTTGGGGTCTGCGAACCCCTGGCAGACCCAGCTAGCTGAATAAAGAGCATGTTTCCTATAACTCACTGATTTCTGGTGGTCCGTGTGTCTTTCGGGGGCTGGTGGCCACAACAATTGTGGCAGTGTAAAGAGCTGGGGTCAGACTTTTGTATGTTGTTAAAATCTTATGTAATTAAAGTAAATAAAAACCAATTATTTACCAAGTGTTCTAAAGTCTATCAAAACAAACCCAGATCTATCTTTCATTTAATTTTTTTTTCCTGGAACTTTATATATCATAGTTGCAAACAATTCCCATCCTAATCAGAGAATACAGATAAGCTTCTCTGCATGAAAATCTAAATTCCAGACCAGTAAAGCTTCTTACCTTTCTGATTTCTCATAAACGGCTTCTCTACCGAGTGTGTGTGTTTTAGGAAGGAATGATGATAAGTGTCGGGCTTCATCACACTTTATATAAACTGTTTATTCCTCACAACAGTCTAGTGAGGTAGGTGCCATTATTATCATCAGTACCCTATTTTATAGAGAGGAAGCCGAGGCACAGAGAAATTAAGTACGAGGAGCTGGATTTGAACCTGAACCTGGGTGGCCTGACTCCAGGGCCTCACACTTAACCTGTATTCTCTGTTGCCACCAAAACACAGAAATATATCTAATTTCTTAACCTTTGCTAACAATGAAATTTATACACTATATAGTGTAGATTACTCAGAGTTCTTAAGAACAGTTTTATTCAGAAATGTTGTTTTATTTCATTTAAAGTTAGAATACCTATGACAATCTGTTCACTGTTGGAGCAATCAATAAAGACAATATCCCAGGAATACTAGCACTTTCCTTTGTGCTAAAGATTCTCTAGAGTGACAATACTAGAATCTTGAGTCCTAAACTCACATGTAAGTGACAATTAGAAAAGGGGAAAAAAAAAGAAATGAAAAAGGAAACAATAGAATAAGGTCTTGAAAAGATAGAGTGTAAAAACAATACATGTCAGATTTATTTTAACACAACTCACTTGAATTCAGTGCATATTGTGATAGCTGATTTTCCAGAGAATATTTTTGTTAGTGCATCCTTTCATTTAAAAAATTTTGTTAGGTATTTGCATATCCAAATACTTATCTATAGGGCAGAAGTAGATTCCTATGTACTTTAAAATAAGTCATTTGTATAGCAAACATGTTGAATAAAAGATATTAGGTCTTTGGTCAGAGGATGCTATTCATGATTAGTTTCTATTAAACATACTCACATGTAACTATAAATTATTTTGAAAAAATGTGGAGAGCTGTAGTAAGCTATACATGAGCAACAATAATAGAATTTTACAATTGTTATGGTTGGGTGTTTTATCTTTCCATTAAGCCCTGCACACTTCAGACATTTAGGGCACCTTTTGAGGAATGAGGAAGAAATTAGGGAGCACTTAAAGTAATTATATTAAATAGTCAACACCTATTTGTGATACTAAAAAATTATGATACAAGGTGGCAAGTTTAGATGGAGAAACTGGAGTTTGCTTAAGGAGAACTGGATGGAGTTTCAGAAAATTTGAGAAGTCTTAACAGTTGTTCTAGGTGCTCGGAGTGCATCAAGACAGATAGGATCAAGACAGATGAGGGCCTTGCTCTCCTGAGGCTGACACTCTAGTCTCTCTCCAAAGCTGTTCTCATTTTCTTTATTTTCACTGCCCTCTCTTATTAATAAATGTGGTCTATTTTAACTAGACTTCTAATTGCTTTCTCCCTTTATTATGTTTAGCACATGGCTAGCAAATAAATCTTTCTAGTATGTTGCTTAGCTGAATTTTCCATACAGTGAGGGCAATAATGCCACTTACCCCTAGTTAAATGAAACTTGCAGGTAAAGACTTAGAACAGTAAATTCCCATTAAAAATTGGTCTGTGTTGTGACTCCAGATCCCCCGTCAGCTTCTCCCTCTCCACTAGGGAAAGGTTAGTGTTTTGTCCATCACTGCACTTGCCCAAGGTTTTGTTTATGGCTTGACATATAACATATTAGTGCAGTTTTGTTTTGTTTATTATATGAAATTGGCCCACATAATAATGGAGGTTGGCAAGTCTAAAATCTGCAGAGTGGGCCTGGCCTGCAGGCTGCCGATACTGCAGTTCTAGTAGATAGGCTGGCAGGCTGGAGACCCTGGGGAGTTGATATTCCAGTTTGCGTCTGAAGGTATTCTGCCATCGAATAGGAATTGCTGCTGTTGCAGATGAAGTCCGAAGGCAGTGTGCTGGAGAATTTGCTCTCGCTCAGTGGAAACTAATCTTTTTGTTCTATTCAGGCCTTTAACTGATTGGTTGAGATTCATGCACATTGTGGAGGGCAGTCTGCTTTACTCAATGTCCACCAATTTAAATGTCATCCCAAAACACCCTCACTGAAACACCCAGAAAATTTGACCAACTATCTCAGCACTTTATGGCTCAGCCAAGTGGACACATAAAATTAAAAGCCAATATCTTAACTAGCCGCTTTGTATATGCCAGCACATGCTCTGCTCTTATGACTCTTGCTTAGCTCATTTGAAAGCTTAAAACGGGAACCCCTCTGTGTCTGTTGTTTTCTTTTCAATAATAAGTAAAATATAATTAAAATAATTCATTGTGCATAGAGGAATTTAGAGTACTTGTTGGTCTCTTTCCTTTTCATTTCTGTTCTCAGGCAGCAGAGGCTACTGGGTATGAACTGCCTCATAGTTACCAGAAAACCCTCTGAAACCCCAAGCCCAAGAGCAATCCATCAAATTAAAAAAAAAAAAAAATAAATAACAGCTATAATTTATCAAGCTGAACATGACCTGTGTACTAGGACTACACGAGATAGCTCCGATGATAGTTTTTATTCTCATTTTGCAGTTGATAACACTAAGGCTCAGGGAGACCGAGAGGGTTTAAATAACTTTCCTGAAGACACACTATAAATGGCTAAACTGGGATTCATCCTGGGAATTAAAACAAAAACAAAAACAAACCAGAGAGATTCTAATTTAAGAAGTGGCCTGGAGTCTGTATGTTTAGTAAACTTCCCAGGAGTTTCTGATGTATGGGCCACTCTTTGAGAAACACTGACCAATGGCAGTGGATTTGTGAATGTGAAGAAATGAGCTCACAGACACAGTACTGCTCTGGGTTAGTGTTCAGTTCCCTCAAACCAGCTATTTGGTATTTCAGATAAACTGAAAGAGGACAATAAAATCCAATTAATGGAGCTCACAGAAGAGTAGGTTAGTGCAATACAAGGATCTTGCTTCTCAAGTGAGTAGGTATGGGATAGCTCACAATAGAGAGGGCTTGAAATGATTATAAAGGAATGCTCTGAGCTGAAGAACATTGAGGAGTGGACTTAACTGGGTTACCTAGACATGTTAGGAGTCCATGTTTCTGCAAAGAGAAAATCCAGTTCAGCTCAGACCACACCTGGAAGAGGTCTGAGAGAGACCATTTCCTTTGTTCACAGATGAAAATACAGCACATGCAGGGTGGACTCACTGTTTTCAGTTTAAGGAGATAATAGCCCACCTTGTTCCTGAATGACTGGTAGGAGGTATTTGTGATTTCTGGAAGAGGTAAACTGTCGCAAAACAAATTACAAATAGTGACCTGAAATGAGCTTTGAGCAAATTCATAATGAGAAGCTGAGTGTTTTCTGCCTGTGTAATAAGGACCGTAATATAAGAGCAAGATACCCAAGTGCAGAACTGAGTTACACAGCACAAAACAGTTACAGAGCCCAGAAAAGGAGGTCCGTAATACCCAAGAGCAAAGATGTTGTCGTGGTTTTTTCTCACCAGGAACTAGATCCTTTGAATCACATTCATTACGTATATGTTGAATATAAGTTAACTGCATTGTAAATGTATATATTTAACATTCTAGGGTAGCATATTTTTCAGTTATTTTCTTATACTCCATTTGGGGGTCTTCATAAAACTCTGAGTTTGAGTCCTTCCAAGTATTGTGGTTGATGACTGAATTGGGTGGGTCTAAACTTGAAAATGTTATAATAGAAAAAATAAAAAAGTGAAAATGCCTTATTAGTAATTGCTTCATTTCACTGTAAAAAACAAAGAAAAAAAGAATGGCAGAAAGTAGACATTGCTTATCTCAAATAATGAAAACAGAAAACCTGGAAGGGAAATACAGAATACAAAAGTAAATTTCGAAGTTTACCTATAGCAGTAATGTAAATTACATCTTAAATAATTGTATTTCTCATTTTAAAAACAGTGTATATTTGCAAATTCTAAAGTGAATGTTACCTATTCCAGTAGTTACAAAATATGCATTTGGCTTATTTAAGACAAATGAGAATTTTTAGCAATACCTCAGAATTCTAACATGGCTTTTTGCATATCAAGTGTTGTTTTTTTGTTTTTTTATTTGTTTGGTTTTTTGGCAACAAAGAGTACCGTGGAACAGGAACATATTAAGGAGTTCATCTATAAACTGATTGCAGTCTTTCAAATGCCAAATGCTTACCTTACCTAAGGTATTTGATATTTAACAGCTGGTGAAAAGATTTACTTGCTTTCTCTAGTTTCTTTTATTCTATTCCTGCACTAGGCCAACTCCTCAGGAATCAAAACTTGCCAGGTCATGTTATCTTTTATTTGTCTGTTTCCAGAAATGCTTTTCGTGCATTAATGGTTAATGCTATATTGTATTTTTAATAGAAAGCCAATAAGAAATATTCATTTGAAGAATGACCCGAAATAATTGCAAAACAGTAGTCAAAGAAGTCATGAAATAAATATTTTATTTCATGAGCCTATTAGAAGGATTGAAATGGTCTGTTCTTAAAAGGTAATATATGTGTTCTGCCAAGCCCAGGGCTTAGCATAGAGTGGGCAGTCACTGAATGGTAGTAATTTTTGAAAATCCCTTTTAAGATTTATTGCCAGAAAAATATTTGACTCTTCCAGTAAACTCGTTTGCTTTTTAATAAAATAAATAACACAAATTATATAGTCTCACTTGTTTACTTATTTTATATAACTGATAGAAACTCAAAACTAAATTTAGTGCATAACTTCAATAATTATCTTATTCTAGATACTTGACACATCTATTTCTAGTCATTTTACAGTTGTAAAAAATTAGCTGTCTTGTCTGTGGCCATGCCATCCTGAACAAGCCTGATCTCATCTGATCTTGGAAGCTAAGCAGGTTCGGTCGGGCCTGGTTAGTATTTGAATGGGAGACCACTAGGAAGACCAATTGTTGTAGACATAAAAAATAAAAAATAAGGATTGTAAGCTGACAAGGTCCTTGCAATCTGTGAGGTCAACCAAGGGTTGCCTTGCCTAAAAAAAAAATAAAATAAAATTAGCTGTCTTATTTTAGTTGGGTTTTAGCATTCTAATCAACTTCAATTGTTTTTTTGCAAGGAATTGGGGATAATGAAAACAAAATAGTAACAAGAAGATGCTTAAGTCCTCCAACTACTGAACTTTTTCATAGACATTAATATGCATCCAACCAAAATATAGAATATTTATGTATTAAAAATAATTAGTTTATAGGCCAGTAACATGTATAATTTATTTTTTAATTCTAGTATTGATGTTTAAAATATTTAAAATATCCCAGGAAAAACAATCTGGATAACTGATTTATGCCCCACTTAAAAAACAAAATAGAACAAAAAACCAATGTTTTACAAAGTTAAGAACTTTTCTATTTTCAAAAAAAGAATTCTGAGAGGAGAAAAAATATTAGTTTATGCTATGTTTTAACACTTCAAAGCATTGTGCTATATATATGCATGGATGTAATTCGGCACATCTGTGCTCTGAGCCTGTTGCCGCTGCTTTCTGCTGAGTGATCTGTGTAGAGATAATCAACCCTTCTGTGCCTCTTTTCCTATTTGTAAAATTTTAAAAAACAATTCTTACCTTTCATAGTTGTAAGGATTTATAATTGTGTAGCCAGCCTAGACAAAGCCTGGTACCCATTAAATATTCCATAAATGGTGGCCGTTGAATTAATAACAAAACCAACAGTATGTGCTCTGCTAGCCTAGAAGTGTGCAGAACATGAATGAGCCTTAACAGGACCTCTGATGGCAAGCAGAACAGCACCAGCAGCAAAACAAGCTGGTTCTTCCTTCTCAGGTGATTCTGGCTTGGTTAGCTTTCTCTCTGCCTGATGAAGCTGGTCGATGGAGGGTTGACTCTATTTTTAATAGCAAGTTATTAAATATTGGTTTTTGCTTATATCAAATATCGAAAATAACACTAAGAAATTAACATTGTATTATTGCCATAGCTACACTTCACTTTTTTTTTTCTATAAGGAAGAGAGAAAAATACTTTAATTACTTATAATAACCACAGTGAACATGTTTTTCAGGCCATAGGGTTATTTCCTGTAACACCCTGGAATAATTATTTACTTTTGCTCAAAATCTGTCCTTGGTTAATTGCATACAATTTCTCTTGATCATCTTATAGGTGTGCTAACATTCCTGAAAGCTAAATTTTGCCCTCAACATATACAAATTGAATGTGGAAATTGTGCTGATTGGAGAATAGAGATCGACTCAGATGGTGGACTGTAGCATGACTACATGTAAAACTGCCTTTCATCTGTTAGAATTCCTTGTGTCATAATTGTAGTTTTTTTTTTTTCTTTGCTTTGGAAGAAATTGATAATTTGATTCTCAATTTGTCAAGGCTATATAGATCCACTAATAAAACAATTTGCCTTTGGTATTCAGCATTTTTACAACTTCTTGGTGAAAATGAACTAAGCAGAGAATCATTAATTAAATGTGTATCACTTTTGATCCTTTAAATTTATATTCTCTTGAAAAATGTAAAAACAAACAACTTTACCTGTCAGTTGGTCTCCATCTATGGAAATAAAAATAAAGGAACAAAACCCGATGATATGTACTACCCTGGATTCATACCACCCTGAAAAGTAGGAGTTTTATTGTAGTGTAGCTGTAAAGTCTAAAACACACCACGTTTGACTATCAAGACACCAAGAAATGACTATGCTTGACTCCTGGGGGAAGTTTCCCTGGAGCGGTTAAGGAACTAGGGGATGATGTCTGCTAAAATTGCCTTGGACTATGTGGCTGTGTGGAGTGGGATGCATGCCTCCCAGACATGAAGTCTGTGGTTATTTCTTTCAGGATGGGCTAAAGGCACAGATTTATTTAATGAATACCAAAGGTGCAAGTCATCTGAGGTAATGCAGTGTAGATGTTTATGTATATGTGCATCCAGGGATTGATAGAAATACTGATCAATGCACTATATTAATTGCCATTTTGCAAGTTGTAGTGAAATATGCATTGCTATATTTCAATGAATTGAACTTTCATGTATGTCATTGAATACCCCATGTATTTTAATGCAATAGCACCAAATAGATATATTTGTGTTTCTAAAATATATGGCTCTCTGATCTCTGAGCAGCACAGTGACTAGGGTGACCAACTGTCCTTGTTTGCCTGGGCCCAAGCACTTTCTCAGGATCAAGACTTCTAATTTTAAAATCTGTAAAGTTCTGGAAGAAGTTGGACCAGTTGGTCACCCTAAGAGTGACATACCAAGCTGTGAAAAAGTTGGTCAATATGTGCCACTTCGATTAGTCCTAGTATAGGAAGTGCAAACTTGGCTCAATGTTAATTTACACCAAAGGGTGGTAGCCATGCTGTCCACCACAGAACTTGGGATTGCTTTAAGTCTCAGGAGTGTTTTCATCATTATCCCCCTGCATGATATTTGTAACATGTAACAGTTGACAATAACTACCAACCAAGAATTCATGGACCAACTCAGCAATGTATAAACAAAAGTATAATTAATCAATCCTGCAGAGATTCATAAACCATTTCCTCAGACTTGAAGGGGCTTTGTAGGAAATATTAAACTGTATGGGCTTAAAGAAAGGGAGGTATAATCCATTGCAAAGAATCTTCTTGGCTTTGTGACTGCCTCCTGTCTCTCATGCAGTTGTCTTAACGAGCCTAAGAAACAAGGAAAAGAGCAAGGGCTCTGGAGTCAAGCAGGACTGGGAAGGAATAATCCCTCCACGACTGCTTATCTGTATAATCTTGATCGAATTAATCTCTCTGAGCTTCTGTGGCTTCATCTCCGAAATGAGAGATCCTTAGTCTAGATCAACTTCCTTTGACATATACTGTCATAGAATTATATTTCTTCCCACAAGAGCACAGAGCACAGTGGTGATTATCTGCTCAGTGTCAATCTCCCTGGGGGCTCTGTGAAAAGGAGGGGCCATCTCTCCATTTTAACTGTGTTGCTGTAGTGGGCCCTCAGTCATTTTTTGTTGAATAGAAGAATGAAGGATTTTTGTGAGGATTACATGAGATAATTTGCACGTAGGATTCCTGACACCTCCTTTTCTTCTTATCTCCCCAAATTGAACCTACCCAAGTATTTAACATTTCAGTTTTGCTTCAATATTCATAGAAAAATGTTTAGTTAATATAGATATTTTGTAAGTATGTAGAGAAACTGAAAATTCAAAGATCAGATGACATATCTGCATGTTCATCAAATTCACATATTTGGCTGAAATGCCAATTCCTATCCTATCTATTTGGGGATAATATACATGCAAAGTTAGGTTCTGGTCAAGGAATTGTGACCATGGAGAACTGGTGGTTTATTTCGTTGTGATTTGTCATTCCAATTTCAATGGCGAAGATGAACTTAATACCAATAATTTAGATGGATTGCATAGATTTTCAAAATATTTGTTTCTGTCAATTTTGAGCCCAGTTATTGCATCGTAGACAAGAATAGTGTCTGAGCAGGCAGTGAAAAGTGAGGACTGGCAGGAAGTTTATTTCATTTTACCCAATCAACTCGATATTTCAGCTGTATGTGATTTTTTGTCAAAATTATGTTGTTGATTGCTTCAATTTTTTACTTCCTTCTGCATGTCTAGACACATCATTAGAACTGACAAAGAAGATGAGAGAATTTAAGTGGTGTGCCCATCTCCACAGCACAAGGCCTTATGAAAAGGATAATCCTAGAAACTTATTCCTTTCTAAAACAATTCAAATAAATAGACAATTTATTTGCACGAAGGACACTGTTCCTTGTACAGCTCACCAATAAGTTAATATGGAACAGTTATAATATGAAGTTACATCCTGTTTTTATAGTGGGCTTAAGGAAAATTCCAGTATGCTTTTCAATGAGTCCTTTAATTTTGTGTCTTTTTAAAGAGTTATCTAGATATAACAATTCAAAAAAGTTAAAAATTAATGGTTATTCTATGATACAATCTTTAAAAATCCACAGTGGATGGTATATCCTCACTCTTGTTCTCTAGAATAGTCTTGTTATTGCCATTTTATTGACTCATCTAATATCTTGCTCTTCTTGAATATATTACTCTTGGCTATAATTCTTAAGTGTTAGAAGTCAGGATGAAATTTATTTTATTTATTTATTTTTTAAAATTTATTATTTTAATTAGCTTCGAGTATATAATACATTGGTTAGACATCTATATAGTTCATAAAATGATTCCCCCAATTGCTCTCTCCCTCCCCTTACTCTTCACCTAGCCAACATATTAATGTTAACTGCATTTCCTATGCCATGCTCCCCATCCCCATGACCATCCATTAGCTACTAATTTGTACTTTTTTAACCCTTCACCCCATTCTCTCAGCCCCGCAAGACCCCTACCCTCTGTCTGTCACCAAATTGTCCACTATATTTGTGTCCAGATTCCACATATAAGTGAAATTATGTAGTGTTTATCTTTCTCCATCTGACTTAAATACCTTCTAGGTCCATCAAAGCAATATCTTTTTCCATCCCTTTCCTTTTAGTCTGTGTGTGTCTTTTAATCTGAAGTGAGTCTCTTGTAGGCAACATGTAGGGGTCTTGTTTCCTATCCATTCATCCACTCTATCTTTTAGTTGGAGCACTTAATTTTTTTCCATTTGAGGTACTTATTGACAGGAATGTAGTTGTTACCATTCTTTATTCCTGTTTTTGATACATGTTTTTCCTTCTTAAAGAAGTCCCCACAACATTTCTTGTAATATGTAAAATATCTTGGCTTGGTGGTGATAAATTCCTTTAGCTTATTTTTGTCTGGGAAGCTCTTTATCTGTCTTTCAACTCTAAATGATAGCTTTGCTGGATAAAGTATTCTTGGTTGTAGATCTTGGGTTTTCATTACACTGAATATTTTGTGCCAGTCCTTCTGTCCTACATAGTTTCTTTTGCAAAATCAGCTGCTAGTCTTATGGGGGTTCCCTTGTAGGTAACTATCTGCTTTTCTCTTGCTGCTTTTAAGATTTTTTTCTTTTTCGTTAACCTTTGGCATTTTTTTATGATGTGTCTTGGTGTGGGCCTCTTTGGATCCCTGGGGTTCTCTGAGCTTCCTGGGGTTTTATGTCCATTTCCTTTACCAGTTTAGGGAAGTTTTCCATCATTATTTCTTCAAATAGCTGTTCAACATCTTGTTTCCTTCAGGTATGCCGATCAGATGGATATTTTGACCTTTAATAGTGTCCCATATGCTCCTTAAATTATTTTTATAGTCTTAGAATCTTTTTTCTTGCCATTCTGATTGAGTGTCCTTGGCTTTCCCATCTTCTAGATAGGTCATTTGATCCTTTTCTTTATTCACTTTGTTTATTCCTCTGTTTATTCCATTTAATATACTTCTCATCTCAGGTCATGTGTTCTTCATTTCAGATTGATTCTCTTTTATAATTTCCATTTTCATTTTTATGTTTTTTTTTTTATCTCTTTGTTGAAGTTCTCACTGAATTTATCTACACTTTCGAAAAGTTCATTGAGCATCTTTATAACCAGTGTTTTGAACTCTGTATCTGTTAGATTACTTGACTCCATTATTTCTGGATCTCTGTTCTTTTCTCTCATATGGTTTCTGCTTCTTGTCTTCCCATTTTGGCTGCCTTTCCATGTCTGTTTCTATGTACTAAGTAAAGCTCCTAAGACTCCCGGTCTTATTAGTGTGGATTTGTGAAGTAGGTGTCCAGTGGCACAGTCCTGAGAGGGGTTCATCTGCAGGGAAAATTCAGCCCAAGCCTGTGCACCTCAGGGGCCACCTGTTAAGATTCAGCAAGCAATCCACAGATGCGGTGATTATAGTTGCCTCAAAAGGCCACACCAGAAACCAAGGTCAGCTGCCTCCACCAGTGTGAGTCCCAGCAAGGAGCACCTGACTCGCTGTGGACACACCCGAATGTGGCTTGGGTGGGGCCGTGAGTTGGGGTAGGCGGAGTTTCAGGGAATCCTCCTCTGGGTGGGGTGACCTCTGTTATCCAGTTTGATGATGTCTTGACTACGGTGGTGCTGTGTCCGCGTACTGAGACAGGGAAGAGCTCAACAAGGAACAGTGGATATCACCGGCACTTCTGTACCCAGCGAGTCTCACCTCGGCCCTCACTCTGACAACTCAGTGTCCCCCTATAAGTCCCTGGTGCCCCCTGTGCGCAGCCGAATGGGCACTGGTGCTCAGAGTGAGCAGGTCCGTCACTGCGAAAATCAACTCGCGGTCGCGGCCCCTTTAAGAGGCGTCTGCCGCAGCTGTTGCCTCAGTCTCACTCAGTGGCTTGGGACCTGGCAGCCCCGGGTCCTCGCCTCATCCTCCTTTCTGCCATTGCAGGGTGCTTTCTTGAATTTCTCCCTGATTGTATGGATTGTTCATTTGGATCGCAGGCAATTTTTCCTTGCTGCTTGCTCCTTGTTTCCGTCACGACTTTGATTTGGTTGCCAGAGGGATGAACAGAGCCTCTGTCATCTACGTTTATTTTTCCCCTCCCAGGATGAAGTTTAAAACATACAAATCAAACAAATAAAAATATTTGTGAATAATTATTTTATGCATAAACATAATAGGAATGAGAAATATAGGTTTTTGTTGACACAGAAATACTTGTGGTTTACCACAAATGCCATTTTGATTTCTACATAGTTGATGCTGAAGGAGAAGGAAAATCTCTTCCTCTATCTATCTTAGGTTCTCCAGCTGTGTCTCTAAATTAGACTGACTAAAGGCAGATTAACAAGGAAAACCAAACTGGTGTTTATCAACATGTGCATCGCGCATGTATCACATGAGAGTATTAGAAGTGAGTACCTCAAAGTTTTGGTTAGCATTTTAGCGAAAGAACAATACATTTTTCAAGAAGTGACAAGGCCAAGGAAGGGACCTTGAGTCTCTAGGGCCAGCAAATTGTGGGAAGGCAAACATATAGGAAACTAATGGAAGACAAGGCCTAATTAGTAAAGTTTGTATATAGGTTTCTGTGGTACTATCTCTGGGCTGATAAGGGTCCAAAGTTGTCTCTGGTGATTAACTGTTGTTCATCCTCATTGAGAGGAGAGGAGGGATACCTTTGTAAATTTAGGTCATGTTTTAGGCAAATAGTAGGAGGGCAGTCAGCTTTTCTTGTATCTGCTTTTTCTCAATTGCCTTCAGCTCAAAATAATCTAAATGACAAAGTTTCATATTTTGGGATGGTATACTTTGCTATTCTACAATGCCATTGGCCTATTCTTATTCTGCTTTTGGGTGTATGTGTTTCTTTGTTTTGTTTTCTTTTTAAACTAAAACAAAACTGACGGAATTAAGAGAATATATGGTAGTAATGTCTATATATAGCACTCATTGGCATATTCAGGCTTCAAATTAGAGACATTTACTTTGTGAAGATCAATTATATGATAAGATGTGAAAACTATAAGTTACCTTTTAAAATAGAAAAGCATACCAAGATCATCTTTTTTATTCATAATATCAATTCTCATAGTTTAGGACTGAATTTAAAAATAGTTTGGCCAATAAAATTTCTAGAATAAACAGATGAGAGAAATTAAGACTAATGTCTGTCAAGATATACCACTTAACAGATAGGAAGATTCTATTTTTAAGATGTGAGTTCACCTCAGATGGAATCCCAATTAAAATCTCATTAGGACATTTTCAGTTTAGTAGATATTACTCTGCACCTATTAGAATGTGTAAAACAAATATAAAATTGAAAACACCTACTATATCAACTATTGTCAAAGTTGTGGAGTTATTGGAACTCTCACACTGCTTATGCTACAATGACTTTGGAAAACAGTTTGGTGGTTTTTGATTGTTAAACACATTCTTACTATATGACTTAGCCATGTTACTCATAGACATTAACTCGAAATACATGAAAGCATATGTATATGAAAAGATTTGTACACAAATATTTATAGCAATTTTATTTGCATAGCCCCAAACTGGTAACAACCCCACATTTCGAACAGATGAATGGATAAATTATTATAGTATATCTTTACAATTAAATCTACTCAGCAGTAAAAAGGAATTAACTTTTGATACATGCAATGACATGAATCTTGAAATAATTATACATAGTGAAAAAAGAGAAAAATGTAGGTACAGTATGATTCCATTTATATAATCTAGAAAATACAAACTCACCTGTAGTAATAATAATCAGATTGGTGTTGCTTGGGAATGGTGCAATGTACGAAGAAACAGAAGGGAGGGATTAAAAAGATACTTAAGGAAATTTTTAGGGGTGATGGATGTGTTTGTTGTCTTGATATTGATGATGGTTTCACTGGTATATGCAAACCATACCTTTTAAGTATTTGCAGTTGTATGTCAACTGCATGTCTGTCTATAAAGCTCTTAAAAAATAATTGTTTTGATACATGGATGAAAAGTTCCTCACATTTTAGAGAAGCCCGTTCTAGGCTCTTTGGAATACAATGGTGAATGAGACAAACAGGTCACTCTGTGTTCTTGTTTTGAACGGGAATATCTTTATGTGAGGCGAATGGAAGTGGAAGCAGAGATCTCCTCTCCACAGAAACTGTCCTTCATACTTTTATATTCAGGCTTACTGATATCAAGACCACCTGGGAGGTTTTCATTCTATGTACATCCTTCTATTCCTGCCCTATGAAATAGTAAGGTTATATTTTTGCTGGCTCATGTTTAAACATTTTTTTCTTTAAATTTTTAAGTTTGAATGTTTACGTCTCATATTAAGGGACGCCAGGCAAGCCAAGCTGCTACTCCTCTCAGTGTCACATGGTTGGATGTAGGTTACAGGTCAGAGACTTGGGCAGCATTTTGGGCGTGAGTCATCCACAGTAGCCAGAAGAGGATGGAGCCAAAAGACAAGGACAAAACCAGATCTGAAGAAGGCATCCAGGATCAAAACTAGATATGTCAAATTGGTCATCAGAGAGGGGCGGGAAGTTAGTAGGGGCAAATGTGGGGAATTTTCCAGAGTTTTGTAGCTAGAAGTAAAAGCCTAAAGCAGAAATGTGGTAAGAGAGGTCAAGACATTGTTCATAAATAAGGCTGAGTTGCCTAGAACTTTCATTAGGTGTTAACTGTATGATATATGTATGTGTCACTTGGGTCAGAAGTCACAGGGTTTAAGGGCCTGAATAATGGATTTAAAGCATGTGTTCAGTGTTATACCCTCTGAGTAATTAAAGTTATTCATCCTAATCTAGAGATGAAGTCATTGCCTTCTCTGTTTCTTGCTTTTGAAAATTTGCCAGAAAGGACATGATTTCTTCTTTTTTAAAAAAGAGGGAATCTTCTCTTAAATATCCAGTTCCATTTATTATAATAGAAGAAACAGATAAGAAGTAAGAAAGAGAACAAGGAGAAAAAGGAACTTATAAATTACAAATATTTAAAATATGTGCATTATAAAATGTATCATAGAAATGTAAAACATGTATTGGAAGAACATCACTCAGTTAATTGATGTGATTAAAGTATCTTGTATTTATAGTGTTTCTGGGATCAACAGTAAAGGAATTATATACCTACTTTTTTAATCAAGAGGAAGAACTTGAAAAAAATCCAGGGCCTTTAAACATCTGTAAAATTTTGAAATTAAAAAGTCGTAAAAATTTGAAGGAGAAAAAGTTTCTTCCGCAATTGGTTTTGACTTCAGTCAGCGGACATGAATGGAATGCTTAAGAGTTTTCACACGACACACCATCCTGGGCTGTGTTTTCTGCCTGGTGCAAAAGAGTGAAGATAAAGTTGTAGAAAAATTTCAGCTCTTCACGATGCAGTTATACTGTTGTTCTAGAGACTTGTTGACCTGAAAAGAGTCTATGTTATAGCTAATGGTTATTTTCTCACAACTGAGTAATACATGGAGAATTTTTAGTGAAAAAAATCTCACATCTTTTGAGTGTTGGAAAATATTTTTATTTTAATGTTACTTGAAATGTACAGATATAACACTAGTTATATACTTCTTATACTCTTAGCTATTAAACAAATATATAAAACCAAAATTAATTTACAAATTGAATATAAACAATACTTTAAAACCAACAAAATTCAAATGAACATGATTAATTTAATGCGATGGATGATGTTATATACTGAAACTAAACTGCCTCTTGTAATGAGACCTTTCAGAGCCCAGATACACAGATCTCAGTTTAGGAGTGCCCTGAAATGTGCTATGACCCTGTTTATGTCACCCTAAGGAGGATGGTTAGTAGATACCATGTAGGATCTAGGGGCAGTCAAAACTCAATTTGAATACCTTCTCTGACATTATTTTTTTATTGGTAAATAATGTGACCTTGGACAACTTAGTTTAACTTCTTATGCCTCGTTTTTCTCATCTGTGAAATGGGGTGGGTGAGTGGAGAATGCCCATCTCCCAGGTGTTGTTTTGAAGATTTAGTGAGATCATTTAGGAAGCCTTGCTCATAGAAGGTATTCTATAACTATCAGTTCCTTCTCTTTCCCTAATTAATGTAGTTTTTTTTTTTTAAAGTTCTTCACAAGTTTGGATTTACAAAAAGAATTACAGCCTATCAGACTGTATTAAAAACCAAAGAGCTAAGAATTAATTTTTGGAATCACGAAATAATCAAAACTCAACCTCCCCTCTTCTTTCTTTGTGATTGCTTATACTTTCTTCCTCTATCATAGTGTCCTTCCAGACATTATCACATGTCCAAATCCAACTCAGACTTTAAGGTCCAGATGAAACGCACCTCAGTCCAAACAGCTTTTCTAAATTTTTTGGCTGAAGTGATCACTGCCTTCTTATAACACCCAAAACACTTGATCTGTACTTCTTATGTGTTGACTTCGAATTTGAGTAAAGCAGCTGGATGGGACTTAAACAATGACAGAACCTTGAGGATGGGCTTGGAGAGCAACTTTTTCATAACACAGCCCAGCCAAGGACTGCTAGGTGACAACTATAGAGAGACCCACCCCATGGGAGCAGCCACAGCTAGGCTCCTCAGCACTCAGGTGAGTAGGCAGTGTCAGAGCCTTGAAAAGGGCTTTTGTTCTGAGGATTACTGGCCTCCCATCAGCGTTTTCAGTCAGTCATGCATGCTTCCACAGAGAACAGTCCAATCAGCACCTCATTTCTTCATCGGAAAGGAAATAATAGATCGGTGCGTGATGAGGTGGGGTTCAGCTTCATGGATCCTGTGTTGTAAGAATCTGCATTTCTAGATTCTATACAGAAGATTCTCTGCTGAGAAGTAGATACTCTTTAGTGGATACTCTTTAGGGCATTCTATACAGGAGATTCTTTGCTGAGAAGCAGATACTCTTTAGTGGCTGAACTGCTGCTAATTTGGACAGGAAGCTGAGTCAGCTTGTGAGTCAGTCTCTGTGGTGAGGATTGTGGAGATTCATACACTGGAGTCCAAGGAGAGATGGAAGAAACTAGAAAAGGCCACTGCATAAGGATTTGGTGTCCATGGGGGTCCTGTGACCAGTCTTGAACACTGAGGGATGACTAGGGAGTCAAAAGTTATATGCGGGTTTTCAACTTGAGGGGAGGGGAGCCCCTAAGGCCCCACATTGTTCTAGGGTCAACTGTACATACCAGAAATAGACCAAGTGTACCCTGTTTGGAGTGGAACAGGCCACTTCTCATGCAGAAGTTCTGCCCTGGTCTTAGTTAATCCTGATATTTAAAAACCCAGTAGTGACAGAATCAGTATTTCTCTATATTATAAATATTTCTCTCTATAAGGTATATATGTGACTGTCAACATTTCTCAAATTGACCGAGTCATAAAAGTTATCTGGTGAGCTTTTAAAAAAATATAAATTCCCCCCCCCCTCCAAAAAAAACCCAAACAAACAAATTTCCAGGCTCTGCGTCAGACCTGCTGAATTAGAATCATCAGAGAAACGGCTGGCTGAGAATTCAGAAAATTTTCCAAGCGCCCTAGGCAATTCTTACAATCAGGCCTATTTGGAATGCCGTATTGTGGATGGGAGGCCTCAGAGCTGGGAATCAGGTCTCAGTTTGAGTTTGAGCTTTAATGCCCTTTCACTGAGAGGTCTTATCTGAGCAACATAACTTCTCTGAACCTCAGTTTCCTCAAATGAAAAAGAGCTTCCCTTTCCTTCGTACCTCACTAATTGTGAGGATCAAATGCCTTCATGTGTGTGAAAGTACACAGTAAGTTCAACCCCTTTTTCCCCAACCTGTCCATAAAATAAATCATTCATCTACTACAAAAGTTTCCATTGATTTGCTGTATATCTTGGAAAAAGTATTCATACCATTATTTTTAATGGCTGACTACTAACAATTTAATAGATGCGTCATGGTTTACTTAATCAATGCATATAGTGGTCACCTGGAATGTTTTCTAAATGTTTAACATAAATGCTGCCTAATACATATACTTTTGTTTACTTGTCCAAGTATTTCCTTAGGAAAAATACCTAGAAATGGAATTGCTGGGTCAAAGATTATACACATTTAAAAAAGACTTTTGTTGTATCATTTCAAGTGGTTTTCCAGAAAACTTGTACCAATTTATATTCACACCGATACCTTCCTTCTATGTGCCAGTCCTTACCCTCAAGGAAACCAAACTCTTACTCTTTGTAGTTTGGGATATTAACCTTTTGTCTACCTTATGTATTTTGAAATATTTTCCTAGCGTTTTAACCTCTCTTGCTCTCTGATTGGATTGGGTAAATCTTTGATGTTTACTTAAATTTCATAGTGTATTTCATGGTTTGAAAAGAGATTAAGAATCTGTCCTCTCACTTTGATTGAACATAAGTAGGTGGCTATGGCTATTGTTAGAACTTATAAATATGGTTACATAATTTCAGATACTCAAGTTCAATCTGGGTTGATTGGCAGGACTAGTCATTCACTTATTCATTTATTCATTCATTTCATCAATCATTTATTGTGTGTCCTAAGGGTTTCTAGGAGTTAGATAATGTATCCTTAAGTTGAATATGACTTAACTCTGAAGAAGGTGATAATTTAGTAGAGAAGACAAATCTATTATTTCAGTATGATATACGGTGTGATGTGTTAAGATATCAGAACATAGAGAATGTTCTGAGAACAGAGTAAGGAAATCTCTAATGAAATAGGATACTCAAGGAAGGCACTCGGGCCTTTTTGGATGTGTAATAGGTGCATATAGGCATGGAAGGGCATTCTATACAGAAGGAACAGTATGAGTGAAGGTGCAGAGACATGATGCACGTTGAAACATTTAGGAAATATTCAGTGTTTTTGTTTTTCTGACTCACAGAGTGTTTAAGAGTGACAGGAGGAAAGCTAGAGATGAAGTTGGCACCAGGATGAAATGGTCTCTTTATAGGTTAAGAATATTGAATTTTACCTTCAAAGCTTTAGAGGGAGTGCAAGAGGAGACAGAAGTAGAATTACAAAGAGGACAGTGGAGACTTGACTTGCAGTGTTCTCTTTTTTTTTTGAGAGATAATTTTAGAATTGCAAAATTGAGTTCCCACAGGTCCTTTAATCAGGTTTTGCTTATATTAACACCTTATCTAACCATAAAACATTTATCTAAACTAAGAAATTAACCTTGGTATAATACTACTGATTAAAGAACAAATCGTTATACTATTTCACAGTTTTTCTACCGATGTTCTTTGACTGCTCCAGAATCCAATCTGGGGCCCCCTATGGTCTTCAGTCATTATATTACCCGTCTGTGATCGTTCCTCAGTCTTTCCTTGTCCCTCGTGACCTTGACACTTTGGAGGAATACTGGTCAATTGTGTTTTAGAGTATTCATCAGTTTGAATTTGTTGTTTTCTCACAGTTAGATTGAGGTTATTCACGATTGGGAAGACTAACTCAGAAATGATGTGCCTTTCTCAGTGTATCATATCAGGGTGTCCACTGATTTTTTATTAATATCCAGTGTTAACTTTGATCACTTGACTAAGGCAGTGCTTGCTAAGATTCTCCACCATAAACTTAATATTTTTGCCTTTGTAATTACTAATTATTTTGGGAGCGTCAACTGAAAATCTGAAAGAACAGCTTCTTGGAGATTTGGACACATCTAAGAAATATCATTGTTGTTGTTGTTATTATTATTATTATTGTTATTATTAATATACACTGTGCTGTCTGACCTGGTAGTCTCTGTCTCATTAAAGCTCTGAGCTTTCTTGACAAACAAATCAGCAGTAATTCAGACAGTATTACTCAGTGAACACTAACTCAGCCTCACCTGGTGATAGATACTGTGACATAGCCCACGTGCACTTACTTTACCCAGTCAAGTTGCCTAGATCTTTAACTTCCACCTCTCTCTCTCGTCTCTTCCACATTAAAAAAGTTATAAACAAAAACATTCTTTGACCCTAGGACTATCTCTGTAACCATTACCCTTACCATATACTTCCTTCACAGTCAAGGTTCCAGAATATATAATTTACTCTCTATGTCCACTTTCTGTAATTAGCCCAGCCCATGGCATTCCGGCTTTGCTCCATTAAACAATTGACGCTAGTCTTATTAGAGTCATCACAACCTATCATTTGACACTTCAGCAATTATCTTACTTTACTTCCTGTGGCATTTGACATTGTTGACCATGCCCTCATTCCTGAAATCCTTTTGTCTTTCTTGACTACATCAAGAGTACTCTTTCAGGGTTTTCTTTCTTTCTCTCTGGTTGCTTCTCCTTTATTTTTCTGTAGCATATTTAAATCTGCCTGCTTCTGAATAATGTAAGAGTCACATCTTCAAGGATTAGAGGGAACAATAGTAAATTTACAGTGAAGAACCTGACCAACACTACCTTAACGTTGGGGTTAATATCCCTAATGATGACCTGTGATATCAGGTACCCCTGGTATGGAGATTGTGTCCAAATCTCCAAGGTACTGTGATGAGAAGTGTGCTTTCCCTTTGTGATATTCTTTCAAAAACCCCATAACCCAAATAAGAGAGGTTGACCAAGATCATGACATGGGAGGCTACTGAGCTCCCCTCCTCCCACAGACACCGAATGTTCAGCTACGCATGGAGCTACACATGGATCTCTGGAAGAGATCCAGACACTAGCTGAATGACTCCTACACACCAGACAAATGAGAAAATATCCATATCAGAACAGGTAGGAAAGGCTGAGACATGCTATAAACCCCACCCTTGATACAGCACTATACATTTGGGAGGGAGTCCCCAACTCTTAGCTTTTACTTGAGGAGCACATTTACCAAAATAACATTTATGACTTTCCCCAGAAGTACGGCTCCCAAAACACCTAGCTCTGAAAGGTTAGGGCTTGTGTTCCCAAGACCCACAAGACTATTGCAAGTCAAGAAGTAATTCTTAATGAGTCAGTCACACTCCCCAAGGCTGTCCCCCTCGGGCTCAGTGCAGGGAGAACATACAAAATTGCCCTTCTCTAAGTCTTCCCCTGAAAGAGGTCTATCTGCATTCTTTAAAAGTTTCTTCCTAATGGCCAGCCTTCTAATTAAATAGGCCCTAGGGCCAGTTTGTGATCCTCCCTAGAGACCAGGAAAGCTGGAGGACATCTCTCCCACCTGCTTCTTCCAATCTGCTCCAAATCACCAGTTTCTCCTTAGAGGGAATTTATACACAAGTCTGTGCCCCAGCTTTTATGGTTGCTGTGGAAAGGACAGGCTGGATTACCTACCTACCTCTGATAGCCAAAGGGGCTTCCATTCACAGGTTGGAAGTAAATGAAAGGAGATAAATGTAATTGTTAGGAAAATTTGGGGGATGTCTGTGGTAAGACTAACTGGTAGGTGATGTATGCTGCATAGGTGTGTTCGATAGGCTTAACAGGTCAGATGTAAATGATGGTTTTCAGTTTTTAAAGCATATTTTGCATATGTGATCATTTCTTCAGTTAATCCTTGCAGTAATACCTTTGAGGTATTACACAGTATTTCCATTTTACACATGAGCAAGATGAGGTAAAACAGCTTGTGTTAGGTCACACCAAAGGCCAGAGTCTTTGCTCAAAATGTTGTTATTTTCGGCAGTGCTGATTATTGTAATTTTTGTTTGTTTTGCTAAAAATCAACCCTCTCTAACTCGTATAAAGGATATTTATCTTTTCACTCTTTGAAGTGTTGTGACTTCTTTTAATTTTTAAGGTTTGTTTGACCTTGTAGGTTGAATAAACAAAGATGTGTGAAAAAAAGATACTGTTGGGTTCTGGGTCTTAATTTGTGCCTTGGTGATGCAGTGCTGGTTAGGACTTGATTGAGTAATCAAATTTCCTAAGAGTTCCAAGAGACTTGCAAGAAAATATGGAGAAGTGGGTATCCATTTTGGTTGAGGCTCATACTATATCTTGGACTTGTTGAAATGTCTCTTGAAAATTTCACATAGTCCAAATGACAAAGCTCTTTTATATACTTTAGACTAGAACTCTTAGCTTCTTCAGGTACTATATTTCTTCATAAACAAGGTGCTGTTTTAGAACTTTTGAGCGTATTAAATCCATTATAAATTTTTCTGATAAAAGTTTTTAGTTCTTTTTTTATAATTTAGTTAACTAATACAGTACAATTTAATAGCCTAAATTCTACAGTGTAAGTCTATGCAATTTTTTCCCCTTTTCTGGATCAGAAAAACGTTGTTTTGGTAGACTTTACCACTGCACCTATTTTTGGTCTCTTGTGTGTAACAGCTAAATATGCAGTAATGGTCTCTGTTCCCAGGCCAATTTGAGAGATAAAGCACACAGAAAAAAAAATACAAAACAGTATATGTTACATGTCTAATGACAGGCAGTGTTAGCAAGAACTACTGAAATTTAGAGAAGAGAGAGCGCCGTATACATTAAAAGTAATCAGGAGAAACATAGCAGGATACACACACACACACACACACACACACTCTCTCTCTCTCTCTCTCTCACACACACACACACACACACACACACACACACACGAAACGAATTAAGCAGAGACTTCAAGATTGAAGG
The DNA here is from genome assembly GCF_000151845.1 of Pteropus vampyrus. Classification (NCBI taxonomy): domain Eukaryota; kingdom Metazoa; phylum Chordata; class Mammalia; order Chiroptera; family Pteropodidae; genus Pteropus; species Pteropus vampyrus. The sequence goes on along the minus strand of NW_011888784.1, from coordinate 28,267 downwards.
GGTCATGGAAGCAGCCTAAGTGAGGATTAAGTGAGTTGGAGGAAAGAATAATTAAACTTCATACCAATGGAAAGCATGCATATCTCATGAATTTATGATCCATCTCCCAGGAAGAGGCATTCTTGAAAAAAGTTGTTCTTGTGAGAAAGTGAGAGAAAAGGGAGCCTAGATATGAGCATGTAGGGGAACATATATATAATACCGCCTGTGGGCAATCCTTTCAGATCTCTGTGGTTCCTTCCTTAGTCCTCCAGTGGATGGATAGCTATACTCTGTGTCTGTCTGTCATGGTCTCTTACACCAGATCTTCAGGAATTTGCTCCTCAGGCCTAATTGAGGGAACCCTTTTTAGATTGTGTGAGACCCAGACAGACTATCAGGAAAGATGATCTTTTTATTCAGCAGTGAGGTCCTTGCACTTATGACAATGACTTAGATAGGTGCGGTATAAATTGTTCTTTGAACCAGTAAACTAAGAGAAGATTATAGCAGTATAAATTCCTCATTTGTTTTCTGTTCATTGTTGAAGGGTGACATTATTGCTTTACAAAAGTTGTAACGATTTTCAGAGGATCTAAAATTATCTAAACTCACAGGGACCAAGAATTATCTGATTTGTGGCCAAGCTCTAAATGAAAGTTCATCTTTAATATAAACTCAAACTGATTCTTCCCATTGGAATAGCTTTTATTCCAATTATCCAGCAATTCAGAGTCTCTTTGGAGAATAATAGCTTCTTGGTGTTTGATGTTATTTTATTTGGAAGAATCCAAAGGTTTTTATTTTCATAGTTTTATTTTAATAAATATACATTATTAAAATATTCATATTTTATTTGATAATATACATTAGGATGTTATAAGACATGCTGTTAAAATTTCCTAATTTAAATAATTAAATTAATTTAAAATTTTCTATTTAAACAATGGTCTTGAAAGGTAATCTTGACTTTGTGTCATTAAGTGAGGTTCATAGATATGCTGTTCTACCTTCACTTCAAATTAATTGAGTCAGCCAAGATTTTATGTTAGACCGGTTGGATATGAGAATTTCAAGGATATAAGCAACAAAAAGATAATAAGAGCATGCATGTCATAATAATTAAAGTTTTGAAGTAATTTTTTAGGCAACCTGCTAAACTTGTTATGAAGGTAAATTAAGTTGGGTGCATGTAGTTGCAGACTTCAGATCTCAGAACACTTGAGACATTATTTTACCAAAATTTCGAGTTAATTATTTTAGTTTTTCTCAGCCAAATATAATCCATATAAATTAAAGTACATTAAGTGATAGAACCATTGAAAAACACAGCACTCAAAAAATGTAAAATTAAATATAAGTATAGTTTTCACGATTTAAAAAGAATTTTAGATAAATATTGATTAGTGCACAAATGAAGAGGAAATACTTCTGGTTTCTGAACTATCTGAAATTCAGCAGGAATGCAAATTATTTCAATATTAATGCACTCAAACATTGGCACAGGTTTTGCCTGAATAAAATGAGAACTATTAATAAACATGATATTAGAGAAGAATTATTTAAACTACCATTGAGTAATCCATAGTTATTTTATTTAGTAGGAAACTTTTTGCCTCTTTCCTTCTATCTCTTGCTGAAGGTGCCAGAAACCATTCAGGAGTGTCCACTGAAGTAAAGTAAGAAATAAGCAAAGGGGATAAGGAAACAAGGAGGTAAAGAAACGTGTCTGATCTTCAATGTGCAAATCTGTTGGGAAAATAGTATTTTTTATTTTCCCTAAAATTTGCTGAGGTTCAAATAAATAGCAGAATAAATGTCTTTTCTTGGGAAGAATTGGCACTCACATCTTATGAAAATTGAAATGTTGAGGTCTCATTATATATTTTCATTTGTAGTGCATTTTTCTTTAAAAATTAAAAAAATAAATAAAATTTATACATATTTAAGGTGTATAGTGTATGCCTTATACATATATATATTTTGATATACATATACATAGTGAATTTATTGCTGCAGTCAAACTAGTTAACATATCCATCTCCTCACAGTTACCATTTTTTTGTGTGTTAGAGTATATGAGATAAACTCTATTAGTAAATTTCCAGTATACAATACAGTAGTATTAACTATAGTCATTGTGGTGTACATTTAGATCTTTAGAACTTATTCATCCTATATAATTGCAACTTTGTACCCTTTGACAAACATCTCTCGTTTTTTCCCACTTCCTTGCTTCTTGGTAACCAACATTATACTCCCTGCTTCTATGAATTTGACTTTTTTAGATTCCAAATATGTGAGATCATGTAGTATTTTTCTTTCTGTGTCTGGTTTATTTCACTTAGCATAATGTTCTTAAGGTTCATCCATGTTTGCAAATGGCAGGATTTTCTTCTTTATTATGGTTGAATAATATTCCATTGTATGTATATACTACATTTTCTTTATCCATTCGTTCATTGATGGATGCTTAGGTTGTTTCCATACCTTGGCTATTGTGCATAATGCTGCAGTGAACATGAAAGCACAGATATCTATTGGAGGTACTGATTTCCTTTGTAGTGTTTAGTACAGCTGTTTCTAAACATTTGTGTGTATGTGCTTTTGCTAAATTCTAAGCTCCCTGAGAGAAAAGATGGAATCTTGGTTCTTTACTTTGTTTCTAAGACTCAGCATAGAGGCTTACACCCACCAGGGCACAGCAAATAGTCATTGCATGGATGAATGATGCAAATAAATGAAAAAATTGAACCCGCAGAGAAAGTTGACAAAGGATGTTTGATTATTGTAGTCACTAAGAAGATTCCTCAAAGATATTTTGGAGATAAACAAAGACCACCCATATGAAAACAAAGAGGCTCATAATTCAGAATTCGCCGTAGCAAGGGTATAAGCTGCCATCACTGTGTTTATCAGAGACTCAGAGGAAACAAGGAGTGGGGAAACTTTATAGTGGAAAAAAGAGAAGGCTTCGGGTATGCCCTGATTGGAGACTGTTGGCATGGGGAAGCTAGAGAGGGGCCAACTAGAAACATGTCATCTTATGTAATTAGTTTGGGGACCATATTTGGCTTTCTCTAATTGGTTCTGAGTCAGGAAAGGGCAAAAATTAGGAAAGCTGTCAGTCATTGGCTAAGTCCTGACCATTCTAGGATGATTGTGGTTTGGCTGCCCTGGCTAGTTGTTGCCAAAGGTTTTGGATCATAGTCCTATTGTCATATATGGTCTGACCATGGTCCATTTGTATATTCAGTCTTTCAATTTAGTGTTCCTCAAATATGTGACAGTTTGAGGACCAATATGATTTTTCCCCTGAATTTTATTTCTGATACCAAATATATGGTGGATGCTTAATAATATTTGTTGGGTGATGAGGAATGAGAAGAGAAGATAGCTGAAGTCCTTTCTCTGCAACACCCTGACTGTGCTGCACTGTTTATGCAATAGCCTCTAGCCACATGTAGCTGGTGGAAACCTGAAATGCAACTAGTCTGGATTGAGACGTGGTGTAAATATAAAATATACAGCAAATGTGAATGAAAGAATGCAAATTAGCTCATTAACAATTTTTGAAATATCTACTAAATGTTCAAATGATAATATTTTGGATAGATTAGGTTAAATAAATATATCATGTAAATTGACTTCACTGTTATCATGTAAATCAATTTCACTGTTTCCTTTTACTTTTTTTTAAAATGTGGCTACTAGAAAATCTACACATGTGGCTTGTATTATATTTCTACTGGACAAGGCTAACCCAAGGTAAACATTTTGTGCATAAGTTTCCTCTTCAATAAAATAAGACAAGTAATTTCTATAGCATATTCTTTTTTCATTGCCTCTATAAAGGTATTTGAAAAGGCTAGAAACAGATTTGTGCATTCATTTATTTATTCATCAAAGTATGTTTTTGTGTTTACTATGTTCCAGACAATAAGCCAGGGTTATTCATTCTTGAATGATTCCCAATTCTTGCCTTTGCTAACTTGGGGAGAGAGACTTAAATGTCCATTTGTTTGGTAGGCATACAAAACTACTTAAACCCAAGAAAATTTTGTGGGAAAATGCTCTTGCTCTTGCAGCCTAATTCTCACAATAATGTATCATTAATGTTATAATTCACTTTTCTAAAAAAAGTAACACCAACACCAAAAATAGCTGAAAATTCACCTCAGGAAGATCTTGGTTTACATGTTTTCATAAACCAAGACCCATTTAAGTTCTGACTTTTTCTTCCCACTTAGCAAGCTGTATGACCTTGATAAGCCCCTGCACCCTGTGGGAATCAGAATGTCCTCCCCAATAAACTGGTCTTACCTCATGAGATTGCTCTGAGGCCCAAACAAGATAATATGTGTGAAAAACCAATATAAATATGAAGGATAATTATGGTTATTATTAGAAACAATTATGACCATTAGGTTGAAATGAGGGTAATGGGAAAAAAACAGTTTGGGGACCCACAAAATAATTTTTAGTTTGTGTAGATTCTAATAGAACTAGTAGAAGCCAAATAAAGATGTGTAAAGATGCAAAGCATAATACTTAATATTAAAATCTAACCACAGGCTTCTAAAAATTTTAACTGCCTTCAGTTTAGCCAATAGATGACAAAAAGCTCTCAGGAAGAAACTGCTTAATTGCTTTTGAGAAAAATAAAACATAAGCCGATGAAGGGGCATGTTTGTGTATGTGTTTATATGCTCAATCTTAAATCAGGTCAGAGAAGTCCTCTCTGAGACATTGACCTTTGAATAAAAATCTCAAGGAAGTGAGAAAGTAATAAGTATATTTAGTGGAAAATACTGAGTACAGCGTCCCTGAGGTTAGAATGTGATTGGCATGATCCCAGAGCATCAAGGAGGCCAATGTGGATGGAGTGAAGTGAATGTCTGGGAAAGGTATAAGAGCTGATGTTAGAGAATGTATGGTAGCAAGTGGGCGAGACTCCGCAGAGCCTTGTATACGGTTGTGGTGACTTCTCAGTTTCTTTTTGAGGGATATGGGAAAACAATTAGAGCCTTTGAGCAGAAGAGTGCTGTGTTATGACTTCTCTATCAATGAAATCACTCTGGCTCTTGCATTGAGAATAGATTGAAGGGTGGAGGATAGCCAATAAGAAATGGTGGTGTCTTGAACCATGGGAGCAGTGAGGGGCTGTGAGAAGTAAGACAGAATTTTAGCTGTATTTTGGAGAAAAAACCAAAAATGTTTTTCTGGTGGATCACATATGAGTTGTGATTGAAATTGAGGAGTTAGTGATGATATCAGGGTTTTTGGCCTGATAGGGGACCTGGAAGGGGACAGTGTTGCGGTCAATTGACATGGGAAGCAATGCCCTTAGTTGGGAGCTATGTAAGGACTCAGAGAAAATAACTAATCAGTGATTTTTTTTTTTTTTTTTGCTTATTCTAAGGAATATAAATTTTGGATTAACAGATTTTGCTAAACCAAAGTCTTCAAGGGGATTTTTTTCTTGTTATTGTTTATTCTTCATCTTTTTGTTTTGCTTTGTTATCTTTCAACAGCCAAAATGAACAAAGTTCTAATATCAAAGAGGTAATGTCCCCTTAGGCTAGGAGAAAAAGGAGAAGAGTATAGGAAGGAAGAGCCTACATTCTGGTTACTCATGTAACTTATATTATAAAACAGTATATACTCCTTATAATTAGAAAAGCAATGTAGAGGTAAATTAAAAAAAAAAATGACAATCTCCCCACTCCCATCCTGTAGAGTAAACTAACTATCTGCTGTGTATTATTCTACACTTTTCTTCATGCTTATGAATATGCTTATGTAAATTTTTTCAAACATATACACATTTAAAAATACAATAATATTCTGGATTTTAACATTGTACAATTTTCACTTAATATGTCATGGGTATCCTTCCCCGGCCACATGCAGAATGGGCAGAGTCAATACAGGCCTACGGCCGGTGGAGAGCTGGGTTCATCTCCTACTGGCTCACAAGAGCTGACTGTCACCAAGTCTTCCCAACTCTGCATTCAGTGACATCACTTTGGTAAATGAAATTGACCATGGTGGGAATATTTACACTCTGTAAATTGTAAAATGCTATATATAGTTCAGGCCCCTCTTCCAAGAGCCAGTTTTTAACCATACCATCATACCTGACCAAGATGGCCTTAACATTCCCCTCAGCAGACAACTTTAGACAGACTTCCTGATTATAGGTCCCTGACTTCCCTTTTATTAGAGCCTTTACTTTAGAAAGCTTTCAAGTTAATTTTTTTTTGTCCCTCTGAAATGTTTTCCCAACCTCTTGCCAGTTGCACAACCCAGGACTGTCTGTCTCAGAGACCTGGGAGCCATCCCTTTAAAACGTCATCATCAAGAAAGATAGCACCCCTACCTCTCAGACCTAACTTCAGTTACTGCTGATTAGTAAACACAGATAGTCTAATCACATTGACCATCCGCCCCCCACCCCAACCCTGCTGCTTTTGTAGGGATCTCAGTCCTGTATCCTTCCTTCAGTTTTCACTCTGATCTCCCTGAGGCCATTAAAATCAATCAGCTCAAGACGATGCCTTCACCCTTCATGGAAGCTGTGGCTTCAATGCCTGTTTTCTACTCTAGTCTAGAGTCTCCCCATTCCACTGCCCCTATTCTATAAATCATTTCTTAGTGTTTTGTAGTGGGAGGGATTTTCTGAGTTATATAGTCAACCATGTGAGTCAAGTGGATGCTGTCTCTCATTGTATAGGCCTAATATTTTTTTTTCCTGCTGTAATTGCCTTTTTTATTGAGATATAATTCACATACTGTAAAATTCAGGATTAATATTTCTTCCAGCGATTTCCTTCTTTACATTTAACTTTACAATTTAGCTGTTATATTTTAGCATATTGTACGAGGGAAGAATTTCACTTGATTTATTTTTCCAAGCAGTTATCTATTGAAATAGAGCCATTTGTAATTACCTGTTTGTCATATGTTAAACTATATATACTTAGGTCTATTCCTGGACTTCATTGTGCCCTATTAAATCTCTGTATTTGGGAGCGGCATGCAAAATGTTTTCTAAATTATGGCTTCATAATACTTTTATTGCCTATTAAAAATTTTCTTTAGAACTTTAATGCTCTTCTCATTTATTTATTCCTCCAGATACATTTTAGATTTTGTTCTGAAATATATGCTGATATCTTTATAATATTTACTCTTAGGACTCTATTCAAGTATATAGAACATTTAAGCTAAGGGATTATTTTAGAGATACACTTTTTAGATAGCTAAACCCAAAATAACCAGGATGGCAAAGAAATTTTAAAAGAATATATAATGGGATTTCTACATCTGCTACTAAAATATTACTTTTGATTTAGTATTAAGAGTAGAGAGGAAAAGAGAAGAGAAAGAAGGAGGGAGTACAGGGAAGGAAGTAGTTTGGTAAGTCAACATTGATTGACAGCTTCTAAATTCCACTTTGACTATCAATTTTGAATTTTAGTTCCATCAAATTCTGATAAAATCAGCTTTTAAGTAATACATTTGACTAACATAATAATTGCAGTCTTTTCTCTCTCTTTCTCCGTGGGGCAGGAAGACTTTAGAAGTGTCTGAGCAATCATCAGTCTGGGTAGCTAACCCTGGAATAATCATGAATTCACTGAATACTGCTAGGATTTTAGTATCCAGTACAGTGAGCTAGTGATAGTTCTTTAATAGCCCACTGGTGACAGGGGTCTTCATAAGGAGCACAGGCTTTTGGTCTAATGATTCAATTACAGATTTGATATCAATACCATACGGGGGCCTTCTAGTAGTTAATGGTCTGAGTTATTTTTTGGAAAAGGGTTGTATAGATGGTTCTGAGTTTTAACTCATGAATAAGGTTTGTAGGGCTCTTTTGTGGCATCTCATGACCTACCCCAGGTTATCCAGGAGCTTTCAGAAGTACCAGATACACATCCTTTTGTTGTTTAACTCTCAGACAATAACTATGAGGCTCCAGTTTTTCATACTTTTCCAGTTCAGCTAGTGGTTGCTACAGTGGAGGTTATTCTATGGTCCTTGCAACGTTTGACATTCAGGGGAATATACTTTGCTCTATTAATCATATAATATAAGATGAAAGGTGTTCTAAACTATGTTCCCCACTGGCCCTGCCCTGATAACTCCTACATCTTTGTATTAAGGTAGCAAGACCCTTAAAACAAAGATTTTCCAGAAGAAAGAAAACATGATTATCTTATTGTACTAGGGAGTTAAGAGGAAAAACTGAAGAATCAACTTGGTTATCTTCTTTTGTCTTTTTAGCTTCTGTCAGTTCTATGAAACCATCTTAAGTGCCCCCCAACCCCACCACCGCCCAGCATTTTCCCTGGCTACTCTTACTTCCTATTTGTCTTCTGTCCTCTGTATCTTACAGCACTTAGTTCTGTGGCTTCATCAGTAGTTGGGACCACAGCAGATTCTCATTATTCTTGCATTCCCTGTATGCAAATTTACCTACTCACTAAAATTTATTTCTGATCCCAAATCAGCCCTTACAACACTTCTGCAGTCATTCACAGACATGAGCAGAGTGCTGAAAATTTTGGTTTCTTGTTGTGCATGTTCGTAGCTGAAATGGAGCAAGGAGACACTTCACCTTCTTGTTACATCCATCAAACTGTCAAGAGTATTTCCATGTTCTGTTTAGTGCCATCATCTTTTTTGCATTTTTGTGCTTTTTCTTTTGGTGATTATATTGTCTGAAATGTCTTCCAAGTGCAGTGCTAAAGTGCTATCTAGCATTCTTAAGCTCAGAAAGGCTATGGTGTGCATTATGGAGAAAATACATGTGTTAGATAAGCTATGTCTAGGCATGAATTATAGTGCTGTTGGCCATGAGTTCAATGTTAATGAGTCAACAATGTATATCAAGTACAATATCTTTAAACAAATATAAGACAAAGTTATGCATTGATCAGTTGTTGAAAATGTCACCACAGGCTTGCAGAAACCTCACCAATTGTCTAGTGTTCACTAATTCGGTGTTTGCAGTTATATTATAGAATATAACTACTGAGAATAACAAGAATTGACTGTATGCTGTTTTTATATCTCTAGAGCCTGAAGAATGTAAATTTCAGTGTATGTTTATTTAGTGGAATAGTCCATAGCTACTAAATGTAAGACAAGTCAGTGAAACTTAGAGATGTGGGACAAAGTGCAGAACAGGGAAGAGCTCTGTTAGGCCACAGCCTGGGGATCTGTTTGGTGGACAGGGGAATCACTGCATGTGGGGAAGCCCTGCACAACTAGCCAGGTCATTCTCTCCCCACCGAGGCAAGGAGACAGCCAAAATTACAGCAAGGACCCTGGGTACTAAAGTAGAAAAATGACTCCGGAATGATGGGGCCGGGATCGAGCTCAGCTTTGCCACTATTTAAGCATGTAATTTAGGGTGAAAATAATTTCGCCTCTCTTGATATCAATTTTCTTATTTGCGAAAATGAGGCTATTGGGCTAGGTCACCATTTTAAGGCCTAGTGAATTTATAGTGTGAAAAGAGGGAGTTGGCACTTCCTGGGATGCAACAAAAGCTTAAACCCCATATCATATTCTTTCTATGATGCCTAAATGCAGAAATACGAAGAACGACAGATATTTCGGTGCATGAATTCTGCCTTCAACTGAGTGCTACCTTTCTCAGATAACCTCACTGACAGTTCTGCAGAACCTGTGTTCTGATCATACCTTTTGACACAAGAAAGGACTGTTTCAGTAGACCTCTTGGAAAATGTATGTGGTGCTTGAAGATTGTAGTTAAGGTCAAATGAAATATTTTCAAAGCTCAGTATGTATTCCCAAAACAGCAATAAATCACTCAGAAAGTTATGTGCTTATTTGCACATGGCTTCAAATTACTGATTTAGCCAGCTGAGGGCACACATTATGGTTTTTCAGCATATGATTTTTTTTATTTCTGGTGTTCTGATCATCTAGTAATTAGTGGATACAGATGAAATTGCAAGCTGCTGCCATTGCCTCAGATGGTCAGGTTTTCAGGATGCCAACTCCCAGCTCCTCTGGAGTTGACATAAATATTATGGAAGCAAAAAATTATAGTCATTTGCAGGGAAATCATGTGTTTAATTGCCAAGTGAAGCAGAGGAAAAATAGCAGAAGCACACATCATGTATCAGTTAATGTGAGCTCATTATTGCATGTTGCAAAGGGGTCTAAAAGGACTTTTCAATAGCAGAAGGAAAACAAAACTATTCTAAAAAATGCCATCTGTGAAGCCTCCAGATATGTCTGACTGGCTCATTTCCTTTCAAAAATAGTCCCTGCATTCCAAAAGCTGTTAATAATGAATGGAAATAACCACAGAGTAAAGATGGACTATGGCTGATGGAGTGGAGCTTAATGTAAGGCATTGCTATTGAAATAAACATGGAAAGGAATATTCCACAGACACATTTTGTGCAGATATTTCAATGTTTGCTGCAGGTGGCACTTTAACACAACATAAGATTCCCCAGATCCTACATAGCGGCAGATTATTTTGATAGTTAATTTCAATCTCAGAATTACTTTTAAAATTTATTTCTAAATAAATGTTATTTATTAAAAAATTATTGTTTTTTTCCTATTTCTACTTTTTGTCATTTGGTAGACTTGTTATCATGGGAAAGATAATTGATAATCATGTAAAGTTTTATGGGAGGTCAAAAATTAATCTAACTTTCTATGTTGGGTAGTCTACTAATCACCACAGAAAACTTAACCTAATGTCACATGTTTTATTCCTCTTTTTTAAATTATACATAAAATTGGACACTTCATATTCTAAAAGCAAAGACAAAGCTCTTTTAGGTTTTATCACTGCCAATTGATTAGCATAGTACAGTGGTCAAGGTTGTGAGCTGTGGAGTCAGATTCTCTAGTTTTAATTTCTTTTCTGCCACTTACCAACATGCGACCTGGGGTAAGTTTTACATTTATGTATATCCCAGTATCTTCATCTATAAAACAGAGATGATACCAGTATCTACCTCATAGTTGTTGATAATTACATGAGACAATATGCATGAAGCAGTTAGTCTGATCCCTGGCATATATGAAGTGCTCAAGAAATGTAAGTTCTCACTATTATTTAAGTAGCAGGTGCAAATAGTAGCATATAGCCAGAAGCTATAACATTCTTTGTTACATAACAACTTTTAGGCAAGATGATGAAAACGGATGTTTTATTACTGTCCTAAGCCCCTTATTTTATCTTATTTAATCTCCACAATAAATCTAAGATGTAGTTATTATCATTGTATTTTATAGATGAGGAACCAGGTTGAGGCTAACAATCCTGCATTTTGAAACAGTACTATGTGCCAAGTACTGATCAAGCACTTTATAGTCTTTCTCTCAATCCTCACAACATTCTAGGAAGTCAGTATTCTTAATATCAATATTTGCATATGAGGGAACATAGGAAAAGAAAGATTAAGTAACTTGAACAGAAACACAATTAAAAGTGTCAGGAGTAGAATTTTATTTCATCATTTTTCCACCAGAATTTTTGTTCTCAGTATGCTGAAAGAAAAAACAAAGAATTCACAGCCATGTAAAAAAAAGTTAATAATAATAAATAGTAAAAGAAATAAGTGACAGAAATATGGGCAAAGTATATAAACAGATAATTTACAGTGGAAGAAATGACAAATGGCCAAGATTCCTCTGATATTGCTATTGCCAGTTTCTCTTAAAAAGACACAAATTAAAATTACAATGAGATATGATTTTTTTACCTATCAGATTTGCAAAATATGGAAAGATTGATAGTATCATTGATACAAACTCTATAGAGATCAATTTGGTGAAATCTATAAAAAATGAGAAATGTGCGTGCCCTTTGATGGCAGAACTATAAATCAAACTAAGTCCTGTGTGACTCCAAAGTTGTTGGTCTTCTCCACTATTCTGTTCTCTAGGATAACATAGAGCATTCTTAAACATTGCTGCTGCTTTTCTGCATATTACATATAATTATATGTAATTTTTTTTAGATAGTTACATGTTACGACTTATCAGGAAAGAGATGACACTGTTTTCCAGATTATTTTCATTTCTAGATTCATATCAGATCTTGGCCGTGCATTGAAATGGGACAGAGTAACACTTTTTAATGAGGGCTGAAACAATTCTGCTTCTTTTTCATGAATAGTTGGTTAATGACAAGTTTATAGACCTTCATTAAGTACCTACCTACAATTTATAAATGGTAAAATGAGGTAATAATGCTCATCATGACTTCTTCCCAAAGACAGATAGCAGTGTAAAAGAATATTAAAATTGAAGGTCAGCTAAGACGTTAGGAGAAGGATATTATCAGTTGAGTTGTGCTCCACCCTCTCAATTCACATGTTGAAGTCTTCAAGAAAGTGATCTTATTTGTAACTAGGGTGGTTGCATATCTTAAAATGAAGACATTTTAAATCTTTATAGGTAGTGGAGAAGAAAATTGTGTCCTCAAATAGCTATAGCTGGAAGGAAGTAGATGAAACTAGCAGATCTATTTTGAAAGGCTGTATCCAGCATATGGAATGATTTCTAGTCCACTTAATTCATATCGGCTTAGATGCTTTGTAACAGATGACATCCAATTAAACACAGCCCTCTGCACATCCAAACCTAAACATTCTAGTGTAAAATGACAAATTTTGGAATTACTTTCAACATATTCAGGACCTGAGTGTGGACAAGAACTACAGAGAAATTTTCATGTGTATAAGACAACTGAAAAGACTGCCAGTAAGTTTTTGGAGAAATAATTAAATCTTATACATACATAATATAGTTTGCTATTTTTGTTTTCCATATTTGCGTTCTCCTCTCTTGCTGTGTTTCTTTGTTTTTCTACTTAAGCAACAATTCATTAGTAGAATAAATGTAGAATGAAACTCTTAGTACAGTTATTTTTTATAGAAACGTTTAGCGGAGAGGTAGTGACAAAAATGTTTTTGAAGTGGTTACAAATGTTAACTGCAGATTGTTTAATGTTGACACAGACCTAATGATATAGTACATTAAATGTTAAAATAATAAAGAACTTATGTCTTTATCTTATACTATTAGAAATATTTTAAAGACCTTAAGCATTAAATAAATTTCTAAATAAATGTTATTTAGAAACATTAATATTTTGTTAATGGTTAAAATAAAAATATTGATGTTCAGTATCACTAATCATTGGAGAAAGGCAGATTAAAACCACAATAAAATATCACCTCATACCTGTCAGAATGGCTATCAATAAGTAAAAAACAAGAGTTGGAGAGGATGTGGAGAAAAGGGAACCCTTGTGTGCTGTTGGTGGGATTGCACTTTGGTGCAGTCACTATGGAAAACAGTTTGGAGGTTCCTCAGAAAGCTAAAAATAGAACTACCTTATGACCCAGCAGTTGTACTCCTGGATATTTATCCAAAGAAAGCCAAAACACTAATTTGAAAAGATATATGCACCCCTGTGTTCACTACAGCACTATTTACAGTAGCCAAGATATGGAAGCAACTTAAGTGCCCATCAGTAGACAATTGGATGAAGAAGTTGTGGTACATACATACAATGAAACATTACTCAGCCATAAAAAAAATGAAATCTTACCGTATGCAGTGACATGGGTGGACCTAGTGGGTATTATGCTGAGTGAAATAAGTCAGATAGAGAAGGACTAATACCATATGATTTCACTTGTATATGAAATTTAAAGAACAAAATAAATGAACAAACAAAATGAAAACAGATTCATAGATACAGAGAACAAACTGATGATTGCCAAATGGGAGTGGGGTTTAGGAGGCTGGGTGAAGAAGGT
>NW_011888784.1:0-14403 GCF_000151845.1 Pteropus vampyrus | reverse complement strand
AGACAGATAGCAGTGTAAAAGAATATTAAAATTGAAGGTCAGCTAAGACGTTAGGAGAAGGATATTATCAGTTGAGTTGTGCTCCACCCTCTCAATTCACATGTTGAAGTCTTCAAGAAAGTGATCTTATTTGTAACTAGGGTGGTTGCATATCTTAAAATGAAGACATTTTAAATCTTTATAGGTAGTGGAGAAGAAAATTGTGTCCTCAAATAGCTATAGCTGGAAGGAAGTAGATGAAACTAGCAGATCTATTTTGAAGGGCTGTATCCAGCATATGGAATGATTTCTAGTCCACTTAATTCATATCGGCTTAGATGCTTTGTAACAGATGACATCCAATTAAACACAGCCCTCTGCACATCCAAACCTAAACATTCTAGTGTAAAATGACAAATTTTGGAATTACTTTCAACATATTCAGGACCTGAGTGTGGACAAGAACTACAGAGAAATTTTCATGTGTATAAGACAACTGAAAAGACTGCCAGTAAGTTTTTGGAGAAATAATTAAATCTTATACATACATAATATAGTTTGCTATTTTTGTTTTCCATATTTGCGTTCTCCTCTCTTGCTGTGTTTCTTTGTTTTTCTACTTAAGCAACAATTCATTAGTAGAATAAATGTAGAATGAAACTCTTAGTACAGTTATTTTTTATAGAAACGTTTAGCGGAGAGGTAGTGACAAAAATGTTTTTGAAGTGGTTACAAATGTTAACTGCAGATTGTTTAATGTTGACACAGACCTAATGATATAGTACATTAAATGTTAAAATAATAAAGAACTTATGTCTTTATCTTATACTATTAGAAATATTTTAAAGACCTTAAGCATTAAATAAATTTCTAAATAAATGTTATTTAGAAACATTAATATTTTGTTAATGGTTAAAATAAAAATATTGATGTTCAGTATCACTAATCATTGGAGAAAGGCAGATTAAAACCACAATAAAATATCACCTCATACCTGTCAGAATGGCTATCAATAAGTAAAAAACAAGAGTTGGAGAGGATGTGGAGAAAAGGGAACCCTTGTGTGCTGTTGGTGGGATTGCACTTTGGTGCAGTCACTATGGAAAACAGTTTGGAGGTTCCTCAGAAAGCTAAAAATAGAACTACCTTATGACCCAGCAGTTGTACTCCTGGATATTTATCCAAAGAAAGCCAAAACACTAATTTGAAAAGATATATGCACCCCTGTGTTCACTACAGCACTATTTACAGTAGCCAAGATATGGAAGCAACTTAAGTGCCCATCAGTAGACAATTGGATGAAGAAGTTGTGGTACATACATACAATGAAACATTACTCAGCCATAAAAAAAATGAAATCTTACCGTATGCAGTGACATGGGTGGACCTAGTGGGTATTATGCTGAGTGAAATAAGTCAGATAGAGAAGGACTAATACCATATGATTTCACTTGTATATGAAATTTAAAGAACAAAATAAATGAACAAACAAAATGAAAACAGATTCATAGATACAGAGAACAAACTGATGATTGCCAAATGGGAGTGGGGTTTAGGAGGCTGGGTGAAGAAGGTGAAGGGATTAAGAAGTGGAAATTGGTAGTTACAAAATAGTCTTAGGGATGTGAAGTACAGCATAGGGAATATAGTCAATAATATTATAATAACCATGTATAATGTCAGGTGGGTACTAGACTAATCAGGGAGATCACTTTGTAAATTATATGTCTAATCATTATGCTGTACACCTGAAACTAATATAAAATAATATTGAATGTCAACTCTAATTGAAAAATAAAAATTAAAAAAATAAAATTATTGATTATCTAATTGAATAAAATTGTGTAATGTTAACAAGTTTAGGCTTTGCAGTATTACATGTCTGGTGTGAATCCAGAGTTTACCACTCATTCATCTTGTGCAGAAGTTACTCAAGCTTTCTGTATTCCAGTTCCTTACCTGTCACAATTTGGCAATAAAACCTCTTTAATGCACTGTTATGAAAAGCAAATGAAATATTGTACGTAAGAAACTTAGTATAGTGCAGGGCATGTAATAAATATTCAATAAATGATAACTATATTAGTAACACATGCTAGCTAAATAGAAAAAAATAGAAGTTTTCATACACTGAGTACTCTTAAATATTCCCACAAATATAGAAGACAATCGGGTGACAGCCAGAGGGGAGTGAAGTGGGGAGGCTGGGAGAAAGCGGTGAAAGGTTAAAGAAGTACAAATTAGTAGTTGATATAAGGTCACAGGGTTAGGGAGCATGGCATAGGGAGTGCAGACAGCAGTAAGGTAATGGCTATGTGTAGAGCCAGAGGGAAGATAAAGTAATCAGGGAGATTGTCTAACCAATGTACTGTATACTTGAAACTAATAAAAAATAAAATAAAATGTCTAACCAATGTACTGTATACTTGAAACTAATAAAAAATAAAACAAAAATTAAATAAAAATAAAGTAAAAATTAAAAGTAACAATACAAAAAATTAAATACTGTTATATTTAGACTGAAAAAAACTTATAAAAGTTATAATGTGATCCAACATTTCTCATGCAAACACATCCACATACAAAACCTTCAGAACTGCTTTTTCTTAACTCCTTTCTTGGGTAGGTGTGTAGAGTTACTTTTAATCTTGACATGTGAAACATTCCTTAGCCCTGTGTAATCATCTACACCATAAAGGGACATGTTAGTCTTAGAGGGCCGTTCTGCAAATGAATGGTCTGCTTACCTGGGTTAAAAGACTTTTTGACTGCAAGGTCTCTCCTCTCATGGAGCTGAACTGACACTGAAGTATTACAAAATATTTAGATTTCCTGTTTAAAGATTACTTGGAGAAAATATCTGGCCAATGTTTCATTTAAATATATCTAGAGAATATTTTGGATACAAAGGTAATATTAAAAATTTAACAAGAAATCAAAATGCACTAAAGTTAAAAAATCAACTATAATGGACAATGGATTCAATTCTTGACTAGATAATATGATGGCCAATGATAAAACAATAATTGTCGCTTTCTGTGAGCAAATAGTTATTTTTGTCTTAAAGAATATGCATATGACCAAGTTACCATGTTGATTCACTGGATTAGAACGAGTGAAGGGAAGTGTTACTACAGCACACTCTCTCTGTTCCTGAGCAGAACAACTCAGTGATCTTGGGATCATGGTTTGTACTTTCTCTCTGGGAATGAGCTGTTGGGTTTAGAGATGTGGATTAAATCACCTTTCCCAGGGCCCTAAGGGGCTCAGTGTTCGGTTGGGGTGGGGTCAGGGTGTGGGTGCGGAACTTGCTCATTCTTAAATTTTTAAGCAACTGATTCTTATGAAAAAATAATGAAACA
Organism: Pteropus vampyrus; assembly: GCF_000151845.1. Lineage (NCBI taxonomy): Eukaryota > Metazoa > Chordata > Mammalia > Chiroptera > Pteropodidae > Pteropus > Pteropus vampyrus. The sequence goes on along the minus strand of NW_011888784.1, from coordinate 11,062 downwards.
TTAGTAGATCAATATTGTTTGGTGTTGATTTTGTAGATTTATTATGAAAAGCAAGCCAAATGACAAGGTAGTGATTTACAAACATGGAGACATGCATAGCTTTTAATGAGAAAACAGTGAAATAGAAAATTAATAGGATACTAGTCAGGTTCTCCTGTATATGTCAAAAGGAGAGTGAACCTCTGAGGAGTATCAGGCACTGGAAAAATGCTTTCCTTATATCATCATTATCATCATCATTGTCGTCATTACTAGTAACACCATGACAGTAGCTAACAGTAATATCATACCTACCAGGCAATGAACATATATTACACATATTTTAACTCATTCTTTTTCTACAAATAGTCTTTTAAGTTGGTTATTACTATTATCATCTTCATTTTACATATTGGGAAACTAAGGCACAGAGGGGTTAAATGACTTGCTCAAGGTCACATAGTAAGTGGTGGAGCCAGAATGTCCTGAGGGTTTACCTAGGGTGCATTAAACAATAAAAGAAGTCAGTTATTTCTGGATATGGTAAGTGGATCCTAAGGAAGTTATGAAGCATCATCCATCACATTCTTCAAGATACCCTTCTGTATATATAGCTTTTAGTCACAGTGTTACCTTAATTCATGCTCTTTCGTCTATCAGGTTCCATCTCAAATTCTGCCACTCCTATAAAAGTCACTGTCATCTGAAGTTCTTTTTCCCTCTCTCAAATTTAGGAAAAAGTGCTAGTTATAAAATTAACCATTCACACATTCACCTTGTATCAGCTTTTCTGATTTGTCTCAAGATTTACTTAAATCTGTTAGGGTTTACCTTTTTATATGCTCATACCTTTCTCCCCCAAGTGGGACAAAGGGCAGAGAAGGTGTTGGCACTTTTCTGTGTGTCTCAAAACGTATAATGCATCTTGAGTGAGATGCAATAAATATATATTCATTGATGTGATGGAAATTTAAATATTCCTCCAGGTTATTTCTTTTAAAAAAAGATATAATATATGGGCTTATTTTCACTTAGAACTGCAAGGGTAGTTACTCAGTTCCAATTACTTTCCAATCTTGTCTCGTGGGTATTAGATGGAGTTAGCCATTTTCCTTTTTCTATGCAGCTGCCATAAAATCCAAGTGTTGAACTAACAGATTCTAGCTCTTTTTCTTCCTTGTCTTGCAAAAGTGGCCATTTACTCTATGGACCATCCAGTGTTCTCTACTCACTGGGGTGGGTGGGTGGGTGGGTGGGGAGTGCAGGCTCCAAGTGCCTGTATAGCATTTTGGAAAGATATCCATGAATCAGGTGGCCACCCAGCATACATCTCCTTATACCCTTCCAGAGGTCCAGGATTTTATCACATTCTTGATTTGAAAGTTGTCAGAGGTAGAGTCCTCTTAAAGGAAAGGTATTTTTTTTTTTCTTTTTCACAAGCAGGCAAATGAATAAGTAAGCAAACAAAAAGACCAAAAATACTTAGAATTTTAGAATTATGAGGTTTAGAGAGATCATGACTTTTTTCTGGGCCTACTCTGTTACTTCGCAGATGAGGAAACTGAGGCCCCATGGATGATATCATCCGTGATATGGTTCAAACTTGAGCCTTTGGGACCCTGCTGGTGAGCCTCTTACCTGAAAAACGAGGGTCACTGTGAGGTAGAAGGGGAGGATAAAAGGCTGTGTTCTTGGAATTGCCACTGTATTAGGTTTTTAGGATCTTAAACCACAGTTGATAAATAAGATCTGTAAGTAATTTACCTTTTCATATATTAAAAAAATACATTCAATATGTTCACTTGATATGTTTGAGAACTGTCAATACTATCACTTTGAGAAGGATAACACTCATTTGGATACATAGGTTATAGTGCATTTGCACTTTAAGAATCACTTTGAATACCTAGTCTATTTGCGAAGGCAAAGTTATATTGTTTACTCTGAATACACAGATGATAGAAGATAAGAGAATGGACTGAAAACACACAGGGATAAAGCAAGCTAAAGAGGAATTACCTTTATTATTATTTTTTTCTGAGAACATTTTCACCTTTCATTGCACATGGTTCCCTGGTTTCCAGAGAGCAAGCTATAAGTTCATAATACAGTTCTGTGTACTTACAGTGTAAAAACGGTTTCTACTACTCACAGATATGAAGGAGGTGTGATTCTGCTCCTTATGTTAATACTGTTATAAGACACCCAGACCTGCAGGATCCCTGCATCTGTTCTAGGGCCTCCCAGACATGCGGAGGGGCTCAGTGGACCAGTACTCAGGTTGTTTCGCCTATACCTTTCATTACTGTCTTTCTCACACCTGTTCATCAGGGGAGGGGAGCTAATCCAGTCTTCAGAGAAGCAGATGATGGATCATATGGCCCTCCCCTTTTCCCTTGGGTCTGTGAAGGGCTCCTGAGGCTGACATCCCCTCCTACGCACAGCTGTTACCATAGGATGTTCTTTTCTCTGATCCTTGTTTCCCTCTCAGTCTAGGCACTGTTGAAACTTGACTTTATATTGTTGTTATTTTTTTAAAATCCACTCCGGGGCTGTTAATCTATCCCATCACCTCATCCTCTTCCTGGCACCTGCAGTTCACTCCCTTCCACAAAAGGTCAACTATGCTGCTTCTTCCTAAAATATATTTCTTCTCTAGTCTCCCTTTTAAGATAGCTATTGGCTTTATATGAGAATTAGTTTCAACAGTGCTAAGCAAAGAGCCTGTGGGTTAGAAGAGGAGGGACAGAAAACTTTTTCTTCATTTTATTCCAGGCGCTTTAGGTTTCTGGACATCCGCAGGCTTCCTAACTTCAAATAGTGACATTGACCTTGTGTTAACAGCAAATGAGAGAAGTGTTGAATTAGATCGCGGTAGTAAGCCAATGGTCAGGTACTTCTGAGTACAAAGTTGAACCTAGGCAGTATAATTTCCTGAGCAGGAATTATGCTAGACAGTTTTAACAAATATTATTTCACTTAACATTTTTTTTCTAACCTTGTGAAGCATGTAAAATTACTTTTGATTTTCTTCCTATTCTTTCTTCCTTCTTCAGCACCTAGTGTTCTGCTGGCTTCTACTAGTTCAGAGACCTTAGGGTTCTTTTTTTATCAGAACATTTCTGTCATAGGACCTATCTACAGATTTTGTAGAATGATTAAAATTAATTTTTAGAAGTGAATCAGTGCTTATGGTAATAGTAAATTTTTTTGTGTGTTTGTGTGGTATTCTTCCAGGATAATCTACTTCATTTAGAATAAGGGGGAGAGATTTCAGGGGCAGTGTCCTGAAAGGCAACTGAGTCTACCTACCTCCTTTTCCAACTTTATGCTGAGTGTTACTGGGAATAATGGTTTATCATACCCCTCTCATTGATAGGTTTCTTCACGTGGCTTCCCGAGTGATCCTCCATTTTGGTTTCCACCTGCCTCACCGGTTATCCTTCTCAGCCTTCTTCTTGAGCCCTTCTCCCTGACCTCTTCCTATTGGAGTGCCCAGGGTTGAGTCCTTGTTTTTCTTTTCCATCTACAGTCATTTCTTTGCTGTTCTTTGCTGGTTTTACTCCTTAAAAATTCTATATTTTGGCCCCTGAGTCCCAAATTTGTATCTCTACATTGGCCTCTCCTGCACTCCAAACTAATTTATCCCACTGCCTACTCAGTCTCTCTGCTTGGACAGCGAAAAGAGATCTTAAATTCAACATGTTGCAAAAGGGAAGTCCTGGAACTCTGTGGTCTGGAAACCCGAAGGGCTCATATTGAGGGGACTTTTGAGGTTGGTGGAGACCATAGTGAGAGCAAGAACAGGCAAGGAGCAGGCTGTGTGAGTAGTCAAACCAACCTGCCTTTTTTTTCAATAGCTTGGTGATTGGCTGAAGCAAGGCAGGAAGGAAGATGATGAATTCCTAGTGGGAATGTGAAGTGTGCTTATACTATCTCAAGGAAAAGCAATTTACTACTACAGATCTATTGGAGTAGAAGGTTCTTTGGACCAATTACAGTTTATGGCAAATTAGAGGTGATTTTCTTCCTATAATAAGGAATCAGAGTGGCTTCCTTGATACTATGTTGTATACAACAGTATAATTTCATGTACTATGTTTTAAGTGCTTTACCTGTGTTCATTGTATAATACTCATGCTGTGAAGTAGGCACTATCATTATCCCTTTTTACAGATGAGGAGCCTGAGGCACAGAGGCTGAATTCACAACAAGAAAAAAATCTCTTGTTGAAAGTCAAGAACCTAATAGGCAAGGAGTGGAACTCTTAGACTTAGTATGCGTTTATCTGCATATATGCTACTTAAAAACCTCAAACCTCAGATTTCCCTGAATCTCCTTGGCTGGCTTGTTAGAGAAAGCAGTGTTCCATTTCCTGAACCCTACGTAAGGCCTTCCTGAGATAATAGCCTTGCAAGGTGATACTTTCCCTCCTCAAGATCAGCTCCCACCACCTCTTATTGCTTTTGGGTAAAAAACTAAGGTCAAGTCTCAGCATGGCCTGATTGAGCAAGTCTTGTCCCTATATGGGAAGATAAGGAGTATTTACCCAAAGAGCTGTGGGGCCTGGTTAATAGACAAATGTAAATCAACATTAATTGTATAAAACAATGACCATAATATACTGTGGGATTAAGACACACCCCAACAAGATAGGATTAAAATACTAGAAAACAATAGTGCATATTGTTTGTCGGTGGTGGGGGGGGGGAATGGAGTTGAGTGGTTCAAATATTCTTGCCTTGTTTTGTAGAAGGGTAAGGGTTTGAATAAGCTTAGATTTTGAGAAATTATAAATTTTGAATATAAAATTTTTAAATTCGTGGAGAGAAAAAGTTGGAGTGATAAAAGTTGTTTAGACTTGCCTATGCATATATAAAACTACAAAGGAAAACAAGAAAATAATTACTATACAAATTAGAATGGTGGTTGGCTCTGAAGGTTAAGAGGTATGGAGAAGCTCCTCTGCCTGGGTCCTTGCTTGCTTTGACCCCCAACCCTAATTCTGTTGGTGCTGAGTAATTCAGGAAGCAGTACTTGGGTAAGGAGTTGATGTCTTCCAGTTGGAATTTGTAAAGACCAAAGCCTCACACAGTAAAATAGATTTCCCAATCTCACTATCACTGATGCTGTTGGGAGTGAGAGCACTCCTTCCTGGTGCTGTTGTGTATCTTTATTATGTATCTTAGTCTGCGTGCTTTTTTTCCCCTTCAAGCCTCTACTTGACCATCATTTTAATCTACTTTAAATCATGTAAATGTGCTGGAGAACAGACACTTTACTAAAGAAGAAACTCCAAAGTTAACAAGTATTTGAAGAGATATTGGAAATCATGAGAATCAGAGAAAAAGGCAAATTAAAACAATAAGTTAACCCTTTATAACAGAGATTCTCTGCCCTGGCTATGCATGAAAATCACCTGGAGAGATTTTTAAAAACTCAACACCCAAGCCCTATCCTAAGAGATTCAGGTTCATATGTTCTGGGTGGGGCTTGGGTACTGATTTTATTTAAAGGTTCCCAAGGTGGTTCTCGAGGTACTGCACAGCTGGAACTGAAGGACTAATACATTGGCAAAAAGTATAAAGCTTTGCATGTGCTGGCAGGAGTGGCAGTGATTCTCGAGAGAATCTGGCACTACTTTGTCAAATGAAAGACCTACAAATCTATACCTCAGCAATTCTGCTCCTAGGTATATGCACACCAAAGAAATTTTCCTGGGTATATATTTTCGCTTTACCACTTCTGAGCTATGTAACCTCAACCAGCTGCTTACCTTATGTGTGCCTCAAAAATGGTGCTTTGTCTATAAAACTGAGACAATATCTCCTAGGATTGTTCTGTGAATTAGATGAGCAGATGTTTGTAAAGTGCTTAGAACATTTTTCCTGGCACTCAGTACTCTAAGTATTTAAGTAAATACAAATAAATGACTTTTCCTAGGTTTGGGATACAGATGCCTTTTCTTTCTACTTTTGAATGGTGCTGGAGGGCTTCTATTATGGAAAGATGCCTGTCTCTAAGGGATATGATGATATCTTAGGATAGGGTGTGGCTTTGTGGCTACTAAATTGGATCTAGGGCCACAAAGATACTGTCTTATTTCTAGGACCTACAGACCAAACACCCAAACTTCTGGTAATTCTAATGCTCTGGATTTTCTTCTCTCCACAGCTCCTCCCTTAATCCCTGGAGCAAGCTCTTTTTGTGAGGCTGACTTGGATTTTATGGCAAATGCACTTACCTGGAGAAAGTGTACAGCTCTGCCCGCTGAGATATAATGCATCCTGGTCAGCAAGACAGGGAGGTCCCAGATTCTCTGGGCTTGGCCCTAAGGGTGCCTTGGGCTTTGGGTGATGTACTGCCTGCACAGTGCCAGACAGAAGAGAAAGCATGACCTGAGATCACTCAACTCTGCGCCTGGTAAGGGACACTTTCTCTCTAATTTTAATTGTATTAATTTTTACACATTATTTAAGACCAAATCATTATTATCAAAAATGGTAGAGAGAAAAAGAAAACTTCCATTACATTTCCTGGCCTTGTGGATGTCAGATGTTTACATATTCTCTTCATCTTTGGTTTACTGTTTTTTGTTTTTTTGTTTTTTTTGGCTAAGAGATAATGGTAAAATAAATAAATAAATATCTACCATTCCTTTCCTTGAGGAGTTCAAATTCTGGAAAGAATGAGAGATGCAAATAGATAATCACAAATCACTGATATGAGAGCCATTTAGAGGCAAGACTGAGGGTGATGGAGCAAGCAGACAGGCAGAGGAGGCTCTGCCTGAGGCCAGGTGGAGAGTTTGCACCTAAGGGGTATGGCAGTCCAGCTGGGATTTGAAGGAAGAGTAGAAGTTTTCCAGGAGGAAAACTTGGGCTCAGTTACTTACTGGTTGTGTGACCTTGAACAAGTTACTTACTCTTCAGAATCTCAGTTTCCTTATGAGTGAAATGGAGTCACTGATATTGCTTAATTGTAAATGGAGTTGTGGAGATGAAATGATAAATGCTTATGAAGTGCTTAATAAAGGCCTGGCACAGAATAAAGGTCAGTGAAGACTTGTTGAACGCATGAATGCAAAAAATGAGTGAATAAATGAGTCAGTGTGCATAGGTGCACAGTCATGAAATGTCATGGCAAAGCTGGCAATACAGGGTCATTACTTAATTGTTGTCTAGTTAATTGACTCTTACTCAGTACTCTTAATTTAAAAATATAAATCATGAAGAATCTTTGACATTTGTCCTTTTACTTAAAGCTAAAAATGAAAGAATACTAAGATTCTTTGTTATCCTGCAATCTGATCCTTTTTTATTTTATTAATAAGCATGAGGGTTTTGCTTTGATAAATTTTGGTACAGTTTTGGATACTGTAGTCAGTAGGGCTCAGTCAGTTCTGGAAGCTGTTGAGTGTGAGCTGCAGAACTCCTAGTTGCTTTAAAGGCATGAGCTATTGAAGAAGTTATTCACTGAGAGAGAATAACTGTCAATAAGAGTTACCCCCAGGGGGTCTGCTAAGAAATAGATCATGAATGACCCAGCCACAGACCTATGTAGGGGCGACCTGAGTCTCAAGATCAGATCACTGGTGTTCAAGTTCCAAATCTGCAGCTTAGTTGCTATGTGCCTTAGGTAAATTATTGAACCTCTTTGAACTTCATTTTTTTTTTTTTCTGTAAGATGCATTGCAGACATTTGGAATTCTTCTCTGTGTTTATTCTGTAAATATTAATTGAAGGTCTGCCATGTGCAAAGCAGCATGTCAGGTGCTGGGGATGCAGTTATGATAAAAACTGTATAGTGCCCATCCTTGTGGAAATTTGAGTCCAAAAGGGATAATAGATATTAAACAAATATTCACGAAAATGAATATATAATTACCAACTATAATAAGTACTAAGAAAGAACACAGTGCTGGGAACCAAGTTAAAATCAGAGAGTGAGATTTAAACTGAGGATGATGTATTAGTTTTCTATGGCTGCTATAAAACTTTGTGGCTTGAAACAATACAAACTCATTATCTTACAGTTCTGAAGGTCAGAAGTCCAACTTGGGTCTCACTGGGATAAAACCAAGGTATTGTTGTCAGGGCTAGGTTCCTTCTGGGGGCTCTAGGAGTGAATACCCTGTTTTTTGTTTGTTTGTTTGTTTGTTTCATTGTTATTGTTATGGTTGTTGTTTTTGGCTTTGTCCAGCTTCTAGAGTCTTGTTCAAAACCAGCATAATTGCATCTCTCTCTGACCATTTTTTCCATAGTCACATCTCTTTCACTTGTTCACTTCTGTCTCCCTTTTCCACTTTTAAGGACCCCGTGATTACATTGGGTCCACTTGGATTATCCAGAATAATCTTTGGATTTTAAGATCAGCTAATTAGCCATCTTAGTTTCACCCGTGCATTAATTCCCCTTTGCCATATAACCTAACTTATCCATGGGGTTAGGATGTGGACAGCTTTAGTGGGTCATCATTTTGCCTGCCACAGATGGGTAAAAACAGGCTGGGGAAGGGGTTGGGGTGAGAGATGACTTTCCAAGGAGAATAACACAGGTGGACAAAGACCTTGACACAGGTTTTCATCAAGTTCATGAAGAAAAAGAATGTGTTTGAAGGGTGGTGAATGAGAGGAATGGTAGTGCAAGCTAAGGTTTAGAGGTAGATGGGGGCTAGATTTTACAGGGCCTTTTTGCCTTTGTCAAAGATTTGAGATTTATTCCTACATGTATTAGGAATCTTTTAGAGTACTGAGTGAGGTGTGGCTTCATGTGATTGGCATTTAAGGATCACTAAATCCTTGGAGGAGAGCAGACTGGGGAGGCTAACAGCAAGGCACCTGTGGTTACCAGAAGGAGAGGTTTATGAGAATCTTTAATACAGGGCCTGACAGTTAGTAGGGAGTCTCAAGTTTGTTGTTGTTCTCCACAACCAGTCAATTCTCCAGCATCTCTCTCATAACACATATTATTTTCCTCTACTCTACTTCTCTCTCACAGGCTCTCTTCACTTATGATGCCTACCTTCACTTCCAGTAGCCTTTAAGATCTGGCTCAATATTCACACCTCTAAGAAACCTTCAGTGACAGGCTTGATTCTACATCAGTCGCTGCCTTTGCTTTATGCATATTTTGAATGACATCACTCTCTGCATGTTTATTTTCAGTTTCACCATGTTCCTCTTAATTGAGTCTATTCAGGCACATCACTCAAGCACTTCCATTCTTCCTAAATTCTAGATACAGCATGACTGAAGCACACCAGATAGTTAAAGCCCCAATTTTTAACATTACAGCACTGGGGTCTAACATCTTCTACTGAGCCCTGATATCTAATGTTGTGGCCTTGAGATGAGGTATAATTTCCCACTGCTGAGCACTTGGAGCCCTGTATTAGATGCATGGACTAGGTTTTGCTGCAGTGACAAATAGCATGGGCATTGCAATAGCTTGTAACAACAGAGGTTTATTTCTTGGTTATAATACTTGCCTATTACTAGCCACCTATGGGCTCTATTCCATTTATCATTGTCTTCATTCTAGGACTCAGGCTAATGGAACCTGGCCTCTTTGTAGGACATTGCCATTGACCATGACTTATGAATTGTATTAGCATTAAATACTCCAGTCTCAAAGTGACACACCTCTCTTCTACTTACAACTCTGGTCAGAATAAATCAGCATTCAAGGAGGCTGAGCAGAAGGAGGACAGGAAGTACAATTCTATCATGACTTTGAAGAGCTTGAGCTAAAACATTGACAAAGAGCATAAATGACTAGTATTTTCATTGTGGTCAATGGTGCCCCAGATCTGATAACCAAATTTTGAAGCTGGAGTTTATAAGTCTTAAGTTCCTCTTTATGACTCATTCTGAGTCTCCCCTCTGAGGTCTTGTTTTAGTAATCAGCTTGTTTCCCCTGGACCCTGAATAGGGCTTGAAGTCTTTTTTTTTTTGGTTCTTATCCCTAAAGTCTGGAATCTTATCTACCCAGGTGTTAGAGTCCTGCTATCCGTAGGGAGATCATGACATAGATGGCAGTGAATGCTCAAACTCCTGATCATTCTCCAATTGAATCGTACCTGTTGGGAATTCGTGATGTTTTTCTTTAGATTCTTTCATGCAGATCATTTGCCTAGCCCCACACAGAGATTCGGGCTGCAAAGTCTTGACTTCTGCCCAGGAATTTCTAAGCCTGAGATGTAACTTGAGTCTAAATTCTAATATCCTCTCTCTAGTAGTCGAGTCTGCTCCAGGCATTAGCCTTATTCTTTTTTTGCTGCTAGTAAACAACCGTGCTGCCTTGATGTATCACGAGGCATGTCACCAGAGTCTCTAGCTGATTTTTGATTTTTTTTATTCATGAGATTAAGTTTCTAAAAACTTTCCCTTCCTCCATCCCCCCCACCTTTTTTTCTCAGCATCTAATTTGACACTGTGAATATAATAAGTATTTGATAACCATTTTTTGAATGAATGAATGGGGAGTCACAAACTTATTTTGGTACTCATAAAGTGTCACTAAATGCTTTGGTATTTCATCAGAAAAATGAGTAATGATACTTAATTCAGGAAGGTGTTAGGAGGATTAGATATGATCAGTGAGGTATGCACTGGAAGAGGCACCCCTTCACAAGAAATGTCCATAATATTAATGACAAGACGTGGCTGAGTCAGAAGCCACCCAGATGTAGGGTAGTGCTCATTAGTGTGCCCAGTGACATTCTTCAGTGAGGGATGAAACTTTTGTTTTCTTACCTCTCACCTATATCCGATCTGCCCTCCTACAGCCTTCTCCTGATGTGGAGGGAAAATAACCCCTTAATTTATTAAAGTTTTTTTTTGTTGGGAGGGGCAAGATTGGTGGATTTTTGGATAAATATTGCAGATAGTTTTTTCACTTTCCCATGTCGATCATGTTTTTTTGTTTTTTTATTTTTGGGTAGTCATTGCATTGGTTCGATTTTGACCTGACACTTCAAAACTTCTTTTACAGCTTCTGTGCATTATGAAAGATTATGTTATCGATTTTAAATTAATAGGAAACACAAAATCTAAATATTGTACTGAAGTCTTTGAAATCTG
>NW_011888783.1:37551144-37578622 GCF_000151845.1 Pteropus vampyrus | reverse complement strand
ACATAAAGCACAAAATAAATGTTTGTTGACTTCGATTAAAATGAGATAAAACGGGGAGCACTAACAGCTTCTTATTGTGCACAGAATTTTAGGTCCTGGGTGCGAATTACTACTTTTTTCTCAAAACTCCATTTTACAAAATATTTATACAAAAACTAATATATGTCAAATATTTATTGATCTGAAGACATCCTCCCAAACTTGATAGGAATATTTTTCTTGTGAACATTTCTACGCCATTGTTTTTCAACTAAAACACTATATTCAAACAAAGACTAGCTTCGCAATCTTATATTAAGTAAAAGAAATATTCCAAGCAGCTACAGAACTCCAAATTCCTAACTCTACTTTCTGCAGTCCATGTTCCACCCCATGTGCTAGCTTACCAAAAGGAGCTCCAAAAAGCACCACTCTCAAAACAGGATGAATAAGTTAGAACTCTGTTCTAAGCACAATCAACCGTAGCAGATGCTCAGTGGTTTCAGGAGCAAGAAATTGAGATGAGAGAATTAAGCATTTTAAGTGGATTAACTGATTTGGTAATCAGTTAAGTGTGTGTTCCTACTATTTTTTTAGGCAAAGTCTTTCTCTGCGCTATTATATCTTCAACTTCTATCTCCTTTCGTGCCAAGGGGCTCTCCAAAGCCTTCAATTATGATCTACATTAATCTAGTTTGTTTATGCTAAGATAAGTGGCCTACAGATATTCATATATGCATTTGAACATATCCTAGAAATTTTTATTTTCATTATTTCAAAAATGTTGACACTTGGTTTTTATTTCAGATCTTGATTTTATCTCAAATGTCGGAAGATTCTATGAGGATGTGACATACATAGGATAAATTGTACATTATTGGGTAGGATATAGGAATATTGAAAATATTTTAAAAAAAGAAAAAGTAATCTATTACAAATTCTCTGCAGCTCTGGGAAAGAGAGAACATTTAAAATATCCTTTTAGAATATGGATTTTTATGAGTTAATTCTGATGTTTGTCTTTTGTTTTCATGTAGAAAATTCAGAATTCTCTTAATTCATTTTTTTAAACGGTGTTTACTCTGATGTAGACACTGTTCTGCTTCCTAAAGATGCTAAGTGGACAAAACAATTAAAATCTCCAGCTGCACTGAGCTTTTATTATAGTGGTGATAATAAATAATAATCAAGATAAATAAGTAAAACATACAGGTTTTTTGTTAGTAATAAATGCTATTTATAAACTGGTATCAATGTAGCAATACAAAAATTTTTCTATATTTCTATTTTTGACTTAATTTTAATATGCTCTTACTGAATTTTTCTTAATTTCCCAAACACTTTCGGCTTTTCTCTATGTTCCTTATTTTTAACTGTGATCCTTCAGCCACTGCACCCTTTCTTTCTCTAACAATTTCTCTCTCTAAATGATTTGTGTTCCACTGGCAGCTCTGTGCTAAAGAAAGTGATATATCCTGACGAAGCCATTAAGCACTATACTACAGACATTAAAAGGATGATATAGGCATGATTTCAATCATGCAAAAGGAAACTATCCTAGTTCTGAGAAGGAAAAGCACCAGAGAGCTTAACCCACTCTAGTCTACATTTTCATTTCATTAGGTTCAGATCTGGGGATGTCAGAACAAATTAGCACTTTTTCCCCCCACAAGGCAATCACTGTAAGTATCATCATCAGATGCATATTGAGCACCCGCAGGGAGAAGGGTTGGAACTTAGAGTATGCAACATACTGAAAAGAACCAAAGTATGAATTGAGGAAAAATGGGTTGATAATATAAAAAATATGCTAAAAGAAAGGTGGACTTTTTTACTCTGTGCTGCTGTGAAAATTTTCTTTAAAAATCACTTTTACATAAAAGTCATGTTTCCAAGTTCTGTTATAACCCCAAAATATATTTAAGTATCTGTATAATTATTCCTACATGTAAAGTATTCCAATATTCAATCTTTTTGAAATATAGATGTAACTCACTTTATAAAATAGATCATTAAGTGGAATATAAAATTATGTATTTTTAGGTAAATCAAGTTTTACATTAAGAACAGTAAGAAATAAAGAGGTCTAATGCAAAATTAGAATCATTGTGCTTTAATTTTATATTATTATAAGAATGAATATAACATAATAGTGTTTTTAAGGCACTTCATATATACTGTTTATTTTGTTGAGGTTTGATTTTTTTAATTGAAATACTTCTAGATTATATTGTACATATGTACCATACAATAGATATGTTACCGGATTAAGTGATTTAAAACATATGATACTTTGGTAAATAATTAATAAACCCTGTTTGACGTGTCAGAGATGTTTGCCCTTAAGAAGGGCCAGTCTAAAATGAAAAAAAAAAAAAATTAATTGCTTTATTCCCTTGAGCAAATACTTACTAATATTTCACCAAACCTATGCTGTCTTTCCAAATGATAAATTCTAGATAATGGAATGTATAAAAGCAAAAATAAGCATTTGAAATTAAAATCGTAGCAAAATATAAAACTCACTTATCTTCTCAATGGCAATTTAAACTAGTTAAACATGCAGACACAAATTTTTGTCACAAATCTCCTATTTTCACTGACAAATATTAAAAATATTTCAATCTGTTATTGGTGCCCTAGGTTCATATTAATAAGCAATTATTTAACTGAACTATATTAACATGAAGACCCCAGGGCCTATAGAACTATGAAGGGCCATTTGCCACTACATAAAATCACACTGAACTATTCAGCTTCAAAGATCTGAGGGCCTGCTTTTCTCAGCTTATTTTCCCATCTCTTCATTCCCATTTATATTGGAAGCTTTTAATTTTCATTGCCATTTCTGTAGCTGATAAAAGTGTCTCCTCTCTTTAATGTGATCTTGGAGAGCAGAAACTAAACGTGTTAGACTTAAGTATAAATTAAGATTATATAGACCTTGAGTGAAGAACTTAGGGTCTTCTCTTTAAAATATAAACAGATAGTAAAATTGCTTTCAGCAATCATTTTGTGTGTACCTATGTGTCTGGTGTACTACTAATTTTACTTAATAAAAAAGAGAGGTAATTATTTGGAAACTCATGAACTAAAATGCATAAATTATAATTAAAAATCAATCGGAATTTAAAGTAGCACTAAGGTCTCATAACTGGTCTATCTGTCAAACTTGTTTTCATATTTACTCTTTTGAAACAACTATTTTGTTTTTCAATAGGTGATATTTCTTATAGGTGAAATGTTTTTACATGCACTTAACGCTAAATTAAATGATTATTATTTTTGATAGGGGGGGCCAATATAAGTAATGGGCTTAAACACTAATTGGTGAATGGGAAATTGTGTAAATTAAAAGTTAAATAAAAACACAGGATAACACTATGAAGATTCAGTAGTTTGAATTACGTGTGGGAATTTTCTATTCAAAGTGTGATTTGTGACCTAGCACCATCTGGTTCATCTGGCAACTTGTTAGAAATGCAGACCTGGAGCCCCCATCCTACACCTACCATCAGAATTTGCATTTTTATAAGATCTCCATGCAATTCATATGCTCATTAACATTTGAGAAATGTTTTCATAGTAGATCATTATAAATTTATTCTGATTATGAACACTTTCCAACTACATGGAAGATGTCATGCTAGCTATAGTAAAAACACATAAAGGAATACACACAGTAAGAGGCTCTGAATCTCAGAATCCAGATAAGGGTCACTGTATATCCAGGCACTAGAAAACACACTAAAGGAAATTGTTGGAAGATAAGTGGTCTCTTGAATAATCTCCCAGTGTTAAATTCTTGATAGGCTACTAAATTTCATCCTTTTTTTTTTTCAGTATATTGTCTTATTTAAAATTAAAATACACCCTAATGAAATTCTTCTCTCTCTAAATCTGAGCAGTCTTTCAATGTTCCTTTTTATGGCCCCTCTCCAATTTAAGATCTTCCTCAGGCATCTCAATTGGAAGGGAATTCTCACTCCTTAGAATCTCTAAAGTAAAATTCTATCTGTACCATTTGCGATACTGATTTCCTTTATCAAAGTGCTAGGTGGGGTTCTTTACATGTGTGTGACTAAATATACTTGTATGTATCTAATCTCAAAGATTAAACCAGATTGTAAGATGTTTTATTGGAGCAGCCACAGCATATGATTTATTGCATCTCTGTCAGCATATAGCACAGTGCCTATTGCATAAAGGTTTGAATTAAACTGCTGAGCAGAACACAAAATTAAGGACAGCATTAGAAACTACATACCTGGAACTGGGAGGCTCCAGGGAAGAAAATGAGATTCAACTGCTGTCTATTTTTTTTCAGGCATGCTCAAGAAGGCTAGTCATCCTACACTTCATATGGTTCTTTGGGGAAGTTTCAACAATGCTGTGAAGGGATAATACAGTTGTTTATTTAGTTAGCAATTATGAAAGCATTTAAGGATAAATGTAATGGTTGTACCCCTGTTATTGACCTGCTTTTCTTCTTCTCCATCCATAAGTGAACTCTTACTTGCTACCCTGGAGATTCCCTGTATGCTTTGGCATCAGTCTGGCATTCACTGTCTTTCAGAAAGTAACATTCTTCTCAAAAGAGACTGAGAAAAATCAACAGGAATCCTAGGCAATCCACCTTGAATTAAAGTAGATGTTACAGTTTTCTAAAAGGAGAATGGGCAGGTAGACTCTGAGTTGGCTAGCCTAGCTTATGGGCCAGATGCAGGTGGAGAGAGAACAACAGAAGGTAGAATGAAGGCTGATCTTCCTGGTTATAAGACCTCATGCAATTGACCCCTTCCATTTGGCAGGATAAAGAAAGTGTGCAAACTTACTATTGCCATTATCCAGAAATAGAAATTCAGTATGCTTGAAAATTTTACATTAGGTCTAGTTGGATTTTCATTGTTCACATCTATGTGCACTATAGTAAAAGTAGTAAAAATTAACTTGATTTGATTACGTAATGGAAGAAGTCAGGTTCTGATTTTAGACACATTCTAGGTTAGACAAATCCATGTCTTCTGCTCAAGCCAGCACTCATGTGCATGAGAATCAGCTGAGGAGTGTGTTAAATATGCAAAGTTTGGGCTTCAAGTCTCAATCATTCTGATTTTCTAGGTCTAAAACAGGTGTCAACTTGAACTTTTAGTGGGGACCCCTTGTTATTCTGTTACAGAGAAAGACTACCTAATCGGGATCACTGTTACAAAAGAGCAAAGTCAAAAAACATATTAGCTGTCAGCCAATTCTTTAGAAATCAGGTTGGTTGGTTGTGAAAGGCTTCTTTGTCTCTACATTTTCCAATTCTCCTTTACTCCTGGAGTGAACAGCAGAGAAGATGAAATACTTAAGTATTCAGTCTATTGAGGAGTATTCAAAGATAGTCATCTGCAGAGGGTACTCATATGTCCCATTTGCCCAGGACAGTCCCATTTTGTGCCATTTGTCCCACTAATGCTTTTCTATCATTCTCAAAGGATCTAAGTTTGAACAGTGATTTACATGATCACCCTAATCCTGTATTAACAACTTCAAGTGAGAGGTGTGGAGAAAAGCCTTTGTATCTAAATAATTCTATTTTCTGCTTTCTTAAGTGAAGAGCACAAATGCCATTCAGAAAGCATTTTTTTTTTTTCTAAAATGAAGTGATTCTACAACTTTTACAAGGATTATGGTCTCCAAAATATATCCTTAATAATAAAATCTCTTTTTTCAGGGGTGGGTGGGGGGGAGTAGAGTTAGGAAAACTATCTAATGTCAACAGCTAAGATAAAAATCTAATGTCAATAAAATGTCAAAACATAAATCTAAAAATAATTTAATTTAAAATAAATGAAACCATCATTTATATAATTCCATTAGGTTTTTCTGTCAGACCCTAATTCGAAATGTATAAATTATTAACTATATTACATTGTATTCAGTTCTTCATTTTTCACTAATAGGTGGCTGCCTAAATTTCTACAGTTGCTATAATTTTTCTTGAGAATTTATAGAATTTTAATATTAGATTAGATGAAAAAAATACCAGGTTTTTTTTTTTAACTTTATGTTTTCACTCACCCTGTTCAACTACTAAAAATCAATTTATTGAGTGTATAAGCAGCTAGAGGAAAATTCAAGGAACTCTGCTGCAGCTGATACAAACACAAATTTCTGAAAATTAGAAATCTCTTGCAGGATCTTTAGCTTCCTCACCTCAGAATGAACAGGGAAGAGGACTTGTGCTACAAATGTGTACCCTTTCTTCTCGGAAATCTATGTACCTGTCATTATGAGATTGTTATTATAATTTTATTAATTTCTAACAAGTACTATGCCAGCCTTCAAGACTTTTCTGTTTGTCTTTCTGCTCACCTGCCTGCTTGCCTATTTATTTTTAATCTGCCAACTAAATTAATTTACCTGAAGTCTTAAATGTCTACCCTCTCTGAAGCAAGCCTTCTGCCTTGACTCCTCCATTTGAGCTGACTTCACTCCCCCAACCCAGGTTTCATTTTAATCAAATGCTTGAATCTGATCATTACTTCACTCTCAGGAAATAGGGCAGGAGAGCACCACATTCACCCAGATGCAACTAACTACACATGCTGGAAGCATTATTTGCCAAGACCTCTACCAAGACATAAACAGGTAGTAGGAGGTGGCACTGTAAGATGACTGCCCAAATCTAGTATGTATGGCTGTGATTTCACAGTCACAGTTAGTTGAGTGACTCCAATTGCAGCAGCATCAATGGAATGGAGATCATAACAAGGGGAGATCTGCTAAGAAGATGATTTTTCTGGAAAAACTAAATTCCTTCCAGAGGATGGAAGGAGAGACTAGTTTGCTCTCCCTTCCCAGTACCTCAGTTCCAGTCATTTCCAGCATCAGAGAATCAGAGTTTACCTGAAGTCCATTTTTCATCATCCTGCTTTCAGATTCTTCATTAACCTCCTCTTGCTGCATACAGACAGAGATATCCTATGACCTATATTCAATCTCAAATTACATTTAAGGATTTCTGAGCTCTGCCTCCTATTTAAGTAAGACAGTGAAACTTACTTGATTTGAACATATCACCAGCTTCTTGGACCAAAGGGCCATACTTAGTTCCATGAGAATGAATTCGGTCATCACCTTCAAGCTTGGATTTTAATTCAATACACTAATTGCTTTGATTAAAATGATCAATTTGCTTTCTGGAAGCTTAACTTTGATGCTGACTGTTTTGATTATAACGATTAGATGTACTTGTGGAAATTCCAGATTTTGTGAAAACCTATACAAACTTCTCTGTGTATAATTTTTAAAAACATAGGATTGGACATTCCAGCTTTCACCAAATGTTGCTTAAAAGAATAAGATAGAATTCTGTTCAGACTCATCTTCTGATCAAAGCTCCAGAGAGGCACAGAAGGTAAATTAAGGGATATAAAAGGGCTTCCTTAGCACCCATGAGAAATAGGCAAACTTATCTACATAAAACCCCTGTCGCAGTTTTAGATCACTGGTTTCCTTTACAGGTGAAGTGTCCCATGTAAAGACCTAACATTTGACCAAATACCACAAAAGCAAATCAAAAACAAAAATAAAAACTGAGAGGAAAGGGAAAAAAGGTCATAACATTCTTAAACAGAAGCTTTCAAATATTTTAGCTAAAACCTTTTTTGAATCTTAAGAAGAAATAATGTCTCAAACTTATCCATGGCTCATGAAACACTTTTAGTTGGAACTGAAAATAATTTTCAGGAAAGTAAGAATTGTGCAATTGATTGTTTTACATGGACTATTTAATTCTGATAATAATGTTCATAAGGTACTGAAATGGTAAGTGTGTGCTTACATAAATGGTGAATCTGGGCTACCAATTAATTTGTTCTAGATCTCAAAACTGAGATCTTCTATACCATATGTAACCTTGAACTAAATGGGCTTTTCTGTAATTTTAAGTAGGATTATTTATAAAAAAATTTAGAGCAATTTCTCTGAAAAGCTTATCTTAGGTGGGAGGTAAGTTGCACTGAAACTTTACAACAAGTTATCTGTGGAAGCAGAGGATGAGAGAAAAGAGAAACAAAGGGAACTAGTGTAATATAATATAAAACTAGCAGGAAAAAAATGTCATTTGTCTGCTAAAAACTGCTCTGACACTCATGAATGTATAAACTCAGAACATTGTTTATATTTTCATATGTTAAATAGAACATGTCTGTATGTATACATAAAACTTTCCTGCCATGTATATGGCAAATACTATTAATTATATAAAACGGTTCTAGGGCCAGACAGAGTTTTAAAGTGAGAATTAAAATCTTAAAGTTGATGCCCCAGTTCATTTTTTCACATGATCTTTTCAATTTTATATCATTGCACCTCTAGGTATACATGGTATGAAACATTTTAGTAATAATATTCTTCCCAGTGAATTTTAGATTTTAACCTAATACTGATATTAAAATATTTCAGCATCACCACTATAAATGATCATTAAAAAATGATTCACTAATAATAATGTACGTGAACAGTGCTGATAGAGTATTAGATACTAATGTTCATTATTACATTTAATCTTTGTGAATCATCTCCCCTTCACAGATGAAGAAACTGAACCTTGGAGAGATCCTGCAATTTACTCAAACCCATAGAACTGGAATGAGTCAGACCAGAGACCTGTAATCTGACTTTATGCTCAGTATCTAGATACATCATTAATTATTGTATGAATTTGCATTTGTTACCTTATTTATTTACTTGCTGATGTTTGGGAATCTAAGTAGAGTAACATTCATACTAATAGGTATGTGTACCAGCACCTAACAGAAATGACAACAGCAGTAACAACAACAATAACAACAATAATAAAATGAGTAAGTGGTAGTAATGTAAAACAGGAAAAGCACAAAAGATAACTCTGCATAGAAATATCAGAGTTTTCACTATAATGTGTCAACTATATATACAAATAAATTTTACTTAAATATACTATTTGAATTTAGAACAACAATTAGTCACTTGCAAAATATTTATTCTAATTCAGGCAAACCTCAGTGTCCTTGGCTACTAAAAATGTTTGCAAAGCAAAGTGCTACACCTGAAAATTGTGATCTCCTATACTGTATTCAGCTTTGAACTCCACTTTCGGAGGAGTTCTGTGATTTTAAATAAGATATAATTACAAGCAAAATCTAAATAATTTTCTTTTTTTTTTTTTTTTGCAAATGGACAAAGTTGTAGAATAAAGCCTCCATAGCGGTAATGTCCAAGAGGACTTTCTGTGATGATGGAAATGTTCTTTATTTGCACTGTCTATATTTGATACTGAGCACTTGAAATGCGGCTAGTGGAACTAAGGAACTGATTTTTCGAATTCCATTTAATTCAAAAATTTAGATTGAAATAGCCACATGCGGCAAGTGGGTACCATATTAGAGAGTGATCTGGGGACCAGCAGCACCGCCATCACGAGGGAGCTTGTTAGAAACACAGAATCATGGTGCTCTGAATCAGAACACTTATAAACAGGTTTTCCGTTTGATTCGAATGCCCTTTTAAAGTTTGAGAAAGAGTAATCTCATGGTATTGTCCATACTGCACAGTTTCAAAATTTAATAGAGAAAACGGAAACATAAATCTTGATATTGCTTTTATGGGTAAAGGATCTGTGACTGTACTGAAAACAAACTATTTCTATGAATATTACAAAGCTAGGCAATGTGTTGATTTCCAAATATCCAGATGTTTGGCATTATGTCTCCAAAATATACATCCCCACCCCGAAACCCCCATATGAAAATGTGCCTCCAGATGTCTGGCATCAAGTAGATGCCAATATGTCCTTCAGAGCTGCTCATGGCTAATTTACTCACTGTGCACTTGTGAATTTCCATGATGATCTGTAAAGAAAAATAAGTGCTGTTTACCCAAAATGTTTTCTGTCATAAGAGGCAATTAAACTTGTTAAGGGAGAGTGGCCACTGAAGTGTATTGTGTTGTGCCCCTCTGCTTTTGTCATTTTCTATACACAGACCAGAAACCTCAACTCCCCAGAGAATGAGAATTAACACTGCCTGAAAATGAAAAGCCGATTATCTCAATCTATACCACTGTATCTTTCCTGTAATGTTTTAGTGTTGGGGTGTGTTAAACATAGGCAGCTTTAAAGTAGATTTGTAATATGTTATCTCCAGCAGTGCACTTTTATCCCCTTTCATTAACCTGCTAATACAGTTTATTCGGTTAGATCTTTTTTTTTTTTTTTTTTTTTACTTTGAGAGGCAAACCAAATTTGTTTCAACAAGGTTGGAAATGAGTAAGGGAGTTTTAAGTAGAAGAAGCGGCAGGGATAGTGGCATAGATATGACTGAGGAGCATTCTGAGCACATCAGAGAATGACAAACACATGTTAGCTCATCAGGAGGATTCACAGCATGGTTCACTACATATGGGTAATCTCAGACTCAGCTGACCTCAGAGTTGCCTGCAAATCTTTCTATTTTTCTTTGGTAAGTTTCATCTCTCATTTTCCACAGGTGTAAATTTACAGCTTTAGCTCTTTTCAAGCTCTTTTCTTCGGGACCACTGCTATTCTACTTTCTCCAACAGATAACTTAGAAGCTATCAGGTGAGAATTTCTTTTAAATTACTGCCCTCCAACCACATATGTCTGCATAAAGTCTTATCTTATCCTCCTTTTCTCTCATTTCAGTGGGCAACCATTTTAATTCCTGTCCCAGAGTAATATTTCCACTTATGGTTTGGATAATACACTCTCTGCTTCCTCTAGTAACTCAATTAATGAACTAATCCCTCTTGCTTCTAATAATTGAGTGTGTTTTTTAGTAACTACTTTCCTTTAAAATATAAAATACCTATATCTAACTTGTTTAAAAAAACCTACAAAAAAACAAAATCTCCCTTGATATTATGTAGCACCCTAGTCATACTTTATCTTCTGTATTTCAGAGCCAAACAAATGAGTCATCTATCTTTATAGCCTTTTCAAACACACTGCAATATGATTTTTCTCTAACCATTTTCTTGAAAACTTTTTCAACATATTTTCCAGTAATAATAAATTGCTAAATACTTTCTCTCTCTCTCAATCTCTCTCAATCTCTCTCTCTCTCTCTCTCTCTCTCTCTCTCTCTCTCTCTCTCTCTTTCTCTGTGTGTGTGTGTGTGTGTGTGTGTGTGTGTGTGTGTTTCTTTTAATCTTAGCTAACTTATCTGTAATATTTCATCCTCATCGACTATACTTTCCTTCTGGATACTTTTCCCATGTCGTCCCTATGACATTGTCTTTTTTCTTTCTGTTTCTCTGCTTTCTAGTCAATCTTTGTACAGCCTCCTTATTCTCAGTTCTTTATACAATGGTGCTCCTTTCTCAGCCTTCTTCTTTGCTCTCTTTATATACCTTCTCTGGGTGGCCTTATCTTCACCCATAATTTTACGTACAGCTGTTACACTGATGATTAATAGCTCTCCAACCTCTTCTTTTCTGGGATCAGCTCAGAGTATTCAGTAAACTATAGGGTATTTCTACTTTGTTTTCAAAACCACTGCCTTCTAAAATCAGTATATCTGATATAGGATTTTTTTTTTCTTAAAAATTCTAAAAGCTTATTCAATGGAGTCTCAATCTTGATAAATAGGAACAGTTATCTCATTCTGAAAAAGAGGATATCGCTTCACTATCCCCATCTCCTTTACCTCTCATATTGAAGATCTGTTATCCTTCATGGACCGTCTCCTAAATGTCTCATGGATGTATCTGTGATTCTATACTTGCGTGTCTACTGACCTTGGTCAAGCCATAATAACCTCTTATCACTGATTATTATGGAAGCTGCTTAACTGTCCTTGAGGCCCTTAAATATTTACCTTTCTAGTCAGAGTAATTGTTTTTAAGAATAAGGAGACATTCCATATCTCTACTTAAAAATTCATCAGTGTCTCCATTTCTCGATGAAATTCAAACTCCTTAGCATGATATACATGGGCTTAGTGTAATACACATATCCTGGCCATCTAACTCTGGCTTGCCCATTTTGGATAACCTACCTCTAGTTCTACTGCATGTATCATGCTCTCTGACACTAAAGGTATACAACCCTCTTCTCTCAGACTAGAAAAGAGGAGGATGGGAGTTAGGAAATTAATTTCCATCAAATTTTGGTTTATCCATGAGGCTTAAAAAAAGTACCATCTCTATCATGTAGCTTTCTCTGGTTCAAATTCACCTACATATCCCATGTCATCAATATTCAAAAAAGTTAAGTATTCTCATAACGTAGCACTTCTGGTGATTACCCCCACTTCTTCACACCACACTGTAATCCCCTCTACTGTGGGTAGAAGTCACTAATAGATTGCAAGTTCCTTAAATGCAAGGCTTGTGGTTAATTTGATTTTGTATCTTCAGTATCTTTGAGCCCTCTAGAATATGTCTAATCTTAGAAGATATACAATTATTGTAAAATATGAGTACTTTAGTCACAAATTGTGACATCATCAATTGTGATTCTTATGAATTATATATTCTTGGTATAATTCTACTGAGTTATGGAGAAAGAAATGAGTCATTTGTGGTATGTGAGGTAAAACTGGAGAGATTTAGGATTTAATGCTGGAACTTGATTTCCTCTGGGTGTGTGAGGCTATCCTATCATTATTGAGAAATTAAAAGGGACATGTATTCTAAGAGATAGTGTATTGATACTAAGGTTTCTGATTTTGTTTTTTTTTGTTTTGTTTTGTAAGTGTGTACATATCTGATATGTACATGTTTGAGGGAAAGGTTGTTGTGCCCTATTCATTTTTGTATTATGGTCAATGATCAATACACATTCAAAAATTTCACCTTTATGCAAATAACCAGATGACAAGGACTTCGTAAACTTGGCAGAATCGATCTGTGCTCTTCAGTATCCTGGAAATCACAGAGGTGATGGAGAAGGCTAAGGTCAATTTATCTGGCTATTTTCCTCTTGTCGAAGGGTATTTTCTTATGGTCAATTCCTGTTACCAGTGCACTTCTCTTAGGAACTCTCTCTCTACCTGACTTCCACATGCAATCCATTATTAAATCTAATAATGTTCTACTCTCAAATTTTTCTCAAGTGTGCCCACTTTTATCTTTCCTCACTGTAACCACTCTAATCCAGGTTACTATCATGTGTTTTCAGGTCTACTAAAATAACCCTGGTCCCCTTGTCTTTGTAAACCAGTGTTTATATAATAATCACAGATGATTTTCAAAATATAAATGTTTTATCATTTTTCTATATTGGATTTCATTTATTTAGTAGAATAAAATGCCAACTCCACACCATAGGCTGCTAAATCTTACATGGCTGGCCCTTCTTTACTTTCCGTCTTTGGCTTAGATCCATATCAATCTCTCTTTCAGTAACCATTGGAGTGATTGGAGTTCTGGTAACACACACATCTCTAGGTCCTTTTCACTGCTGAAGAAATGAATTTCAACTCAGTGAATATGAAAAATGTTTGTTTATTAAAAACACAGTATGAGGTAGAAGACAAGTCAAGCCTAAAACTGGCTAGTCACGTGGAAATGAGGTTATATACCCATAAGGAAGGGAACAAGTTACAGCCAGGGAAGATGGAGAGCTGTAATGCTGGGGGAGGAGGAAATCTGTGTTATATTTGGAGGCCGTGATGGGGTGGTCCCAAAGGTATCCCTAGGTGATTGGCAAGTGAAGTCACCTTGATTGACACCTGGCTGCTATACAGCTTTGCCTAGTGTGCAAGTGCTTATCCAGAATTCAATCTGTTATTAGATTCATGAACTTCTAGGCATAACCATGAGATTATATGGATGGTAACAGGAGGCTGAAGTTATGGGCAGTACTTTATGTGCATGCATTTGTAGCTGGTTTAACTACAGCTAATAGCCAGCAGCTTTTATGATCTTTGTGCTCTAGGATTTGGGGTAATTTATAACCCTAAAAGGTAAGTATTTCTGGGAGGTCCTTAAGGAAAGTCTTTAAGGGAAGTTTCTATGGTTACAGAGCTGATTGGTGCAGGATGGAAGCTAGCTCCAAGGCCTTGTGTGGACTCACTCTGAGATATAATTTATACTGTAGGTCTCTGCAACAGGATCAGTCTCAGACTGGGGCTGGGGCTGAAATCCTACCCTATTTGGCTTCCTCTGTATCCTTTTCCTGCCCTTGTTATTTCCATACTGGGTTCTCCTGGGAGCATTTTCTCCTTAAAAATCACTTGCACAGGAACTCTCTTCTAAAAGTCAGCTTCTAGAGACCACGGTTAGCACCTAAACCAAGCTACTTCTACTTTAGTACTTTGCAAATGGTATTTTCTCTGCTAGAAAATTCTTCCCCCAGTTTTTGCCCTTTGGGTAATTTCTTATCTTTCAACTATCATTTAACATTCCCTCACTGTCATACCTTTCCTGACCATCGTTTTATCAAACGCCCTATTTTTTAACTTAAACACATTATTTTACTGTGATAAGAATAGTTAACCAAAGATCTACCCCCTAATAGATAGTTAAGTGCACAACCAAGTATTGTGATCGGTGGACCCAATGTTGCACAGCAGATCTCTAGAATGTATTCTTCTGGCATAACTGGAGCATTATACCAATTGATTAGCAACTCTCTGCTCCCCCTCCCACAACCTCAGGAAACCACCATTCTATTCTCTGTTTCTCTATATATGACTATTTTAGATATCTCATATAATTAGAATAATACAGTATTTGTCTTTCTGTGAGTGGCTTATTTCACTTAGCATAATGTCTTCAAATTTCATCCATGCTGCTGCATACGACAGTATTTCCTAATCTCTTCAACAGTATGGAGGTTTCTTTAAAAAATTAAAAATAGGACTACTATATAATCCAGCAATATTACTTCTGGGTATTTACCCAAAATAATTGAAATCCAAATCATGAAGAGATACTAGCACTCCTACATTCATTGTAGCTTTATTGACAATAGCCAAGATGTGGAAACAACCTAAATATTCATTGATGGATGAACGGATAAAAAAAATGTGGTATATACATACAATGGAATATGTTTTTATCATTGCCCTTTCCATGGATTGTAATTATTTTTGTCCGTTTATATTTTTAGTGTCAGTCTCTCTCCCTAGACTGAATTTCCATGAGGAGAGACACTATGGTGCTTTGTTCATAAAGGTGTAACTAGCATCTCACACATAGTAGGCATTCAAATATTTGTTGACAGGATAAGTTAAAGACTTCTAGTTTCAAAGAAAAGAAATGCAAATTGAGTTCACAACCACTAAAGAAAACCACTGCATAAACCATAAAACTTATTGATGCTTAATTATCTCCCTAAGGTATCTATCCCAATTCTCTGGTAGGCATAAAAAAGAAAAAAAAAATAAGATGTTTACATAAAGGTTACCATTTCAACATACTTTATGCTTACACAAGCCTGCATTTTCTATAATGAACATGCTATAGTAATTCAGCTTTCTCAATTATTTTCCATGCCAAATTTATCAGGTGGCTGATTTGAAAATAAATCATTTATTATTTCTCATGTCTGTTTGATTTTTAATATTAGAAATCTACATATTTGTTGTGATGGGTTGCTCTCTTTCTCACATTACAATTTCAGGAGAAAGAAGAAATTAATTATTGGCTCTGAAGAAAGCACAAAAAACCCTAAGTTCTTTTCTAGATTCTTTAATGAAAGAGAAAAAAAACTAAATCAGTTTTAAAATTTAGTGTCAGATAATGGCATATGTCATTGTTTGGGTGCCTAAGAAAGCACCTTAGCTAGGAACTGTAAGAAGTAAATAACTAAACAGGCAGCAGAAAATCAAAGGGTAACGAAGTATTCACCACATAAACAATTTTGGGTAGCTTTCTAACTAATATACAATTTATATTCATATATATTTCTGCTTCTTGTGCCTTACACAGAAGATGAATTGAATATATTTCTACTGAATAAGTTATTTTTCATTTCTTGTCTTCAGCCTGCCTCTCTTGCTCTCTCTTCTTTCTTTCTTTCTTTCTTTTTTTTTCTTTTTTCTTTTTTTTCTTTTGAACACTCCAGGCACTAAGATTCTTAAACCAGTATACAGAACTCCTACATTTTCCCCTAGTATCATATTTACCAGGAAGAGTTCATTGCTTATTTCCATTTCTAGATCGGATTCATGTTATAGGTAGATTGATTCTGAATATTAAGCATAGTTTTAAATGTATCCTTCCAAACTACATTTATATAAGAACAAATATTGTTTAGACTGTCATTGTTTTCTACTTGAAATATGTGTTTTGCAATGCTTATCTAGTCACTAAACAAGAAAATTCTGGGCATTGTTTATATATATATATATATATATATACACACACACACATATATATATGTTTATATATGTTTATATATATATGTTTATATATGTTTTTATATATATATATGTTTATATATATATATATATAAACAATGCCCAGAATTTTCTTGTTTAGTGACTAGATTTTCCCCTAGATTTTACACACTATATGTTATTTATTACAAATATTACATATATATGCATACACATATACACATATATACACATATCAAGCTAAAGTTATAAATAATGATCAAAATAATAATAAATGTTACAAGTGTTAATATTTATATCTCAGTGTGAGTTCATTCTGTTGCTGATGCTAATCTAAGTTAAAATAATATATTAATTTATAATTTGATTAGGGAAGTCTACTAGAAGTCATCCCAAATGAATATGTAATATTAAATTGCCACTTCTTTGCTTTCTTAATTACTTTATAAATATCAACTTTAAAAAATAAAGCTCATTTATTGATAATTGAATAAACATTTTTGTTATTATAAAGCCTAATATCATACAAACCATGACACTAGATTAAATGATTCATCTTTAATATTGTAACTATTGCTAATTACTACTATTACAGCAATACTCAACTGATATTAATTAAATTAGTAAAACCTTACCTATGGCACTGGTAGAAAACATTGTGTTCTGTAAGACATATCAAGATTCTCTGGGTTGCAAATAAACAAAAATTTCAGACTAAAATATGCCTGATGAATGTAGCAATTTATTAGATCACATAATCTAAGTCAGGTAGAGTTGGGTTCAATGAAATCATAATTTTTTCATTTTTTGGCTCTGTTTTCTTCCATGTAATGTTATCCTCAAACTTGATGTGGCAGCAAAATGGATAGTAATACTTCTAGGCCTATATTATCTCAGGTTCAAATCAAGCTATAGAGGAAGGAAGAAGGAGGAAAGGAAGGAAGGAAGGAAAAGCATGTCTTTTTTCCAACAATCAAATCAAAGGCATTAGCATAGAATCTATTTTATTTTCTACTCTCAGCCATGAAGAAATAGTTCTCCTGCCATAAACTATATAATTGGACAAAACATATGAAATAATTATTTACAAGAGTTTTATTAGGTGCAATGTAGGACTATGATTTCTTAGAGAAGAGAAATAAAGAGGGCAAGCTCCACAACTGCCCTGGCTGTTTGTGCGGTGATACTTTTTGGCCAATGGCACAAAAGAGAGGAGAACCAACAGAGCACATCAGTATCAATGAGATGAGAAGACAGAGATCAGAGTTTGGAGCTACTGAGATGACTCGGTTTTATGGGGCAGTGTACTTTAGAGAAGGGAGCTCTGGAGAAAAGGAACTCCAAAAATCTACAAAGGGCTGCCCTTACAACTTTAGTTAAAATACCACACCTTGCATACTCAGAGCAAAATTCCACAAGACTAGGCCGGGAATCTCTACTGTGAAAGAAATACTACCAGAGAATGAACAATGGTCTAAGGCATCATGAGCTGAATAAGTAATGGAGTTCACACATGCTTGGAAACAGTTCCAGCCACTAAAGGAAGAGACCTTCTTACACACTCTGGACCTTCAGTGAGGATCCCAGAAATACCACGCCTTAGAAACAAGCAGAGGTAATTTAGCCCGAAGAGAAAGGCTGCTTTGGATGAGCTATAATAAAGAAAAAAGAAGCTTCAAAAAAATGAAGCTGATCTGCAAGTAAATTTACTATATGCTGTAATAACATTCAACACTTCATTGAGGAAGACAATCCAGACATGAAATAAAACAGGATCTATAATGTAATGTTCAACATTAAGTCAAAAGTTGCTAGATATAAAAGAGCCAGGAAAATATGACAAACAACTGGAAGGGAAATCTTTCAATAAAAATCAAACTGGAAATGTCATAAATGATAGAATTAGCATATAAAGAATTGAAAATGGTTGTTGTAAATATGTGCAAAAATTTAAAATTAAATATTAACATGATAAAAAATGCAAATATTAACAGAGAAACAAAAACAATAAAAAATAAAATGGAAATTCTAAAACTTCAGACTATAATACCATATTGAAATTATCACTAGATCAGCTAACATCAAGTTTAACTGCAGAATAGAAAGTGGGTATATTTAAATATAAAAGTAAAAAAAAAAAACACCCAAATTTAAGAATTAAAAATAAAGAGGTTGAAAAAAATTAGCAATGTAAACTAGCTTAAAAATCCATGCAATTGAAGTACCAAAGGAAAAGGAGAGTTCTGAAGAAAAATATTTTTAAAATTGAAATGTTCTGAATTTCATAAAAACTATATACCCATAGACCCCAAATTTTAATGAATGCAATAAAAATAATCATAAATAATACATCAGCAAATCGCATAATAAAATTTTTGAAAATTAATAAAAAAGAAAAAATCTTAAAAGCAAACGGAATAGCAGACACATTGCTTACAAGGGAACAATAGGAAAAGCGAAGACTTTTCATCAGACACAATACAAGCTAGATGATCATAGAATGGCAAATTTAAAGTGCCAAAAGAAAAAAAAAAGTATCATTCTCAATATCTAAATTTAATATAAAGAAAAACACTTCAAATAAGAATACTTATCTAGACAACCACAATTTGAAATAATGTGTCGCCAGCAGATGTGCACAATATGAAATACTAAAAGTAGTAATTCAGACAGAAGAGAAATAATACTGGATGGAAGCTTGGGACAACACAATGAAATCAGTAGCACAAATATATAGCTAAGTTGAAAAATAAATATTCTTCCTCTAATTCTTAAATTCTTTCAAAGCTAATTGACTATTGAGAGCAAAAATAACAATGCCCTGTGAGTTTTATAACATATGAAGAAGGAAAATGTATAATGATAGACCAAAAGATGGAAAGAAAGAAATGAAAGAATATTGCTTTTTAAAAGGCCAAAACATGAACAAGCACTTCACACATACACAGATAGATAGATAAGTAGATAGATGATAGATTAGATAGATAGATAGATAGATAGATAGATAGATTAGATAGATAGATAGATGATAGATAGATAGATAGATAGATAGATAGATAGATAGATAGATAGATAGATAGATAGATAGATTTGGTCAATAGTACATGAAATAATGCTAAATATCCATCATTAGGGATATGCAAATTAAAACTACAGTGAGATTTTATTACACTTTCACTAGAATGGCTAAAATTAAAAGAGCAAAAAGAACATATGTTGGTGAAGATGGAGAATATCAAATGATAGAGCTCTTTGAAAATTTGTCTGGCATTTTCTCTTAAAATAAATGGTACACCTACCCTAGCAATTCCACTACTACATGTCTGCCCAAGATAAAGGAAAATATGCCCACAAGAAGACTATAAAGAATGCTCATACTAGTAGCTTTATTTATAAAAAGCCATTCAGAACAAGAAACAATGCAAATGTCTCTTAACAGAAGATACATACATACTATATGTGATATATACTCAGCAATTAAAAGGAATGAGTTGGTAAAATATGCCACACCTTTGATAAAAGTTTAAAAAGTTATGCTGAGTAAAAGAAGCAAGACACAAGAGTACATAAAGTATCATTTCATTTATGTGATGGTCTAGAGATAGGTAACTATTACATGATCTAGATTGTCTAGAAACTTGTCAGAAATGATATAGGAAAGGCAAAAAATTTTGATATTGAACAAAATGAGAAAATTAGTTACCTCTTTGGGAAGCCTAGAATGGAATGACGAGAAAGCACAAAAGGTATATTTCTGGATGATAAAAAAAAAATTCTATATTTTGATAAGGGCATCAAACTGTAAACTTAAAATCTGTGCTTTTCTCCATATGTACATCACATGTAGATTGGAAAATTCTAGGAGAATTAAATTGAATTTGCATTTGTCAAGTCTCCATCCTTGTATACACCAATTCACTATGGCTGAGGGAACTGAATGTTCTGCTTGACATGGCCTGAATCATATCGCATGTCCACCTGTGGACTCCTCCCAGAGCACAGAGGAGAATGGGAAAAAATTGTGCTTTATGTAAAATCACAGCATCGTTAGCAGTGAAAAATGCACTGAACGCAAAGAAAGAACATAATAATAAGTCTAAACTACTTAAGGGCTGTCCTCCAAAAAGTCAGCTTCCTCCCATAGCAATGTCAGAAACATGTTTCATGTCCCTTATTGATCTATCTCCTCTATCTCCAAGGATTTTAAACTAGCTATTTTTTCTGCACTTTAACTTGGGATAGTGATGTGCATAATTTAGTACCAATCATAAGAAGGCATAATTTAAAAATCACTATATACATACTCTTTTAACAATAATCTATCATCTATCCTACTATTAAAATAAGGAACAAAAAGAACAAATGAACCGACTCACAAATATAGAGGACAATTTGGTGATGACCAGAGGGGAGAGGGGTTGAGGAGCTGGGAAATTGGGGCAAAGGGTTAAAGAAGTACAAATTAGGAGCTGATAGATGGTTAGGGAGATGGGGATCACAGCATAGAGAATGCAGTTAGCATTAATATGTTGGCTAGGTGGAGGGTCAGGGGAGGGAGGAAGCGATTGGGGGGATCATTTTATAAACTATAAGGATGTCTAACCAATGTACTGTATACTTGAAACTAATTAAAATAAATAAATTAATTTAAATAAGATAAAATAAATACTGTCAAAAAATAGTTTTAAAAAAATAACTACAATTAGGTTGTTGACTCTCTCTTCCTCCTGTCTTGTTCTCTCTTTCTTCTTCCCTCCTTTCCTTTCTCCCTCTTCCTTCCTCCTTTCTTACAATAAAATAAAATAGGATATTAATTGTGGCCTATTAATATTTTACTAATTATTATGAATAACATTCCAATTCTATTTACCTTATGCTCAAGGCAATTTTATAAGAATGTAATATTTAAGGGTATAACGTTTAATTCATAGAAATCAAATTATGCATGTGTCTATTCCACGACTAATTTAACTGATGCATAGTTTTAAATAACTTTTCATCTGTTGTTTTTGTTTACCTTAAAGAGCACTAGTTTATAAAAAGTTGAGAAATTTTTTTAACTTTTTGTTTTCAATACAATGTAGTGACAGGAGTATGAAAGCGCCAATTATAAATGCTTAGGAATATTGATTATAAAAAAGTACCCGTTTTACTTCTGCAAAATGTGCTATGGAAAGAACAATGGGATACCTCTGCTAACTGTGCACTATTGGATATGTTACTTTTGGTACTTAATTCTTTAGTTTTGTAAAATAAATAGGTTAAAATATTTTTATGACTCTAAAATGTTTATAAATGTTGCTTATTATAGCCTTAATGTTATTTAAAAAATAGAGCAATACAGTATTAGAGGTAACATTTTATCAGCAGTTATATCACCCCCTACTTATCTTAATTGCTCTCATAGCTCCTATTGGAGAACTTAACATATTTTACATCATTGCTTTTTAATTTATGTGTCTTTGCTGCTAAACTATAAGCCTAATGAAAGCAGAAATTGCATTTATCATATTGATCACTGTGTCCCTGACATATACTGCATTGCTTGGCACACAGTATGTAGGTAAGAATAATATTTATTGCTATTACTGGCTTTAGATTATGCCCTAGTTTCACAAAACTCTATGCTAGCCTTTGTGCTATGTACTTTTAGCAATGCCATGTTTCACAGTTTCAGGAAACACTATTTATATTTTATCCTACATGCTCTATGTTCTACCTAGAATAAAATATTAATGGTGACACTCAGAGTCTTCCAACACCTTGGCCTTGATGAACTTTTTGTAGAGTTCTTCACTTAATCCTCCGTATAAACTCAAGTTGGATAGCAGTATTTGCCTGTCAGTGAAGAAGAAACTAAGCACAGACAGGCTAAGTGTTCGTGATAATTCAATAACTAGTAAAGCCAGAATGTGAAACCTAGTAGTCTGACTCTAGAACCTTCACTCTTAGCTTCTATTCAATACTGCTTCTCTAATAACTTTTCATGAATAAATAAATGTCTTAAGTATATATTATCTTTATTTATATTTAATCAATTTCATGTTCATTTCATCTGCCTCTCAATCTTCCATTGGCAGCTAGTTTCTACGTTTGGGCAGAAGAACAGGCATAAAAAGTAATGATGTTGCTTAATTCTCTTAGGAATAGGTTCTTTAATCAGGGGCAGGAGTGTAACTTTACAAATTTTTCAAAGTAAATACTAATTTTATTTTCTGCTTTTGGAAGAGATAATTTATTCCAAGTGAACAACGATATGCCAGAAGAGGCTGTGCCAGCATATAGAATGCCAACTAGACTACTACCTCCCACTATCAAATTTGCTTTTCCCTACCAAAGGCAGAATTAAGCATTTTTTAAAATATATTTGAATAACTTTTTTTTCATAATATTATTATGAAAGATTCTACAATTTATTTTTAGTTGTTACAGTTGCCATCTACCTAGCTCTCCCATTAGATATCTGAAGAATAGAAAGTTTGAGTTATTATCTAAGCCCAGTATCTAGCACAGAGCTGGCTCCGAATCTGTCTTTTTATTTAAGGTGCTTCATTGAAACCACCGCCATTTTCTAATGAACATTTTTATAAGCTATTAAGAGTCACAATACCTTGTTTCTATATGATGCCATTCAGAATATGCAGGGCATTTCCAGTTAAAGGAAATAAAGCTTATCGACACTGTGTCCCATAAATAGCAATCTGTTATATATTATAGGAAAAAAATTCCTTTCATCAAATCCCTTGTATTGTGAATTCTCAAATCCTATCAGAGTGGAATTGCTTTAGGAAAGCCTTCTCTCCATTAATAGCCTATCCTTTTCAAAACCCTTTTCTTCTGTTTTTCCTTGTGTACCACACCCTCAGCTCACTAGTATTACCTGGGTCATAATTTCAGGTCTTTATTGCTACATTCCTCTCTACAAAACCTTTCAGATTTTATCTGAAGCTTCTTTGCATTTTAGATTATATAGTCTATTTTCTTGGCTTCAGTTATTATGTATAAGCTGACAATACTCAAATCTATGGTTCTAATCTTAACTTTTTTTCAGTTCCACATTCTCATAGTTGGTTAATTTATCATTTACTCCCAGAACTTCTCCTTCTCCAGTGTTCCTTAGATCAATTTTCCTCCGTGACACAGTATCTTACTGAAGTCAGACATGGGCATCAACCTTGAATTCTCTATCACCTGCACCTCCCATAATCAATAGATCAAAATTGAATGTTGATTTTTCTCACAATGAATTTGTAATTCCTTACTGCCTCTCCTTTCCCACTAGCATGACTCAAATCTTTTCTTTTAAGCTTTCAGTTCTCAGTAAATGTTACCACTTACTTTAGCCAAGGAATTAGGAATCATCCTTACACTTTTCTTTCTCTCTCACATATCTAATTCTTATCAAATACTATCACCTTTAGCTTTAGAATTTATTCTAAATTTTTCATTTTTTTCAACTCTGTTAATACCACCCTTAACCAGAAAACCATATTTTTCCTCCTATAATTTGCACACCCCCACCACCTATGCACATTAGTCAAAATTATTGTAAAGAACAGAAAACAGCTATCTATAGAAAGAGTAAACAAAAAAACATTTCAAGCAAAAGAAACAACATTTGTTAGGGATCTAAACTGGTAGAGATTTCCATGTGTTTGCAGAATGGAAGAGGGGAAAATGTTATTTGTGTTCCGTGAGAAGTGAGGAGAATGAATCAAGATGAAATGAGCAGTGAAACGAGGAGGTACTATGTACACAACATTGTAGTAATATAACCTTATTTATTGCCTTAAAACATCATTCTTGTTACTAAAAAGAATGGATTATGAATGAAGCTCAGGCAAGAAATTAAGTGTAATTAATAGGTAAGAGATGATAATATCAAAGAAAAGTTATAGATGTTGAAATAAAGTGCCTGGAATCTAGACATATTTTGGAGATTAAGTAGGATTGTGTGGTGGATTGAATATGAAGTGTGAGACAAGAATAAAGATCGACTACCATAGTTCTGGCAGGAGCAACTGCAGAATATTGGTACCATTTATGGAAGCAGAGATGGAGAAAAAGATTTCAGGGAAGAAACATTATAAATCAAAGTTTCAGGATTGAAGATATTAAAGATTAAAAACTAGGAGACATTCCGTTGAAATTTCATAATAGTGAATGAAAGAATAAGCCTCCCTCTCATTTCCATAGCATCCTGGTCCTATTACTATGTAAACAGAAGAACTAAAAAATGTTCTGGTTAGGTTCTGAGCATGTGCAGAGGTGACAGGCACCGCTGGGGGTGGGGACATGATTATCAAGGTAATATACAGTAATGACAAAAACAAAATTTGAAGCTCAGATCGCCTTTTTTAGAAAATAACCTTTCAATTGAACAATGGAAATTAATGCATGGTGAACGTTTTGTTGTTGTGTTTTATTAAAGTATAGTTGATGTACATTATATTAGTATTAGGTGTGCAACATAATGATTCTATATTTATATACCTTATGAAGTGATCACTAAGATAAGTCTAGTAACCATCTGTCATTATATGAAGTTATTACTATATTATTGACTATATTCCCTGTACTGTATATTACATCCTTATTACTTATTTTACAACTGGAAGTTTGTATCTCTTAATCTCCTTCCATGGTGAATATTTTTAAGCAATCCAGCAAGTGAAAAAGACAAAGTTAACTATAAGAAAATACAAAACGATAACTCAAAAAAATAAAAACTAACAACAATGGTTTAATTTGATAAAATAAAAGGCCAATAATGTATCCAGTGTCAATATTTCCTGACCTAACCCAAATATAATGATAGTTCCTATTAGAACATGATGATGACAATAACAAAATCAAAAGAGGTTTCCACCAAGGTTTAGGTTTCTAAGACCTAGATATGAACAAATAAGTTATATAGTTTAAGTAGTTGAAAATAGTACAAGTGATTTTGAAAGAGGGGTAATTTATTACATTTTAAGAGTTAAGTTGGTTATCTGAATTAGTGAAATAATAACACATGTCCTACTTAGGCAAGAAGATGAAATAAAAAAACAAAACAGAAAAATAAAGTTAGAATCTAGAAAAAATAGAAATCAGAGAAAATACTCTGTACAGATCAAGTAAACAGTAGTAGGACATTGGCTATTATAACTTTGAGAAACACCTACCCTTCTCCCCAGCAGTCCTATGATGACTGCCATTTGTGGGGCTAAAGGAAGATAGAAAAATATTTTAAAAGCCTGTTCATACTAATTTGGGAACATCTGTTAACTGAACAATACCCATCATGTTCTTCAAGTTCATCTCAAAGGGATGTGTTTTGATCAGAGTTTATATAGCACCCAGAACTATAGTTGTAGAGTTAAAAATTCTTAGCAATTCCTTGGCAAATATCTTCTTTGACACTGTAAAACACTTTGGACTTTCATAAGTCACAATTCCTTAAAGAGTCTTCTTTCTATAACTTTTGCATATAAAAGAGAACCATAGGTTTTAGCCTGGTAAAGCTATAGGATGATCTCCTAAAATAATGAGAACATTAATTGTTTTTAATTCTTATAGCCTATCAGAATCAACTGGGGAACTTTGAAAAATATGGGTACTTGGGCTCCACCTACACAGAATCTGAGTAAATTACTTAAGACATGTCACTATGGCTAAAAACTCCTGAAAGAAATTAAGAAAATAAAAGAAGCATCTATTCAGATTTCTGGACATTTAAGACATTTGTCTTAACATATGTTAAACACTTGATAGGAAATTTTTATGAAAGTAACAAGTTTGAAGTGACTACATGGTATACTATTTTCAATTTTAGAATTAAATGTCTATAATCTTAACAATGTTACCCCCGAAGCTTGTTTTAATGTGACAACTACATGATCTGGAGTATGCCAGTCAGGTTAAATGGGACCATAAATGAATAAACAGATTCTAAAACTCAAATTTTTGTTGTGAGCAAGGGATGAAAGGGAGAAAGTTCTTTCTTTCCACCTGCTCTTCTTGTCACCTTTTCTCAATGCT
Organism: Pteropus vampyrus; assembly: GCF_000151845.1. Taxonomy (NCBI): domain Eukaryota; kingdom Metazoa; phylum Chordata; class Mammalia; order Chiroptera; family Pteropodidae; genus Pteropus; species Pteropus vampyrus. Next base: position 37,552,283 of record NW_011888783.1, on the reverse strand, counting down.
ACTTAGACAAGTAGGTAATATTATAACTTGACCAATATGAATAGGAAAAGCCTGTGTAGAGGTACAAAAACACAAACAAAAATTTATATTGAAAATATCGCATAAAGGACTGTCAAAAATGGAGGGCTTCCTAAATCAATGTAAAATTTCAAATTATTCGATGGGTGGTTGATTTCTCAAAATGAAATGATACTGGAAAACAAATTTCATATGGAATCTACGTCGATATAATACAGAAAAACAAATTTCATATGGAATCTACGTTGATATAATACAGAATTTGCAGAATCGTCAGAGAGACTAATTATTCACCAAAAGTAATGCATTATATTGCAAAGGAAACATCACTTCACTCTGTCAATCCAGAGCTGCGAGGAGGTTTTCTCTTATAAAGAAATACAGGAATAGGCACCCATCACTTTATGTATCTGCAGGTCACAAGTGTATGATCATAACCACAGATGCATTAAAAGTTAAAATATAATTGACATATGACCTTTTTTCCAATTGTCATATATACAGAAATGCTTAAACAGAGATTGTAACTAGACATATTACCTCTGTGTACAAAAGCAATTTTCTTATATTCAAGAGACATCAGGGGGAATCTGAATACTTTGGTAAAAATAATATACTTATTTTTATAAAAAAGCAGGCTAAGTTATATAGTAAAGAGACCACCAGATCAACAGATAAAATATCTGAGTTCCTGTTCAAAATTAAGCACTAATTATACATGCCCTTAGGCAAAACTATTAAACTCTGTAGCCTAGGGCACAATTTTCTCAATTAAAAAATTAACACTTTGGAACAGACAACTTTTAAAATCTTAGCTGACTACAAAAAACAATAGGAGTGTGCATTGTAATTTATAAGAAATACACAGTAGTCTCCCCTTGTCTACCACATAGGATATGTTTCAAGAACCCCAGTGGATGTCTGTAACTGCAAATAGTACGAACTCCTATATATACTATTTTTTTCTATACATACATACCTATGATAAAGTTTAATTTATTAATTAGGCACAGTAAGAGATTAACAACAATAACAAATAATATAGAACAATTTAACAATATACTGTAATAAAAATTATATAATGGTGGCCTCCCTCTCTCTCCCACCCTCCATCTCTCTCT
>NW_011888783.1:37513973-37549344 GCF_000151845.1 Pteropus vampyrus | reverse complement strand
AATCAGCTACATGATTTGAAATCTCTGAGTATCCTGATTTAGTAGAATTATGAAATAAAGGCCTGAAATGTACTTTTTTGTCTCTAATATTCTATGGTACTATAGCTATTTATTTCTCCATTTAAACAACACATAGATTCCATTCATGTTATAATTTTTAATAAGACAAGGCACTAAAAAAAAAAAGTACCCTATGCTGCAGAAAGAAGAAAATAATGATTTATCTGTTGTTGGACTGATGCTTTATTATAGGGAGAAAAAAAATTAAAGGAATCTAGGTATCTACTTGCTTACCCCCTACTAGAAGTTAAGCTTCACGAGAATATCTACAATTTACTCCTGGTATGCAGTAGAATACCTAGCACATGACAGTTTCTCTACATGCACCTGCTGAATAAAACATCACAGAGTTGAAACCAAATCATAGAATAATTAATTGATTTGCCCAAATTCATAAAGTGATGGGGAGGGGTTTACAAACTGAATCCTCAAATTCAATGAAATTTAAACTTATTTACTTGCATTAATGGTCACATTCACCAGCCCCTCACTCACCAGTGTAATAGAAATGGTATGTCATAGATCATCCAACATTCAAAATGTATAGATTCAGCATTAGAAGAAGGTTCAGGAACTGAATGACTTTTATTTGAAGAGTTTATATTATGCCTGGGAACTTGCAGGATTCTAGGGAGTTGAGGGCGAAGGGAGTTGGGGTGTGTGGGACAAACAAACACAGAACAAAATCTTTGACTTCATTAAACTGTAGTCAGTGAGCAAAATCCAGACTTCAGATGAGAAGACAGAATATACATTATGAAATTATATTGAGCAGTACAGAATTAAAAGCTAATATGTATGGTATAGGGAATTCTACAGTTTCCATGTTTAGAAGAGTATGATTTAACAAATCTCTAAGGATAGTTATTAGGCTTGGTTTCACATATTTTAGGGGAGCAAGAAAGTTCTAAGTTTGGGCTGAACAGGAACAAGGGTGGCTATTCATGTTGTTCTATGCTTGACCATTTAGGGTATAAAATTGAAAATATTCTTCAAGAGTCACTTCTATGTTTTTTAGCAACTATTTTTTTTTTAATTTCAGAAGGAAAATATTTACAAAATTAGCATGTCCTATACTTTTCTATTTAATAGTTTATACAAGAACTATAATATTAATATCCATAGATATAATATAGCTAATTTCACTTGCATTCTACCTGTCTTGGAATTGTACGGTATTCTATTAAGAATTATACTGTGTATTGTTCACCAATTTCCCTTCTTTTTCAAGAAAAATGTTTAACCTTTATTGAAAAAAACTTCTGATGTGTCATGTGATCAATAGATATAAGTACCTTCATTTTTTAAATTAGTCTAAGGCTATTTTCCTTTTACTGTTGTATAAACAGGGAATTGAAGGGTAAAATAGTTAAAACGTAATGCTATAGTGCTAATGTGGCTTTTAAATCACATCAGCTGCAATCACTGCATTATAATTAACAATTTATTGAACCAGCAATAAAATGAACATCACATTACTTCTTAAAGCAGCAGAATAAAATGGCTAATAAATAGCATAAGCCAGACAAATTGCAGAGTAATAGAAATTTTCTTAAGATTTATGGTGTGCAGAAAGATGGATGTGCTATTAGTAGGAGCTCCAATACTTGACAAAATTCTTTTACAAAGACATTGTTACCGTGCATGTCAGAGTTCACAAGTCTAAGTGGTTTATCCAAATTTCAGCTCTCTGCTATTACAGTGGAAAATACTCATTACAAGGTTTTGAAACTGCAAGCGATGTGTACATTTGCCAACATTCAAACTGCTACTGCCAAAAAGATACTAAAATATTTTATAAACTGTCAAATAACAAGTCTGCTAGCTTAATCTGAGTCTATTTTATACTATACAGACTGTAAAAACTATTACATTAATTCACTTCCTGCAAAACTTTTAAAGAGCAGAGAACAGCCTATATAGAAGCTGAACAAAGTAACTGCTTTTTACTTTTTGAAACCTTGACGATGTTATACTTCTGTTGGGGAAGCATCATTGTTTTCCTGAAATGCAGTCACGTTCTCTTTAACAATCTGCCAGACTAGAGCAATCTGTGAAATAAAGTAAGATCAGAGAAATAGACATATTAGAGTCAAGCTACATGTCTCCGCATTACAAGGAAATTTCGATGGAGAAATGAGATATTGTCAATGTTTTTGTTGATAATATGTATTGTGATGCTTAGTTTCTGACATGAAGTTATTATGTTCATAATTTTGAGTAAAAAATGAAATATTATGTGGTAATTTATAACAATTAGCAATACTTAAGGAATTTATTCTTAAATTTTATTTTTCAAATTATTATTACTAGTACTAGTTGGTTGAAGTAGTGGCAAGCAAGTCCAGCTCTCAATTAAAATATGGACAGAGTTAGTGCCCCAGATTTTTGTCACTAATTAGTTCACTCAATAATGAGGTTTTTTCATATATAAAGTGAGATATATTCATTAAATATTTATCAAATATCCCAGGTCGAATCTACATACTTAAAGTGGAATCTATAGCAATGTTTGTACTATTACTTGCTAAAAAAGATTGCTGTAGTTAAGCTGCACGATACTTTCTAATGCTGTGTTCATGTTAATAGAAGTGGGCGAACTATGATTTCCTCATCTTATTACTTTATAATACATATAGAATTGGATGAGTTAAAGTAAGAGGAATATTATCAATACAAAGAAAAACATATTACAGGATAAAATTAAACAGAAAAAAAATCATCCAACATTTGAAAGGATGCATGCACTACCCTGCTAATGTGATATTCCAAAGCTTCCATCCATTTGTATTTTTCCAGGTAGAACCTTGAAACAAAGGCCTACAAGTCTGCTTTGTAATCATTTCCTGGTGCCTGGAACAATGGCATATATGATGTGCTCACAAAATGCTTGATGAATGAATATTTTTTGTGTGTGAGAGATACTTCTTCTTGGGCTTCTCACACTTTGGTGTGCCTTGTGTATCTTTGCTCCAAACTATCTGTATGTTGAACAGCTTTGAAACATAAAGATAGTGGCTGCCTTAGGAGCAATGGACTGGCATGCTTACTGATCATTATAAAAGATGAGCTTCCCTAAGCCCTGTATATGTTCATGCCCTGTATATGTACATTTCACATTGTTCTATGGAAACTGAGTATTGGGAAACATTTACAAGAAAATTCCGGTAGTCTAGCTACCACTATTACTTTGAGTAATAAACTGTCCCTTGTTTCTGATTCAGATGCCTCATGTCTTTTGCTAGTATCCATGAAACTGTCACAGCCTGAGCAGTTCATTTGCAAGTAGGTTAAATATATAGGTATATGTATCTCAAACCTTTCACAGTTCTTGACAATTTCAAAGAGGAGACAGATTAAAAACATTTGATATGCAAATTAGCCCTTACTTAAAATCCTTACCTTAAAGTCATTAAGTAGCTTACAATTCTGTACTTAGATAAGTAAACCACACAAATGAAATGAATACAGAGCAAAGAGAAAAAAAAACATGCCATAAGAGACACAAACTGCTCTGAGATAGAGAAGGAAAATATCACATGTGGATGATCAGGTAAGCCTCAGAAAAGCGATGATATTTAATGTTCCACCTTAAAATACGTGTTGGATGTTGAAAGATGGATACAAAGGAGGAAGATAAAATGCTAGTCGCTCCAAGGATATGCATGTGAGTAAAATTTCACAAGCAAGGAAGTATGGAAAACGTTGACAATGGCAGGGTATGTAGCTGGCTGAAGAGTGGCAAGAAAAAATTGGAGAAAAGGTTTTGAAATTTTCTCTGCTAAGGGTACTGGTTGTACCCTTGATCATTAAATTTCTGATGAAATTCCAAAGCCAGGATACAGAAGAGATATTTAAAAAATAAAAAAAAATTAAAAAAAAAGGTAAAGTCAACTGTGAGGTGGTCAATGTGATACTTCTTTTATATTAAAAATAATTTTAATTATACAAAATGGAAAGCTGTGATCATGATCAAACCCAAAAACCCAGTTCAAAATTTATAAAACAATGAGCACAATGAAGAATAATGATTTTTTTCCCCTCAGGAGGGGAAAAAAAAAAGTAGCCTTAACTCATGTATTAGTATATTAATGTGCATCAGATGAGCATCTTAAATCACTGAGCTCTTTATCAGATTCAGTCATGATACTCCTTAGGAAGAAAGGTATAAAGTAAATATTAATTTTGATTGTTGCTAACCTAAAGAGAAAAGGTTGTCCATTTAGTCTGACTAAAAAAAGAAGCTTGAAAAGTGAAAACAACTCCCCTTACACATAAACATACACACAAACATGTGCGTGCACACACATGCACAAATGGGCCAAGCACTCTCTTTATTTCCCTGTCCTGAGTGTCACAGCATGTCCTTCTGATTTCCTTATATAATGGTTCACTTACATTCCAATCATCAGGCCAATGTAGGCTTTGGCACTACTGTTTAAAGCAACTTCAAGTTCCATCCTTCAAGCTTAACCCCCAATATAAAAAGGTTTATTGTTTTGTCTTTTTCCTTGTTAGGCTGATCCCTACTGTGATGCCCTTTTGTAGACATTTGCTGTCCTAGTGGTACCCTAAATTGACAACTGACAAATCACGCTCACTTGCCTTTTTGGAATTCTGATAAAGAGTTGTCTGTGTACCAGTGTCAAGCCCAGTTCGTAACACGTAGAAGGTTCATGTTCTCATAACTGATACAATCCTTTCAAGGAATAGAAGTCTGCATCATGGCAATATTCCATGTCTTGATCTAAATTTTGTCTCTGAATTCCAGTGACCCATTTTCAAACTTGTGTTGTGTGGCAGAGTAAAGAAAAATGTTCAACTGGTTTGTAGTGTTAAGTACCACAAACCTATACTCTCACACCATGTGCAAGAACATATAAGGAAACTTTGCCATATCATCTTGACCTGTTTGGACCAACCAATGTCAGAGTTGTAAAATTTGTAAAGTTTCTGGAGTTTGGTTAACCACTGATTAAGGTGCTCAAATGATGAGCTAAATTTCAACTAGTCAGATATGGACTCTTTTCACTAATTCTAGAAGGATATCTGATACAAAGATGAAAGAAACATTACATGATCTATGTCAATAACTCACATTTCTGTACCCATGAAGACGTCACTAATCAATCACAGGGCACTAAACTGTTGGATTTAGATAAGGTCTTAGAGTTCTTTTGTCTACATCTCTCCAGGCAGCCACTACAAATCAACTAGACTTGGCAGCCAAAATGAAACCTATCTTCCACCCTCAGTCTAGTGGCATGCTTCACCTTCTAATGACCCACTGTGAATAAATTATGATGCTATGTCAGTGGCTTTAACAGCCTCCTCCATGCTTTTCTGAGGATGAATATATCTCCAAAAGCTGCAAAGCTAACCCTTTATGAATTCAAAAGTTTTCCTAGGCATTCTCTTCCACCTTTCACTTTTACTTATCCCACTTACCCAGTATTACAGTTTTCTAGCCAATTGTTCTTTACTCAAGTTGTCTTTTTCTGTCAATTCCATCAGAAGGAGAAATCACTTAGACAGTCTACCCAGATATAAATTTGACTTTTCCTCAAGCCCACCTTTTGGATTTCTCCTTTAGATTCGTACTCTACAGAACACAGGCAAGTGGCAGCCCTTCACCAATCCTGACACAGACAGCAGGAGAAAAACGCCAGTCTAATTGTTAATAATTATGAAGAGAACTTAGATGAATCTCAAGATAGGACAAAAAAGATAGATCAAAGTAGCACTATATAGGTAACCACATTTACCTATTCATGAGGCTGGTATCAATGTCTCTCATTAAAAGTTTTAACTTACAAAGCAGGTTAGATCAGTTAGGGTATGTGGGTATATGTGTATGCACACATGTATGCTTTTGGCCGTTTATTTTACAAAGATAAATACTCTAGAATTCCTTATGCTAAAATCAGAATTTGATTTATACATAATTTTTATGTATATATACTTTTATATATATACACGTATATATGTATATATACGTGTATATATATATATACACACACACACTACATGAAGTAAAATACCAATGACATGTCACAATCATTATGCATGTCTGTGAACCAAATATCTCTCTTCTATGAGTGTCTGTGTATCCATTTCATCCTGTTTCAAAGAATGATATGAGGTTATCACTTCTAAAAGGATTTATGAATGTTCAGTAGCTACAGGCAAGAGTTTTAATTTTATATTTAAGCTAACGCTTCCCAGTGCTTTTAATTTAAAAAAATTCCCTTTGTATATTTGAGTACTGTAATATAGGTTGATCTGTCTCCTGAGATCCTCATAATAAACCTCCTATGTGTGGTTCCACTGACCAATTCATTTCCCATAAATAGCTACTTTCATAAGTCTAGTCCGACTAGGATCACTTTTGACTGGATATATTCCAAAAGCCAATAGATACTAAGTTTGTCCTTACTGTATTAAATGATAAATATGATTTATAAGTGATTCTGATGAAGCTTCTAGATATATCTTCTAGAGAAATTTCAAATCTAATATCCACTGAGAAGGTGACTGGTATGACTGGTCTGTAGACTTTCATTTTCGTCTTAAGTCGAATAAATCATTTGGAATATATTCTGCCTGACAAGCTCCTGACACACATATACCCACAAAGACAGAGGTCTTTAAAAACTGCTATCCACTTTTTGGGTTAAGCTATATATCATCAAATGATGTGAAAAAAAAAAAACAAATTTAGGTATTTCCCGGTGGTTCTGGATAAATGCTGATGAGAAAGCTTGTATAAGTAGAAACTGTTGCTAGTGTGAGTCAGCAAGTTACTTTGATATTCATCAAACTTATCTTAGGTTGACAGGTCTTTAAGTACACCGGGAAATCAGATGTGCTGAGATGATCAGGAAGATGAGGAAATGAGGAATGTCTCATGCAGCCTTCAAACAGTGGAGACCTATAATTTACTGAATCTAGAAGCTAATAAATGGCACAGAGAAATTTAATGCAGATGAAAATGACATATCTGTCTTTTTGTCTTCTTGTTTTACTGACTTTTAGATGACATATTGGGAGACAGGATAAGAACACAGGGAATCACATACATTTCAGTTTGAGATTCCTTCTGGAATGTTCCTGCATTTTAAGCAAATATGCCCAAGGCAAACATGTGGCAAGTTTACCAGACAGGTGCATTTTTAAATCTGCAAGCATAATTATTTATTGCAAATCATTTGCCTAATCGATTGGCAACATGTTATAGTTGAAAGTTCTGGAATTGAATCAGAAGTTTGGAAGACTGTGCTTTGGGTCACGCTAACTGGTGTTGAACTCCTGAGTCTACTTTTTCTCCCCTTTAATTGTGTGTAACATAACACAAGCATACTTTTTCATTTATAAATATCAGAATTAAATGTGATGATGTGAGTTAAGCGTTTAGCTCTCTACCTGGAACATTTTAAGTTCACTACAAATGTTAGCTTCCTTTTTTCTCTTACTCATGTCTGTCTCATCTTCTATAAATTGCTTCACCTCTCTAGACCCATTTCTTTATCTAAAAAAGCAAGAGCTTGATCTGGATGACCTCAAGTTCTTCCCATATCTTAAATTCTGTGATTCTATGATGCACAACATTGAGTGGACATGGTTATCTAAACAGGGGTGGTATCGGACAAATAAAATCAATGTGTGAAGCTGTGTTGTAAAAGACATTGAAGAACAATAAACATATCTGCCTAAAAACATCCAAAAATTTTAAAACTTTAAAACAGTGTACAAGCCAATCAAAACATATTCTTTGGTAAACTTTAAATTCTTGACTAGAAGCTTTCCAATTTCTAAACTAGAACTTTTAAATATTGATCTTCATCACCTTATCAGCACCCCAGGTTGTTAACAGGGCTGTCAAAGAATAGATCAATTGTAATTTTAAGTCAAATTAAATTATTACAGTCTGTGTAAACATTTTTCATGGAAGTTGGCATCTCTGGAAAAATATATTTTTAAAGCTACCTAGACCAGCCCAGAAGAAGAAAGGAGAGTTCAGAAGAACAAATCAGAACGAGAACCAAGTAGAAGTTTTGTTTCTAGCTATACTGTGGTTTGGCTGTGAAGAAATGACCTCTCAGCATCCTATTGAGAATCATGCCTTAATGGCAGACATCTTTTTTCCTCCCTGCCATGAATATGTCTGAGAAACTGCAGAATAAAAATGCAAAATAACAACTATATTTAGATACACTCCCACACAGATTCGAAAGCTTAATATTTCACTGAACACAACATGGAAAGACTGAATTAATATCCATAACTCTTCCACATCACTCATGCTTCAAAGTTCTGTCATAGATTTCTTTGCCCTATACAGTTGCAAAATTAGCTAACAACAGTAATCCTTCTTTAATATAACATTCAATTGCACTTCATAAGAAAAAATTCATTAGATTTATTATTCTTTTGAATCTGTATATTAACAGAATTTTCATTGATGTTGCCATAAATGACAGATTTCTACCAAATAAAAATTAAATATGAGTAATTTTAGAATAATTATTTATAATCCAATTCTAAGTACAATAAGATAATCATAATATCAAAATCATTTATGGTATAGTCTATTCTCAACATTGTAACCAACTAGTTATGTCATATTGCACAAATCATTTAACTTTTATGACATTCAGTTATTCTCTGTGTAAAATGCAGCACTGGTAGAAGTGATTTCTCAAGTTCATTCTGAGTTTTACACTTGGAGATTCTTAGTGGAATATATCCCCCAGACTGATCATTGAACAGAGGCCCAAAATTACTAGAGATTGCAACCACGCAAAATCAAAGAAGGATAAGGCATCAAACGCATCGAGATCCCATCTGATCTCAGAAGCTAAGCAGGGTCAGGCCTGGTTAGTACTTGGGTGAGAGACTACTTAGGAAGACCAGGTGCTGTAGGTGTAAATAAATAAATAAGTAAATAAATTTCTGAAAGAATATATAGCAAATATTACCAGTGGGAGAAGGTACAAATAGTTTTTCCCCCACTTAAGTTATAAATAGCAATTAAAAAATTATTTAGCCTTGACTACTAAATTTAGTCTCAAGTTTGGGGGCTGTTTAGAGCAATTAATGATAGGATTTACATTATTATACAAATGGAATAAAATTTAAATTGTAAATTTATGCATATTTCTTAAAATCATCTCATTCTACATTTCTAAAATTAATCCACAACAATGACAATAACAAATAACTCTGAACAGTCTTTTTTTCTACATTATCTTGGGGTCAAACTTCTAAAATGGAATAAATAAAACACACTAAAATTTTAGCAACACTAAGGTCTATTCTAGAATCACTAAATAATTCTATATATGGAATTGTATGCTTTATTAAATTAAACCATTTTAAATATATAGCAACTTTCGGACATCAATGTTTTTTTATTAAATGAGATAGTATTTTAGACTCGCAAAAACAATTCTGAGCATCATGTCAAGGAACCGCATTTGTGTATTCACTGGTTCATTTAATAAGCATTTACTGAGCACTGGTACCTTCACAACATGGGTGTAATAGCATCTATGAGCTCTCTTAAGTTATTGACCATGAGATTTATAATGTTTTATAGGCAGAGAGTCCTCACACTGCCCAAATAACAGTTCATTTTGCCCAAAGAATGATTTTTAAATGACCCTCCCTTTGCCACAGCTCCAAGGAAAATTCTGATAAATGGCAAAGAGAATAGAGCAGCAAATAGAAGAACGATATGTCCTGGGAGTAAAAGAGAAAGAAAGCCAAAAGAGCTCTCCTCAATTTTCTTTCATTAGTAATGGAGGAAGGCACAGTTTTGTGGAGAATATTAAAAGAAAGCAAATGTAGCATAAATATCAATCTATTAAAGATCTAGTAATGAAAGATCATTCTTTGAGCAAGTAAAATAAATAAAGCCTAAGATGTTTTCAGCAATTAGTAATAAGGTCCTTGAAGCAAGAAATAGTCATTGCAGTCCAGATAGCATAGAAAGGCATTAAAAATAAAAAAGTCATACCTTGAAATACTCTTTTCTAGGTGAATTATCATCAAGTTTTTAGTGATGAGGAAGTAGGAATTTATAAGAGAACAAAAATGAATATATGTATATATTTATTCATATATATACATATATATGTATATATGTGTGTGTGGATAGATGGATAGATGGATAGATAGATGGATAGATAGATAGATAGATAGATAGATAGATAGATAGATAGATAGATAGATAGATAGATATAGAGAGAGGTCCATTTTTTTCAATACATCATTTTGTCCATCTCATAAAGTTCCATGTTATGTAACTACTGCTATGACCTTACAGGTTCATTTGGACAAAACTTTTCAATTATTATAGTCAACTTTCTGGTGACATGAATGGGTAAATCACATAAGAGGTACCTCTTATTGAATCCTATAAGTTGGAAAGGAACATATAAGGTTAGAATGACATTTTATGGTATTTAGATGAATGATGCAAAAAGGCTTAAATCCTATTCTGCCAATCAATCTGACTGAATGAAAGTTGCTGCGAGGGCTAAACCTTTAAAAATTCATAGCAAAATGGTACATATATTTTCATTTTATCATTAGCCTGGCCAAGACCTGATGATTATGACTTACAATGTACCATAATCCAAGCAAGAGTTCCTCAACCAATTTATTTAACCAGTTGCATGAAGGAAGTAAGAAAAAGAAAAGAGAGAGTAATAGGTAAGTGTGTGACCCTTTGAAATATATTGATTCTACCCACTGGTTCCCATAGTCTAATTGATAACATGTAATGTCTCTCTCCTTTTGGGATTGCCATGGGCAAAGGCGTAGAATTATAATTCCTTCTCTTAGTGCTTTAAAGAGGATCCCAAATATTAGTCCACTTATGTATAGATATGCTTTAACTAGCACTCTGCTAGATAGCAAGATTATAAAGAAGAATACTCTCTTATTTCCTATTCGTATTTTAGTAAATTTTAAAAATCTAGTGAAGCTATTATTCATCCACTTCATTACTTTAAATTACTTGTATACGCTATAATACATAGAGCAGAGGTCCATGTTCAAATGATCAGACATGTGTGTAAGAAAAAAGGGAATGATAGGTCTGGTGCCAATTGGCCATTTTCTGCCATATTAAAAGAGGACACATATTACTCAGCTTCAGCCAATTGTTGTCATGTGAAAACATTCCAAGTATTTTCAGATCTTTCCTTTTTTAGGAGACTCTAAAAATTGAAATATTTTATGTAAAATTTCCATATTTATAAACATAAACTTATTCGAATTAAAAATAAACATTATGCATGCCAAATAGAACAGAACTATAATCCATATATCAATTTTAGAGTTAGATTATAGATGTTCAAAAACTGTGGGGTAAATTAATAGCAGCATATTCTATGGATTTCTACTAAACAGATATTTAATTAGAAGGATTTAAAATAACTATCATATAGTTTATTTGGGGGTATCATCAAAGAATTATCATCAGTGTGTAACTGCAATTTAGATGAATATGCTTGAATGTTGTGTACTAGTTTAAAAATTATTTCGATTTTGTCATTCTTATGCATATTTAGGTACTATTATAAAGATGTCTAACATTTGACCACAAAACCTGTGAATTTAGTAAATGAATATGTCTAGATTAGAAGTTTTTATATACTCGGTCTGACTATATTCTCTGCAACAGAGGATTCCAAATATTAAACCATAAATCAACATTGGAATAGGTATAAATGGATCGCCTAGAAAATTATGAAATCTGTACATTCTCAGGCTCTATCTTGAGTAAATTTGACAGGGAATCTGGAAGTTTTATTTTGTAATAGCATCTATGAGCTCTCTTTTGTTTTGTTTTGTATAAAGATTTCATGTTAGTCTGATGGGCTGCCACAATTAGGATTCACATTTATAAGGGCTACAGAAGAAACATAAGACATGTGCCCCGACCTCACTAACTTGATGCTTTTACAAAAAAAAAAAAAAAAAAAGTGAACTAGTATCAAAACACTAGGACAAGTATAAGCTACTATAGTATTCCCTTGTATCATAACCTTTAGCATAGCCACATGCTGAAGAATTCGGAGATTCACAGTGAGGTCTGCTATGATCAGGAATGCCTGCTTGGAATAGGATGTGGGGTGGGATTTTGTAGGGTTGTTTGAATGTGGATATATGAGGAGGGAGTGAAACAAACTTTCATGAGAGAAACAACATGGCTCAAAGTCTCTGAGCAGAAATGGATATTAATATGTTAATGAGGTAGTAATAGAGACCTTGAAATTCACACAGTAGTTTAGATTATATGGTAGGAGGTAGTATTTGAGGACAATGAAATTGGCCAGCTTATAAAGGACAGATTCCAGTGTGTAAAGTATAGGGTCATGAACATGCAGATTAAAGAAAAATAATTTAATGAGTGTAAAAATAGAAAGGTGATTCAATTTTCGGATGAGAGCAGTGTTAATGAGTGACCGGTTTTATTTAATATTTAATAAAAGAAAGTTATAGGTTTAAATTTAGTGGTCAGTATATATGGATAATAATTTTCTTCATGAGATTTTTTTATAACAATCCCAATTATTTTGTTTGTTTGGAAATTTGCATAATAATATGTTTAAAAATAAGTCTAGTTTGCAGTCTAAACCACATAGACACCAACAATGGTAACAAAAGTACCAGAGTGAGGGAGCCCAGCCTGTGTGAACTTCTGAGAACACTGCTGACATCCCCGAAGAAAACAACATGGAGGAGAGGCAGGCTTATGCCAGCTCTCTCACATGTCCAAGCAAGACTTCATTTCACACTATTTGCAACTTTGGGAGTGAAAGTGGTTTGTGTAACTTTATCTCTCCCTCCCCGATGGTTGTCAGAAGGGTGGCTCGGAGGAGCCAGAAGAGCAGTTGCTCCCACTGCACATTCTCCAGAAGTAGAAAGGTGTTCACTTTCTAGCAATCCCCAACTTACAGGCTGCAACTTCCTAAGGCTGGAACATTACCTTTGGGCACAGGGTAAGTTATTGGAATAAAAAAGAAAAAAAAAAAAAGGCTAACCAACTCTGCTAGTTATCTTTCTTAGATTTCATTCTCACTGGAAACCAGAACATCCTGCTGTGGGGGATTTCTTCTACACTGTAGAGAAGTACCGAGTTTTCTGAACTCACTGGTTGTCTTTGAATGAGTAGGTAGGTCCACAGCTGGTTCTGTTCTGCACTCTCACTATGGGAAACCTCAGAAAGGAAAATAATTATGTTATAAGACTGAGCAATGGATTCCTACTTGATTCATAAAAAGAGAAGTCTTTTTGAAGGATCTTGACACTTTGAATACTCCTTACTCTTTTCTTCCCCCAAAAAAACATTTAATCACATTATGTAGTATCTCAGAACAAAGCTTAAAAAAATCATAAGTTTTTGTTTGTTTATTTGGTTGGTTTTTATGAATTTTCAACTGAAAATTTAGGGGATGGATTTATCCTTTTATCCCTTTGCTTTACTTTCTTGTTAAAAACTTTATTTACAGTGTGTGGGCATCTTACCGCAAGCAATCATTAAGTTTTGTATTTTTTCTTAGTAAATCTTTTCACTAAGCAAATATTTATTAAGGAGCTTCTATGTGCTAGGCCCTGTTTTAGGCACTTGGGACACATCTTTGGACAAAGAAGACAAAGACTTCTACCCTCATGGAGTTTCTATTCTATCAGAGGGAGAATGACAACATAAAATAAATTAGCTGCAAGTTCATATATGGTAGATATTTTTCCCCAGGCTTTTTAATATGAATATATTAAACATAGAAAACTTGAAATATTTCACAATGTGCACTCTTATAGGTATTTTATTTAACATATCAATTACTTAATACTTTGTGGTATTTGTTTTACCACATACATATCCATTTCTACATCCTTCTCAAGATAGACATTTGAATACCACATTTTGGTTCATAATCAAATGTTTCCTAGCCCAACCTTAGAAGATATTCTTCTTAGTAGAAGGGAATATAAGAGGGTTTACACTGGAAGTATAAATATAAGATAACTGTAACCTACAGCAGAAGAAGACCAATAGAGAAAAATTGGAGAGGACATAAGTTTCCATCCTGTATTGAGTACCATCCATGCTTACAAGCATAAGTATGCCAGACTGAGCAGCCATGAAGATGAATTCAATGAGGAGAACAGAAATACTGTCAAGAGGTCAGCAGCAACCTCTAAAGTCCCATCCCAAAGACGGGGACAAAAATTAGAGCATGCTCTGGGATATAGGAAAGGCGAGTATTTTGAAATTCATACTAGAGTTATGCTTTTGAAATAATGTTCTTAAATATTAAGCAAGAGCGGTACTCGTGGTAGAGGTAGATTTGGGCAGGAGAGTCAGTCAGATATGGTCACTTAAAAAGCAATTCTGGCTATTTGCTTGAAGTCGAGTTTCCCAAGGCATAAAATTAGAATAATAATGCTTACCACAGGAAATTGTTGTTAAAATTATGCAGGATAAAATTATACAGGATAAACAAAAGTAAATGTTTAATAAGTAGTAGCCATATTATTATTACCATTACTATATTTCTATAGAAAAATAATATAACTAGAAAAAAATAACCTACTGTTGCTTAGAGGTCCCTGAAGAAAAAGTATCCATAGGAAAACAATTATTTTTAGTATTAAAAAAAAATTAATGATTAAAGTCTGCACTACAGCCTCATTTAGATTGGGATAGATACTGGCCCCACCATTTAATGGTCACGGGGTTTCTGAAAATTATTTAATCTCTGGAAACCTGGATTTTTATCTGTATATTATTATTTATCTCGAAGTTATTATTGTATAAATTAAATGATATACATTGTATCAGAATTGTGTTATTGTGCCAATAAGAACTCACTAAATATCATCTATTATTCTAGACATACTACGTTAAGTAATATAGATACAACATCGCTCTAACAGAATATCACTAATTTCTCATTAAAAAAATCAATCTAGTTTAGCTGTCTAAAGGGCAATGAATAAAATAACAACAAAAAGGGCATTGGGTCATCTATAGTTTTTAATGTAGGTAATTCTAGTTTTGAAGATTTTTTCCATCCCAAAGGAAAATTAAATAAGGGTATATTGGAAAGACTAGATAGATTTCACTACATTTCTTCATAAACACCTAATCTTAGATTTATTTTGGAAAAATCTACATTATGTATATTACTTAGAGTTTGAACCTATAGACGCATTTCATCTACTACCAAAAAATTTTTAAAATGCTTTGATCAGGTATATCTGGTTCAATTATTTTCTTAAAGTTAGAGAAATGTATTGAGCTCTAAAGATCTAAACTGTAGGACAAACTATAGTAGTTTGGTTGGTAGAGTTAGGATCTCTATTTCACACACACACACACACACACACACACACACACACACACTCCCATCCACCACCACGCCTTTAAACATAGCCCCAGGACAGAACTCTAACAGAGCAATCCACTCTTTTGAAAGTAGTTGAGTGTACAAAGAATAACACTGTGGTATCTCCTGCACATTGTGAAATCAAAAGAGGTTTGCAGCCAAACAATGTAATGATTGCAGTTGGGCCTGTGTGTGTGGAATTACTTTTCTTGTGGGTGGTCAGTGTTGGGCATCTAACAAGGCTCATGTAGGGCAAGAACAACTTTAGCTGGCACCTCATGTTTCTGAGATCAGGGTCATCATGTCAAGAAAAGCTATCTCTATTCCACATTCCAGAAAGAGGGACCTTATAGGCACTAAACCAGTGGTCTCTTCTTCTTGCCAGTGATTGGTTTATGACTATGTTTGGAATATGATTCTAGGCAAGACCGAGGAAAGTTGGCTGGAGAGCTTGTATAAAAATTTCTCTTACTTCAGAAAAGAAACACAAGGATGAGATAGTACTTTATACCATTTCTGGAGATTGTCATGTCTGGATGTGCAGCAATCCGTAAATTTAAGCAAAAGAATCCCAAAAAAGTCAACATCATTCTCTGTTAAACTTCTTATGTGAAATAATAAATTTGTTAAAGTCTGATGAGTTGGATCTTTTGATGGTTCTAAATATTTTGATGGCTCTAAATAATCCATGTTCAAATGAGCACTAATTCCAGCCCATTTGACTCCCAAATAATTCTTTAATATATCCTTTTTTCTCTGTTTCTACTATTTTGATTCATATTCTCATAATCTCTTAACTTGACTATAGAAGAAATATTTGTTCTTAATTCCCATTCAAAACATTTTCCAGTAAAAAAAGACATAAAAGTTTTCCACCACTAGCTCACATCCTCTAATAGTTCATTTCTTACAAAATAAATTCTAAATCCCTAGCTTGCTCTAAGGCCTTTCATTATCTATTTCAATCTTCCTTTCTAGCTTTTTCTCTCATGTTTCTATCTCACAAACTATTTATTCTATGTATACTCAACTACTGGTGACCTAATAGCCTATTTTGCTGGTAATAGTTGTAATAATGATGGCCCTTACTCCCCAGAGCATCTCTGATGCTAAAATCCTGATGCTAATTAAAATATATCAAAATCCTAAATGCTCAGTGATCAAAACCAAACAAATCAGAAGTGATAAAATTTAAGTAAAACAACAAACTTAGAAAAGTAATTATTAATCTCCATTTTACCAATAATAAACAATGTTAAATAAAATTCTTAAGATTATATACCTGATGAGTGGCAGAGCTGGAATCTGAATCCAGATGAATCTGATTCCAGATCCAACGATTCTGTTTGCTACACCATATTACTTCTCTATATCTCACTCACATCCCTATGAAATGTATTTATCTACACAAAATAAATATTTTAAAGTTATTGACAGTCTTAAAAGATAACACTATCTCCTACACATTGTGAAATCAAAGGAAGTTTACAATTAAACAATGTAATGGTTGTTGAAGGCCCTGTGGCAGAACTACTTTTCTTGTAGGTGGTCAGTGTTGGGCATCTAACAAGGCTCATGAAGGACAAGAACATCTATAGTTAGCATCTCATGTTTCCAGGATCAGAGCCATCATTTTGTTCTAGATTCATACTTCTCTTTCGCTCTAAATTACTTCAAGCCAGAACAACATTTATCTGAATTAAAGAAAGTGAACACTATTGATATTCAAAATGTGGTTCACAGACAGTAAGAGGGAGCTTTTTAAAAATGCAGAATCCAGATCTCTGATTGAAATTGCATTTTAAGAAATTCAGGTGATAAGCATGTACATTAAAGTTTGCCAAACACTAATTTAAAGAGGTGAAAGATGTCCTAATTGTATTCAGAATACAAACCTTTTTCTCCCCTCAAATCCTGTCTTTAAAATATCACTTACTAACCTTTTTTTGTACATCCAACCTTGATTGTAACAGTCCCTTGAGACAGATAATATGCCAATTACTCAAATTGTAAAAATAAAACATGGAATTTAAGGAATGTTTTATTTTCATAAGAGAAATAAATGAAGCAAACAGGAATAAAACAATTCTGTGGTTTATCAAATAGTAATATTGCCTGGCTGTATGGTTTTTTTTTTTCCTTTGTACATTTATTTTCTCTGAAATTCACCTCTATTTTAAAACTAAAACAATGCATAGGTAGTTAAAGGCAGAGAGTTTCCTCATTTGGACCATTTGAAAAAAGCAAGAAACTTCCCTTTGGACAATGGTGTATCATTCCAAATCTATAATTAAAGATAAGCTAAGAGAATTTCACCATAAAATATCATGGGCTTTATTTCAATATTTTTAATATCATTGTATTTTCAAAATAAAATAAAATGTGATTGAAACCTCATTAAACTTTGACATCAAAACATATTTTTCTCTCCTAAAATTTGTGAAGAAAAGAACAAATTCACATATGCTTTATCTGTAAGAGGACATGCTCACTTACAAGGACATATAAAATGTGTATCTTTTTGTTGTGACTGCCTAAGTGCTGTTATAGGAGGATAAAATTTCCCATTTTCCCTGTACAGCATTGACTTTATACAAGCTGTTACCGTAAGTGTATGTTTTCTGGGACTCGACATGCAAAATGTGTAAAATTATATATTTGTTCTTTAGCTCTTTGGTTTACATAAATAAAAACATCCTGCAACATTGGCTTTACACACCTACACAGACTTGTTCATTTTAGATATAACACTAGGAAATGGAACAATTTTACTCAATGCATGATAGGCTATGCTTGCTGGGGAAGAATATAGTTATTAAATTGAATCAGCCTTTCAAAGTAATCAAACCAACTGAAGTCCTAGAATATTCCATAAGAGTAAAATTGTTTTCTAATCTGCACTGAGATTCTATTTAATAAGGCCATTTTCTTATCAAACTATAAATTTGGGAACAAAATATTGTATTTTAACATGGTACTATGAGCATTTTAATTCTGTTAGGGCCAAAATAATGATAAACATGGATAATAGTAATAATCCCTTTCCCCAAAGAGTCCTAGAAATCCTAATTTACTGACTGGTAGCTACTTTCACTAAGTAGAAATACAGTAATTTAATAATCTTACCATAGCAGTTTTCACTAAAGAAAATTAACTAATTCGTTATTGCTTATAATTTGCTGAGGCATAGCTGCCATATTTGTAAAATCAGCAGGTTCAGAAAAAAATATAAGTTTTAAATGAATGTTCAATTTCCCTCTAAACACATAAATGATACAATTACTTAGCTCCCTCTAGTGCCAATTTCTAATATAAACTTAATTGTAATAACCCTGTTCACCATGCAATTTCAGAGCAAATTAAAATTTTACTTGGCAATAATTAACAAGTAAACTTTCAAGGGTTTAGGAAAATGAGTTTGGGATCAAAACTAAGCATGATTCAACTGATGACACTGTCATAGGTGGCTCAAGGCTACACTTAAAATAATGGGTATTTCTTTGCAAATTTCATTTCATATGTTTTAATTAAAAACAAATAAACCAAGACAGTAGTAAAAGAATACTGATAAGGAAAATTAACACATACCATTGAAAAACTTAATACATCTCAATTCAGCTATAATAATCTCATTTAATTTGTGATTTGTAGTCATTATTATTTAAACAAAGTTAAAAATCCAAGAAAGACCTTAATGTTCTTATCAAGGTATACAGAAATAACATTTAATTTGCAATAGTAGATGAAAACAGAGCAAGAGGAGAATATGGACTTTAAGAAATCCTAATAACCAAAAACATCTAACTTAATAAAATGACTTACTAGCACTATATTTCCTTAGGATTTCTCTTAGACTGAAGCACATAAGTGAAGATTTTTATTCCTATATAAAAGTAACATATATGACTTTTAATAGGTAAATCACATTGTGTTGAATGCATTTGAAGACAAGATGACACAATTAAAAGGAAGAGAGGAAACAGTCACAAAAATAATTTCACTGAAAAAAATTTCAATAAAAGTAATGTTTTACAGAGAAATTACATTTTTCACAACAGTTTGTATTTTTGTTTGTTTGTTTATTTTATAATATAGTGTAGGGGCTAAGAGAGACAAGAGCAAAAATTTTGGAATCAGATGATTTATATTTGATTAATGGAACTGCTGACTGTAAGTCTGTGTAAAATGCAGATATTACTTCCAATTAATAGGGTCGTTATAAAAATTAAAGAAGATATCTGTGAAACACGACTAAACAATTACAACTAATAACTTTTTTTTCAATATGATGGTAATGAGAGAATGTTCACAGAATAAACAATTTAAAACTGAATTATACTTGTGATCACTGAAAACATAACTTTACTCCTAACTGCTTAGAAATATCTAAGAATTAACATTTAAAAATATCTTTTTTGAATAATTGGTGATACTTAATAAATAATAAAAATGATAAGCTGTTCTTTTTCTGAGTGTAGAGATGTCACAGAGAAGATTGTGAAAAATGTTTCTAGTTATCTGAAATTTGCTGTGAATTTACAAACTCAGTGAAGAGCATATTAGAAATATTTTTAAATATTTCAGAAGTTAGAATAAGTAAACATCCTACAATGACTATAGTCTTCTAAAAATTATTTCTAAATCTTAAGAGATAAAGCCTAATAACTAATATAACAACCTAACTGCACAATTAATATTTTAGAACTTCATCTTTCCTCCTCACCTTTGCTTGATTCAATGAAAGAAACACTTAGAAGTCACTCAGAAAGTGAGTTTTTTCTTCTTGTTGAAAATTAGAGAGTAGCCTCTATATCTTCAAAGGGGTAGTTACTTTCTTGTCTTATTTACCTGTAGCTATTACTCTCTTAATTAATCACTATTGTCAACTGTTGTTAAGTGCTCCTTTCATTTTTAATTGGATAGATTTAGTGGGGTATCAAGAGTAAAACTAAATCCACATTTTAAAAAAATATTCCTTTAGAACTGGAAATACAGGTTAGGTTAACTTTCCAGTGGAAAGCTGAAATGTGATTTTTTACACTTCTGGGAAATTTAAACAACTCCCAGAGAGGAACTCTCAGCTCTCTCCAGGCTCAGGTACATGAAATATGCAAATTTCTAGAAAAAGAAAATTGATCTAAGTTTTAACATGTCTTTAAAATAAGAGATTCATTCCAGTATTCCTGATTTTTAGCCTTAAGAAATTTCAGATCGCTATGACATTTAATATTGAAAATGTAAAGAATATAAAGAATCACAGTGAAAACAGAAGGCCATGCATTTAGTCAAAGGATGTTAGCAGAATTAGGTAGTAGAAGTAAATTCAATATATACCTAAGCAAACTACATTAGTGGGTTCTCTATATCAGCAGCAGGTCAGGTAATCTTAGTCTACTTACGGATAGCTAGAGGCCAATAGCTAATGAGGTGACTACTTTTAATCAAAATTATCCCTTAACTAAGTTCCAGTTTCCTTGTACCTCCCATCTTGTCAATATAGTATGGTTTTACTATAATCAGAACCTTTCTTAGAACAAGTTAACTGCACTTTCATTTATAGATATGAGCTACATGGTTAGAATTGTCCTAATTATACCGTAGATTATTGCCCAGGAAACAAGTCTACTTGTTGAGTGCTTATAGGGAAAACTATGTATTTCCTGAAACAGTGAAGATGAATTTTATTTTAAATTTCCATTTTTTGAGGGCTGCATTATTGAAAAAAGAGTTAAGTACCATGTAGATAAATTAGAATTATGTTTTAAAACCATATTTTGAGAATCCATTTTGACAGTTTTCCTCCTGTCACTAACTCAAGCTTACATCATAAGAACTTGAGTGGAATAGAATATGGCCACCCATTTATGGCTGGATCAAAAGCTAATAGTAATAGCAATATGAAAGCAATAAAAACAGCTTTTTTTTGTTCTCATGTTCTCCAAAGCTTTCTTTGTATTAACTCACTTAATCATCCTAATTACCTTATAACTTAGGTATTATTATTTTATTTTACAAATAAGAAAACTGAGGTACAAATAAGTTAAATGATTAAGTCTACAAAGATCAAGTCTGCAAAGTCAGTAAGTAGAAAAGCTATAAAGAAACTTAGGCAACATGACTCCAGAAACTGAGCCTTTAGCTGAACAAGTAGTGTTCTAAACATGACATAAAAGCCCTATTTATTAACACAACAATAATACAAATTTACATTTCTTTGACAATTGGAAGTTTTTAAAGTAATATCAATTCATTTATTTGTCTCATTCAATCCTCACAAAATTATTAGAGACGTATGCCATAACACAACTCTTAAAAACGAATAAGCAGAAGTGGTTCTGTAACTCTCCTAGATCATACTCTTAAAGATGTGAAGAATAGAATAAAGAAAAAAGCTGTTTTCACTCGTAATCTGCTTACAATCATAAAAGTGTGCAATTTTGAATTCATTAGGAGGTTATCACTTTGAAAATCAGAGAAATCTACTTTTATTTTCTTAAAGATCTTTACTGAAATATAGATAACATGCAATATTGTATTAGTTTCAAGTATATAGCATAGTTATCCAACATTTATATACCTAAAGAAGTGATCACCTTGATAAGTCCAGCAACCACCTGACACCATACGATGCTATCACAGTATTATTGACTATATTCTATACGCTGTACATTACATCCCCATGACTTATTTGTTTACCTGGAAGTCTGAACCTCTTAGTTCCCTTCAACTCCTTCCACTTTTTTATTTTCAATTGTAGTTGACATTCAGTATTATTTTATATTAGTTTCAGGTGTACCACATAGTGGTTAGACCTTTCATAACTTACAAAGAGATCCTTCTGACTAGTCTAGTACCACATGGCACAATACATAGTTATTACCATTTTACTGACTATATCCCCTATGCTTTACTTTATATCCCCGTGACTATTTTGTTAACTACCAATTTGTACTTTTAATCTTTTCACCTTTTTCACTCTGCCCCTCTAATACCTCTCCCATCTGGCAACTATCAGCCTTTCCTTGGATCTATGAGTGTTTCTGTTTCGTTTGTTTGTTTTGTTCTTCAGATTCCACATATAGGTGAGATAATCTGGTATTTGCCTTTCTGTTTGACTTACTTCACCTAGCGTAATGCCTTCCAGGTCCATCCATGTATTGCAAATGGTAAGATTTCAATCTTTTTTATGGCTGAGGAATATTCAGTTGTATATATGTACCACAATTTCTTTTTTTTTAATTTTTACTTTTCAGTTAGAGTCAACATTCAATATTATTTTATATTAGTTTCAGGTGTACAGCATAGTGGTTAGACATTTATATAATTTACAAAGTGATCCCCCCAGTTAGTCTAGTATCTAGTACCCACTCAGCACTATACATAGTTATTTCAATACTATTGGCTATATTCTCTATGCTTGTACCACAATTTCTTTATCCAATCATCTATTGATGGACACAGGTTATTTCCATATCTTAGATATTGTACATAATAATGCTGTAATAAAATAGGTGTGCATATATCTTTTTGAATTAGTGTTGTGGATCAAAGAAATCTACTTTTAAATGAATCTTAAAATAAGAATGTTTGAAATTTAAATCTTAGCTAAAGCCCATAAACCAAAATGTTTCCAACATATAATGCTTTCATCTATTCATAACAGTCTCCTTTCTAAAAAATTGCCCTAATGCAAGATGCAGTAAATAATGTTCCTTCTGAGTATATGATGTCATGTAGTTCTATCACACCACAAGAGCAACATCAAAATGAAATATTTCTTTAAGATGCTTTCTGAATACTATAAAAGTTAATCCAGGTAATGAAACAATGGTCATATTAGTAACTAATTATACTTATTGTGTTTCCAATGAGCTTATCTAATAAAGTGATGAATATTAAAACTTAGGTGTTTATGGCTAAATTATACCCATAATTCCTAAAACATACCATTTTTTTTCAGTATAGCAGTAACACCTGCTGCTAAGTACAAAAATGATTAGATACAAACCAACCTACTATAGAATATCAAAATACATTTGCCCAATGAAGAACTAATAGGAATTATGCAGATTATATTTCCTTCCCGCTGAAAGCAACCAAGCTTCACGTCAATAGCAAAATGAAAATATAACTCAAACATGAAACAACATATACAGAGAGATATAACCAAACCTATTTCTGATTACTTTTAGACATGTTTCTTTTTCATGTAATTATTTGGTAACACAGAACTGAAATAAAGGTTTATAGCATTTGGTGGGTACCTGAATAGCTCTAAGTATTAATCAACTGAGACAATAGTTCAAATATTTTATACCAAAACACACATTCAGAATCATAATGCAGGTTGTGCATGCTAACAGAAACCAATTCTTTACAATACTGTATAATTAGATTTGTTCTATAAATTTCTTTAAAGCACTGCTGAAGATAACAAAGAACTGAGAAGATTAAGAAAATAATGCACTAAGTTGATCAACTTCGCAAAGTAAAATGGATTACCTAAATTTTCTTTTTCTGTAGCACTAAATACTAAATAAAAATCTACTTTAAAATTATTTCTTTACAATTTGCGTGACTGAACAATTCGTTATAAAAGTAACTGTTTTTAGTAGATGCCTTTCCTCTGTAGACAACTTTATCCTAAATAGGAATGCAGAGACGATGCATTCCTTTGTCTCCCAATCATCACTTTTGTAAATGAGCATCACTAGATCATATATAATAAAATATGTAAATAAGCAATTGGCCAAGAAAAAAAAAATCCTTTGAAATGGAAGATATTCAGCACAGATTTAAATTTAGTTATCTAGATATGTGTTTCCATTGCTGAAGCTTTAGGACATGTTTGCAAATTTTAAAACCACCACCTAATCATTTTGCTGAAAAACAGCAATAGCTAGACATTACCCAAATCATAAAGTCCTTTGCACAAACTCTGGGAACTGTCTTGTCTACAGAATCTTTCCTTAAGCAACAGCCGGGATAAACAGATGGGCCATACCATGTTTTTAAATGCCTATAGGTTTGGATTCTGTTTGAAAAGCTGGCAGAATTATTTCCAGAAAAAAAATTGACAAGATTTAATTTCATTGAATCTCATTATGATCATTTATTCAAGAGTAGAAAGAAAATCTTAACCATTCTCCATCATGTAAATGAAAAGGATTGTAAGATCAAAACAGTTTGCAGAACATACCAGTCTTTTCACATTGCAGAATGATCAAAATAAACAAATATATTGAAAACAGTTACTTTTCAGAATTAGAAAGATAGAGGACACGAAGGATAATAGAACAGTGCCTTCTGAGAATACGACAAATAATTTTATTTATTGTCCAACAGTTGTTTATTATAACACCCTTTACTGAACTATATTGAGTAATTTTCTTTTGTTTTTGAGACTGACATTCTCCACATTTACTGCATGAATTTGCCTGACTAATCCTACAAGTAAAAGTGTTTGGAAATCTAAGAACTAACCAATTATAAGTCACCAATTTTGAAAATTACAGTTGATTAGTAAGCATGAGCGTATACTATGAAGTTCAATTGCATCTCATTAAACACCAAAATAATTCATTTAATTTTAAACCATCCACTCCAGTCATGGGTAGTTTTACACTTATCGTACACGGCAACTTAGATCATTTAAATACATTCTTAATAATAAAGGCTGACTTTTAACTACTTTTTACAAATCAACATACAGAATAGCAGTTCCTCCATCAGTTTATTGGCCAGTTAATTTAAACTCTTAAGTAAAAAGTATGCTTTGGTTTAAGCCATCTCACTGAGGACAAATCAGCCAGATGGCCATGGTGCCGATTCGGCAAATACTAAACTGCTTACTGGAATGAGTCAACTGCAGTACTGATTAATTGATTTAGTCACATATTCAAACTTTTGCTTCTTATCCCATTAAAAGTAGCACTAATGAGCGGTGGCTATGACCTTCCAGTGAGAAGCCACAAGTTCCACAACCCTTCAATATTTACCACCCAAATTTAATCTTTTTAATGGACACCTTAAAAGGGATCTGATAGAAAATACTAAGAGCTGCTCAGATACTAAAACACTTAGGGAGGTTTTTGATTAATGTTGCATGATTAATCAATTGATTAATATAGTTTTCAATACAGATGTTAGGACACTGTCTACTTTAATCAACCATTCTGAAAATAGTGAAGATAAATGCCATACTTTTGTGTCTGCTTAAAAAAAATCCTTTCTTCAAAGGTTGTTAATTATGACATAAACCTTATTTACCACACTCGAATTTTATCTAATGTTGACATTTTTATACATAGGAACCATTAATGAGATAAGTGGAATTCTTTTGGCAAAGCCATATTTTAATCACTTTAAAAATAATTTATTTAGCCAATTTACGGACTTCTTCCTTAATGAGAAATTATTTTAGAATAATGCTGCAAAATGCATTAAAATCTTAAAGTTTTTATTATTATTTTCCAAGACTGTTAGCAATTTGTGATGATGCTTTCCACCATACTAAAACTGAAATCTTTATTCCAGTCAAAAATAATCACCCTGTAATTACCGTGACAAACTGCCCAAGCTGTATCATCGTGGCCATTTCAACTAATGATATTGTATTAGAATGCCTAGCAATAGACTTCAAATGGAAAATATAATTATGTGCATTAGTTTGTCTAAGCATTTATAAGATCACATATCCATCAGTTTTCAGGTCTCATAAAGAAAACCATACATCACTGTCACTCTGAGTTTTGTTATTGAAAGCACAGGCCTTTACAAACTGAGCTTAAGATATGTATCTTAAGTTTCACTTGTTTTGTTTATAACTAAAATCCCTGTAAATTAAACCAGCATAATTGAGAAGAGTTCTCCCTCTGGTGATGTAAAAACTCTGCAGCATAGACCACTTCACACTCCAACCAAATAGATTAGCCAGCCTGAGACAACTTAATCTAGCTTTTCCACACCTCTTAAATCTGTGGGAGTCTGATTTGCCATAAAGGCCCATGTAAAGGCTTTTTGGTAAGGTATCAAATTAAAGGTTTCATACCATTGGCTCCACTGACTTGAGAGAAATTAGGAGGAAAAAAAATCATACAAAAAGAAATGTAAGAGTGAGGCGTATGTGTGCATGTGTAGATAGTTCTTTGAAAACCATGCCTTGAATTTAAATGTATTCATAATAAATGACAGTATTAAAATGAAAATATTGATAATTAATTGACTAGACCGAAAATATGGCCCTGACTGTGCACAAGAAACTTTATAACCTTGGGAAAGTTGCTCAGCCTCTTTGTCTCTCAATTTTCTCAGTTGTACAAGGAAGAAGTAGATGGATTTCTTAATCCTCTCTAGTTTTAACTTATTATAAAGATGAGACTCAAGGTTCAATTTAGAAATATTTGCCATATTAGTTAAAATAAAAATACGCATGAAAAAGTACAACATATTTATGAATAACAAAAGAGAACTGTTATAATTAGTTACAGCAGATAATCTATCAACAGGTGTATGAGGTTCCTCACTTACCAGAAATAATTAAGTTACAAAATTTTATACCCATGTACTCAAATTAGAATGTTTTAACTTCTCATGCTAGGTACTCATGTCTGCAGACAGTGATAATTTATGTGTGATTTCTTCCTGAAATATATCACTTATACATTATGCTAAAAATGTGTTCAAATATATTTTAGCATCTTTGAATTAGTCTTCTACTCTATCTGAAATGAGAAAATTCACCTTTATATGATATGAACCTATAGAGATGATTTCTAAAGAACAGCACTATTGACATTTATCCAACTTAAATCTAATTGGGGAGAAAAGGTCAAAGTCAAATAAGCCGGGAAAACATTAAATAAGGTTAGATTTGTTCTATCCATGGAAAGGCAGTATTCTTTTTTTTTTTTTTATCAGCCAATTGATTATCATGATTGTCACTGATTATTTAGCTTAATTAGTTAAGGTCCCTACGACCTCATGTATAACAATTGCCATCTGTCATAAACATACATGCATATATACTTACACTTCACAAATTTTAAATCAATACATCATCTTAACATTAGAAAATATTCTTCCTATTTTATAGATCAGAAAACTGAGATTTAGAAAAGTCAATACTGCAAGTAAGTAGGGGAATAACCAAATCTAGGCTATCTAAATGATCTGTGATCTTAACCCATTGTCTTCAGCTAGGATATTTTATTAAATGCTGCCATTATTTTGTACAAATATAAATTGTATCTATTCGGTAAGTAAAAATATTGGTCAGTTTTGTTTACATCAACTGTCTTCGTGCCAAAAGCCAAGAAATAAATTATTTTACATTCTAAATTTTTGTACCATGATCTGCTTAGATTCTAAAGTAGGAAAAAATAAAATTAGTCAAATCTTTTTTTCTTTACTCTTGATGCCATCAATCTACCAGTTCATGGTTTATAGAAATGATGCTAAACTCCCTGAAATACTGCAGCACTGAGTCATTATTAATAAATCCATAAATTTCAGAATTTAATTTGGCATTTCCCTGAGGGATTTACCAGGAGTTTCATTTTTGATTCTATGAGATCTGGCAGGGTTGTGGGCCATATAGAACATGGTAGTCATCTTAAAACTCCATATCAAAGATTTATATCTACTATTGTAGAAGAACATTCCTTTTTCTCAGTAGAAAATGTCACTATCCCTTTGATAATCTCATGCTATGCTAACATTAAGTAACACTTAGCAAAATTCATCCTACATTGTATTATTTCCATGTTTTGGCACTGTATACATTTGTCCATGCTTTCAAGTCAAAAGTTGAGCAGTAATGCTTACTGTAGTATAGTGCCAGCTTAGATTTAAGCCATCCAAACAAGACTGTGTATTTGAACTGACAGAGAGTAAATGATTTGCATCTGGCATAACTGATGGTAGTGTCAAAACTTTGGAAGATAATCCATTGGTAAACATATTCCTCTGGATGCCTAGCCACACATACCCAACTCCTATCAAAAGATGAAGACATATCATTGCCAGAACAATGAAAAATATTTTATAACAATAATTCAATAGATTATTTTGCTCTCTCGAAAAATGGGGATGGGGGAGAAATGTGGTAGTGTTTTTCTCATTGACAAGACAAGATAATTTTTTAACCTTCATTGCAGAAATTAAATTTCATGCCAAAATGCCTTTCTGACAACTTTGAAGTTGATGAACTAGTAAGAATAATCACATTCAGCAAGCTAATAAAAGAAAATAGTCTCATCTACAATTCCAAGATATAACTGTTGAAAAAATATTTGAATCAGGCCAGACTAAAATGATGACAAAGAAGAAAATAGAGCTTTGAGGCCTTAAAACATATGCTTCGACTATCAAGACCTCTTGAAAGAAATAGCTGTAACTCTACATACTGTGCTTAATTCATGATAAGCCTCCAATTCTAGCAGTAGTTTTATGCTAGTAGCCTTTTGAGATAAACAAGCTCAATGGAATAAACATATTTTATCTTTCCATTCTGATTCATGAGGAATTTATACATGCACTCAAGCTGATATTTTGCAAATAATATTTTCTCCAAATGATCACAGAACTGAGTTGAATTAAATATTCCATTGAGAATGAATACATGCTGCATATAGGGGAACAACTAAAAATAATTCAAACTAAATACATCATTCTTGCTATTAAGCTATGTACACTATAATTTAATCTTTCTTTAATCATTTAGTTGACTTTCAGAATCTTATGGCTCAATCAAAAAATAGCTTTTGAGTGCCTACTCTGTTGTAAACTCTGTGCTAGGTATTAAGCATGATATAAAGATTATTAAACATTGATTTCTATCTCTCTCTAGCTCATGGTCCAAAAATAATATATAAGAAATTCATTGTAAAAAGTATCATGATGGTGAAACACACTATTCAAACTGATATGGGCACAGACTCTGCCTTGGTCATTTCACAGAATGTTTCACTGTTAAGGTGATGGTTAAAATAAGTGTTATGTACTGAATATGTCCCTCTAAAATTCTTATGTTGAAGCTGAACATATGAAGATAGTCTAAAATATGACACAGATTATTTTCAAGGGTCATATTTGATGGTTGGAGTCCATTTGTATTGTGTTGAAAATGTAAACAATGACTGTATTTAGAGAAAGAGCCTCTAAGAAAGTAATTAAGGGTAAAAGAGATCACAAGAATTAGTGCTCTTTTAAGAGACCCTAGAGTATTTCTTCTCTCCTCTCTCTCCCTTTCTCCCTCTCCCCCTCTGCCTCCTCCTCCATAGGTGCACAAAGAGGAGGTCATATGAGCACATAAGGAGATTGTAGCTGTCTACACATCAAGGGAAAAGGCTTCAAAATGAAACCTACTTTGCTGTCCCCTTAATCTTGGACTTCCCAGCCTCCAGAACTATGAGAAAGTAAATTTTTATGGTTTAATCCACCCAGTCCGTAGTATTTTGTGGCAGCCATAGCAGACTAAAATAATATTTCAGATGCATTTTGAAGGATGAATCCAAGCTTTCCACTATAGAGGGAACAACATTCTGAATTTGGAACCAGTGGATGGGGAAAGAGGCAGATGGAGAATGGAGAATATATAAAGAATGAAGCAAGGGCCACATAAGTACATTTGATTAGAGGTAGAACATGGGGAACTTGGCATATGATTTTTGTCTTTTTCAATCTTCTGCTATTAAGGCATATAGGGATAAATAATGAAGTATATTATAAAGATTTAAAATTATTTGCAATGGGGAATGAAAAAGTGAACTGTTCACTAATTGGGTTAGGCTGAAGTTGGAAACAGGTTTAGAAGAACTACTCAGTTTCTGTTGTTGTTTTGGTAGTAGTATTTTCCATGTGGAACAGAAATGGAGAAAGCAGAAGACTGGATTGGCTAGGTATGGAAGAGTGGTAGAGGAGCCTTTACTGAACCAGACAATGAGGTTATTGTGGGTAGTGGAAAGAAGACTGCCTGGCTAACCCTATGAACTGGGGTAAGTAGAGAAAAAAAAAAGATGAAGTAAAGCAAGAGAGAGGCTGAAGAGAAATTTAAAAAAAAAAAAGATAAAAGGAGAAATTTGGATAAAAGATGGAGAGGAAAAAAATGAGAGATTTTTTTAACAAAATTAAGAGTCAGGGAGAAATTTTAAATAAACCGAGAATTTATTTTAATTTGATATGTATGGCAAAAACTAGTGAGCTCCTCACCACGCCAGTTTATTTTTTCCCCTCTAGAAACCATAAATCACAGTTCCTATCTAGCCAATATTACATGAGAAGAATTGATATAAGCCATATTCAAGAATGGCCTATAAAAACTTCGCTAATGTAATTCTCACATCTTTGTCCTTTCAGAGTGACCATGGAAATCATGTGTTTGAAAATTCAGAGCCAAGATAAAAGGAGATTCAGAGCCACTTGTAGATCAGAAACACCTCTTTTGATTAAAGTTACTTTAATTAACACCAGAAGAAATACATAGTTAGATATTTCAAGTGAATTATTTTCTGCAAACATTATAAGAATACTTTTCAATTTCTATACTATAAATACTAAATAAACCATTCTCACATACAATCTAGTAACACTATGACTACACAGAGCTCATCTGAAAATTGCTATATGATGTCTTCATATGAGATCTTTTGGGAGTTTCAAGAGTGTAGCTCTAATGATGACTATGAACTGTTTAACCAAGTACAATGACATATTTAGTGACAAATGTTTAAAGAGTTTTAATTCAGAATGCCCAAACACATCTTACCAGCACAGTCCTTGCCTTCCAAGCATCCCTCCAAAATAGGGTGGTAACTGAGTTGTGAGTGTAGAGAGGGGATTCAGACAGGTGGAAGCTCTGAGGAGAGACTTATTACATCAGTTCTACTCTTTGCTGCTTCTGAGCTGTTTTTCCCCTTTCTGTTTTCACCACTTCTTTGTGTAACATAAACAAAGCCACTGTGTTAAAAAAGAAAAGAAAAAGAAAAAGAAAAAAAAAAAAAAACCAACGCAATAGTGCAATAGTCTCATGACCATTCTTCAGCCTCTTAAGTGGTTTTCTAAGGGTATTTTACAGCTTGTTCCTCCAGATAAAAGGAGAGAACATAAAAAAAAAAAAAAAAAAAAAAAAGAAGCCTCTAAAGAGGGATCCTTTCTCTTTTTTTACTTAGAAGACAAAGAATGCATGTCAATGCTAATGGAGTGCCTTTGCATAAAAAGAGAAGAAGCGATAAAAGACCTTGTTCCTTAACCTCAGAAGCTGCAAAAATAAGTTTTACCTGTTTCTTCTTATCTTGCTAAACTCCATAGCAACTCTTTGCCCAATGTCTCACACTCTCCTGAGGACTAGCTCTGAGGAGGGTAAGGGAGACCAGTCAGAAGACCATTTGTGAGCTTTAGAGAGAAAGAAAAATTAGGCTGATTAAGGGGTCATTCAACAAGGCAGGAGCCAAAGTCAATGGTGTCTTTGAAAAGAAACAGACTCATAAATACAGAAAACAAACTGATGGTTGTTGGATGGGAGGGGAGTTGGAGGGATGGTTGAAAAAGACAGAGGGGTTAAGAAGTACAAATTGGTAGTTACAAAATAGCCATTAGGATGTAAAGTACAGCATAGGGAATACAGTCAATAACATGGTAATAACTATGCCAGGTGAGTATTAATCGGGGGATCGCTTTGTAAATTATATAAATTATATAAAAAATCTAACAACTATGCTGTAGAATACTTGAAACTAGCATAAAATAATACTAAATGTCAGCTATAACTGAATAAAATAAAATTAAAAAAGAAGAGAACTTGTACTGCAGAGTCCCTCAGAACTGAATTAGACATCTAGTTCTATTAAGAGCTATTGCTTTAGATATGTCATTTCCTTTTCTTGAATCTCTATTTTTTCCTCTCTAAACAGTGCAAAAATAATATCCACTTCATATATGTGCTGTGAGAATTAAAGATCATAAATATAAGCAATGTGTGTAGTCTAATAAAGAAATACTAAAAGAGAGCAACTTGATTAGCTAATCAACAGATCTTTGAGCAACATTGTCCCTTGGTATCCACAGGGATTGGTTGCAAGATTCCCCACGACTAACAAAATCTGTAGATGCTTAAGTCCCTTACTATAAAATAGCATCAAACAATGCATACAGACAGCCTTCCACATACACAGATTCCCAACTGCAGACTGAAAATACTGTTTTTTGATCCATGGTTGGTTGAATCTGTGGCTTTGAACCCGTAGATACAGAGGGTTAACTGTATATGTAATACCACCTTCTTTAAATTAGGTGGAAAGCTTTAGGAAAACAGAGTGATGGCATACAAGCCATCCTCTCTACTATCTTTGCAACTTTTCTGTAAATTTAAAAATATTACAAAACTAAAAGTGTGTTAAAAATATAAAGCAGAAATGAAATAGGTGTGTATACCTAATAAGCATAATATGTTTATTTTCCATACAATTTACTAAAATAATTTTGTACTACATATGAAACATGAAGCTGAGTTTTACATAAGACATGATCATAGGTGTTTCAAATAATGTCCCACAGCCACCAGATTTTTAAGTCAGGCCCAGAGAAGTTAAAAACAATCTTCTTTGGCTGAAGCTGGGAGTGGGAATGATCTCTAGAATTTACAATAGATGTATAATCTCCATACCTGAAACATTTCCGAACAGATTTGTTTTGAAATTCAGAAATTTTCATATTTTAGGAAAATTACAAAACAATCTGCATGAGGTCTGGGGCAGCACTCTGTAATTGACCATATTAATGATTCTGCAGTAAAATTATACACCTCAGGTAAATGAATTTATATAAACAGGTTCATATTAGATCAGGTCCAGTTTTTGCCACCCAATGGACATTTATTTCAGTTCCAGAGATTTTAGGACTTAGGTATCTCAGATAATAAATTATGGATGTGTGTATGGTGAAAATCCCTAAATTATCATCAACCAGCATTTGCTTCCTTCCTCCTCTAGTGCCCTGCATACAAGTCCTTAGTGGGGCAATGGCTTTCGCACCACAGGAGTATCAAATAAATGTATTCTAGTTACAACTTTTCTAAATAAAAAATGAAATGTAAAAGCAAAAATCATTTTTCTTTTTGCCATTCTCACAATTCTTCGTGGGATTAATTACCCATCTCCTTTCCTTGCTTCTACTTCCTAGATGTCAAGCTTTTCTTGGTATAATGAAGAGGAAAAACAAAGAAAAAAGCCAGGTCGCTATGTTTTCCTGAAATTAGACTTTCATTGGAGACCACTTTATTTTCCTAACCATTAAAAAATAATACTTCCTTATTCACAAATTCTGTCTTTTATTTTTTGATTTTTGACCTCCTCAGTTAAAATTGGTAAGCCATGTGAATATTTCAATTTGAATAATTTAAAAATGTTTGATCTTCTCCATAGATAAAATTAATTTAGAAATAGCATTATTGAAACCAGGCATTCTTTATAAACGAAGAATTCCAGATGTTTTTAGTCGCTGCCTATGACATTTCCACAATCAGAATAAATTGTATTTCCAGAGTAATGTAATAGATAGAAGTGCTGAATAAATCTTGTGCAGTTGAGATGACAAAATTAACATGTTGATGACATTTTAATGTTTCGATATAATCAAGGGGGCATGGATCATGCCTCCCCAGTTCTAATATAATTCTATTCTTTAATCTTTTTCCAAGACAAAATATAGATAGATTTCAGAAAGTATATAAGCTCTGTGTGCGCCAGTCTTCAGGCAAGCTGTTTAGGATGCAACTAAAATGCTATTTAGCCTCAGCTTTGCCAGTAGATATTATTTTATCAAAGCAACCAAGTTATATATAAAAATCCTGGATTTAGAACAGATATTTTGTTCTCTTTCTGAAGGTTGCTGTTGATGCTTCTGCTATAACTACTGTTTTATAATTAGGCAGAAAGTTTGCTAAACAGGGAAATCAGTACATTTTGACTGGCTCCAGTGAACAATTGCTATTCACCTAGTCTCATAAAAATAAGTAAAAAATAAACAAATATATAAACTTCTTGGACTAAAAATGAGGAAAAAAAGACAAATAGCTGGTAATCATAAAATATGAAAGGTACTTTTTCTTTTCTAAAAGTATAGTACTAACTGAAATCTTGAAGCCAAATTCATCCCTGGGGAAAAAAAAAATAGTCTAATGCACATAGGTTGAAGATCTGTATTGAATGTTGACAAAGTTGTATACTCTTTGTTCAGTGACACTGGAAAGGAGAATAAAAGACAAAGAGATGGAATGGCAATACCTCTTTCCTCTGCCTTACATGGAAAGGGTAGTGATGACAGGCTAAATGAGAATGAGAAACAACAATGACCTTGCTAGGAATCAACTACAGATGAAAATGGATAACAAGAGATAAATAGTTTCTTGGGCATTCAGTGTGTTCACCATAGAACAATGACATAATGAATATTTATTGCTAAACAAAGTTTTCAATCTTATATTTGACTAAAAACCTCTCTTTTTCAAGCAAAATCTCATTTGGAGATGTAATATATTAAACTGATAAGAGAAGAACCCCTGGAGTGGAGCAGGGGTTTAATAGTTGCCTTTGATGTGGCTTCCTAAAGGACAACATTAAATAAATCTGCTGCTGTAGATTCACCAAAATGTGAAGTAGGAACACATTTTTTCCACTATTGTTTTCCCAATGTATTTTTCTATTTCAGTCACTGCCAGCAAAATGATCTTTCTAAAACGTAAATTTAAATACATAAAATCTTTCAATACCTCCCACCCTTCCAACCTTTGCCCCAGGTCTAGAGTATGATCAGCAAGGCCACTCACACCAAGACTCTTTACTTCTTTACTTTCTGTATGTTTTCTGTGTCAGAGTGGATAATTTCAGTTGTACCTAAAAGAAACCCTGCTA
>NW_011888783.1:37502811-37512943 GCF_000151845.1 Pteropus vampyrus | reverse complement strand
TTTAATGTCATGCCCAAGTAATACAAGTATGCAATGTACAATTATGTTTCTCTCTCTCTCTCTCTCTCTCTCTCTCTCTCTCTCTCTCTCTCTCTTCCCCCCACCCCCTTAGATACCTTGAAAGACAGAGCATCCTTACAGTGAAGAACTGAAGAATCTCTAGAATGTAGAGCTGTTTTACACTAAAAACCTAGTGCCTATCCCAGGCATCCATAAAAGCACTCTAAGCTGTCAGCTGCTTTAGCAGATTGATGACTCTAAAGACCTCCCATACGCTAAAGATCTGAAGTCCCTTGGTTGAGGTTTGTTTGAGGGATGTCTCCATTCCGATCTGGCTTATTGAATTTGAAAAACTCCATAGCTTTTTCTGTCAAGGAAGTTGTACAAAAGAGAATTGTTATAGAAATGAGTTAAAAGGAAAGAATGAAAAAAGCTTAAAATAAAGTTAAGATAAATGTAAACTAACTTTTTCCGTTCAACACACTGACAAAGACTAAATATATTTTCACTGAAAACTTGGGGGGGGATTTTTTAGATAAGATTTCTATCCTCAGAATACTCTTAACCATGACATAACACTGCTGCAATCACCTAATACTTTATTTTCACTAAGAGAAAAGAAGTAACTCAAAGCTTTTTGAGCTTGTTTACGCAATAATGGTACAACTGTTCATCTTTGTTTTATTAAAAAAGTGAATTACTAGTGCATTTCTGCTATTGGGGTCAACTCAAGTTGAATTTGTGAAAGGGATAGAATTTCTTATGGTCACTGTCATTCTTTCAGGCACCTTCAAATGCAGTACCAAATTGTCCAAGAACCCTACTACAGAAAACCATTTAGATCTCTGAACATCCTTAAGCTTCTATATTCCATTAATTCAACCATGTGTGTGTGGGTGTGTGTGTATGTGTTTGTGTGTGTGTGTGTGTGTGTGTGTGTGTGTGTGTGTGTCTGTGTGCCTGCGCTTTCTGCTATATGGCAATATGTTTTTAGGAATACAAATTAATTATAAATTAACTATTAAATTTAAAAAAAAAATTGGGTTATTTTAAGAAGGATTTACGTGGCGCCTAGCTGCCAAGATGGCCCTCAGTGATCTTTGTATCATAATATTCATGTCCTCCCTCACTGAGCAGAGTTACCAAGTGAAGCCAATAGGATATTGTGGAAATGGTAGTGTGACTTCTGAAGCTAAGTCATGTGATACTGTATCTTCTACCTTGCACTTTCTTGGATTATTCACTCTGGAGAAACCAGCTGCCTTGTTGGGAGGATACTTAAACCAGCCTATGGAAAATTCTATGTGGCAAGGAACAAGTTGATGTGACAACAGTCAGCATCAACTTGCCAGCCATGTGAGTAAGCCATCTTGGAACCAGGTCTAGTCAAGCCTTCAGATGACTACAGCCCGTAACAATTTAACTGCAAATTCATGAGTGACCATGAGCCAGAACTACCTGTCAAGAACTGTGGAGGGTCTAGGATTTTACCTCTACTTGACAACTAGCACATTTGCCTGCCTTATATTCATGGATGCTGGCAGAAGACACAGATTCCTGGTTCAGAGACAATTTATTATTCAGAGCAGTAACAATAACCAGAGTATTAGCATTTTCTCGAACTGATTTGAGTCTTAATTCTCACAGAGGAAAGTGAAGGGGGCCAGATGACACCTGCACACACTGTAGATTTATTACATGAGAGAAATTCTGAGCTTTTATAATAGAAAATAAGGATGCCTATACTTTGCTCAAGTGAAAGACAGTATATTTTAAGGCAGGTCACTATAAAAATATCCTTGAAAAGATAGCCCAGACTAAAGATAATCAATTTCTTTTCTCTCAATGAATTCATTGCTGTGAGAGACTCAGCTAAAACACTGCTAAATACCTGACCCACAGAAACCATAAAATAATAATTGATTATTACTGTTTTAAACTTAAAAGTTTTATAGTAATGTTAGACACTAACGGATAATGAATACAGTTTATTTACAAAAAAAGAAAAAGAAAAAAGAAAAAAGCTGATTAAAAAACAGTCATTATTAAGTAATAACTAATTGCTAAGGAGTGTTCAGGGACTCTAGGACTAGCAGCCATAGCATTATTACCACACCAAAGATGAAGGAGACGATGGGAGAAAAATCTCTCTGAAACCAATAGGGAGCAAGAATCATATAGAACAGATCATCATTCAAAGAGGGGCAACCTTTAATTAAGACAGGTGACCTCACATGGAGTTCAGCCAGGAGAATAAATACCCTAATCTCTCTCTCTCTCTTCCTTCCAATTTCCCCACTGGTTGAAACCAAAGAGAAACCCTGTTGATGTAGTCCTCCGGGCAGAGAGGGATGGAAAGTGAATCTGGGGCAGCAAATAGAAAATATGTGGCTCAATCTGGTAAATAAGGAAGCTCATGCATACTCTTCCTAAAAGATACACTTTCTACTCAGCAATAAATAATTGTTATTTGGCTAATAAGTTGGAAATGCAGAAATTTGAGAGGCATGAGGGAGTAGGAGTTTGAGAGAGGGACTCGAACAAAAGGCAAAAATGAATAAGCTACTGGAGACTCTTTGCTAAGGGTCAATAGTAGACAGCATCACTGCCTGAACTCATTTCAGTAAAACCCCAAAACACTTTCCATGACTACAATGTGTTCCCCTGAGTGTCTAAGACAAATGTGGAGACATTAGAGTCTCTGAATCCAAATTTCTGACTATGTTTCTAATCATTCTATCCACCATTACTTACAGAAAAGTAAATCTCTTTTGCATGTCGTATTTGGATTCAGGCTCCCAATACTCAAATTGTAGGACAGGCAAAAGTGCTTTGTAAATTATCAACATCGAATGCAAAATAAAGTGGAACACTATTAATTTTATTTATAAAAAGACCACTTGTCAATTATAAAAGTATTAGTAAGCAATTAATAGCTTCTCATGATTTTTTAGAAATTCTAATATTGGATTTTTAACTAGTGTTTGAATTTAATCTAAACTTACTTGTAGCTATAATTTACACTAAAAACCAAAGGTTTTCATGGATTAATTCTTTTGTCTTTTTTAAAAATAAAAGCATTACCAAGTTCCATCTATAAAAAATACTTTCAATATAAAATGGACTTAACTTTATCAATAAAAGCATTGGTACACTGAGATAATAATATAAAAAAGGATATTAACTAATAATTCATAAAATAAACTGAACCAAACAATAATCTCCAAAATTATGAATGTACTAACAGTCAAAAAATTACAAAAGGGAAAAGATACAAATGTCAATTAAGTAAGCTTCTGGTTGAACTATATATGTTGATGCAGACTTTCTAGAATGTTTTTGGGCAAAATGTAGCAAGAATTTTTAAAAGTTTATTTAATTTAATGTAGAAAGTCCATTTATAGAAATTTATTTTAAAGAAATAATCAGAGATTTGAGAAAAGATTTATACTGAAAGATGGAGTTCAAAAAGTTATTTTATATTAGTGAAACAATCTGGAAACATATGACTGGAAACAGCTACAAAAATGATAAATTAAATTCTCATACACTGATAATTTGGATTATTATTTGATCATTAAAATGAGATATTCAAATATATTTTTTAATTATTTTGGGATAGTCTCATAATATGATAATGAAAACAAACTAGAGACAACATTGTATTCAACATTATTACAAGTATCTTAAATACTTATGTATGTACAACTGAAAAGAAATATGCCAAAATATAAACACTTATTAGAAGATATCAACGTATGGAAGAATTATAAGTGGTATTACTTTATTCTTTATATTTTCTGTATTCTCTAGTCTTTCTAGTAATTATGCATATTATTAACTTTCATAACAAATTTCTTTATTCTTATTTAAAAAGCCCAAATGAGCAAATATTGGCCAAGTGAATAACAGAAATGCACACTAAAATGTCTTCTATGTACTATCAAAACAACATTCTCCTAATCTATTATTAATAAAAAGGATTTTATAATATAAATTACTGTGTATTCTTTTATGACTCTATTACTAAAAGTCATCAATCATATTTGTGGCTGTTCACCACACACAACAGAATACACACTCTCAATTTGGGCCAAGTGATTACTAACTGGTGTTTTAGAGTAAAACTTCACCCCAAATAATTGGTAACTGTTATTTTAGACTGAAAATTCAGGGCATTCAAAGTGATAACTTTCACTATAATTGTAACTTGGCCTTTTTCATCTTATGAATAGTTTGGTCCTTAAAGTCCTGATTAAACATAAGTTGAATAATGTGTAATCATCATAGGGAAGGATCTTTGCACAGAGCAGTCTTTACCATCGTGGAAGAGAAAAGGAAAATAAAGAAATATGTTTGTGCTAAGACAGCTCCTCTGCACATCTGTTTCTTTGCTGAAATGAACTGATGAAAGAATATTTTCATTTTATATTAGAAATATATTAAAACTTGAAGGCTGCAGATTCTTTTACTTATTTCTGTTTAATAATTTTAATTTTTATAAATCTCTTAAACACTGCTTATGGTAAACTTTTCCTATTACTCAACAAATAACTACTTGAAAGTGTTTGTTTCAAGTATCTAAGAAATATTTCTCATTTTCTATATTTGACCCACTCACAGCACAAAGTATAATTTGATCATCTCTTAACTGAACTGTTTCAATAGACTCTTAACTATTACCATCTTTTCCCATAACCTTATGATTCTGTCGCCTCCTTCAAAAACTCTACACAATTAGGAATTTATGAAAATGTGTTAGTTTGTGAACATTTTCAGAATAACTTCTATGTACCATTTTCTCAAATGTGGACCAACGAAATTGAAAAATAATTGGTTTCTTCATAAATCTATTTTTCCTTCCTTTTTCCCCTCAACGAATAATTACCGTGCAACTCCTAGTTTCCGGGCATTGTGCTAGTCACCAGGGCCATAGCAATCAACAAGGCAGATGCAGTTCTTGCCGTGATGGTCCTCTCAGGCTAGCAGCCAACACAGATAGGAAGGGAAGATTTACAGAAAGACTCCACTTCTTCGTTTATTGCTATTACGGTAAGTGCTACCAGGAGCTCACATTTAAGCTGAGATTTAAAGAACTAGTAGGAATTAATGCAATAAAAAATTAAGCAGGAATTATCCCTGCTAGCAAGAGCAGCATGTGCAAAGGCCCCTTCACAGAAAGAACATGAAGAAACTGAAGAAGGCCAATCTGGCTACACTACAAAGAGAGAAGAGGATTTATCCAAGAAAGATGATAATGTACCTCCTTGAGAGTTATTCTATTACTGCTATTAATGATAAAGAATGGATACAGTAATGTAACAACAATTGTAGCCTGGTGACTATTTTCAGCCAACTTCCACTTTACTAGAATGATAAATGAGAACAACTTCAGAAAGGACCTCTCTGCATTTCTACATTCTTGACCAATGCTGTGCAAAGTTACTGGGCCAGAAGTGGATGGGAGCGGCTTTTAAATATACAACTTCCATTTTGATTTATAAAACTTTGTTAATAGACTCCTTATAAAAAACTCATAGCAACGAACTTAGAATGTTTCATTTGAACTTTCAAATTACTTTCATTAAAAATGGAAGCAGGAGGAAGAAACTAAAAAATCAGAGAAGAGAGACCCTTAAAAGAAAAGAAGCGCTGCAAAATTAAAAATTCCAAACAAGTATTAGCCACTACAGAAATAAGACTGCAATACAGGCAAACTGAATTTGATTAAAGAAAATATTTTTTCTCAATATTCTTTCTAGTAAGCATTTATCTCTCTCATTGTCTTTACAAATTCCAGAGTCAATCATATTTAGCTTCTTTAAATCTGTATAAGTAGGTTCACATATAGTTTTACAAAAAATTATGAGAAGGGAAAGGCTTTCAAAAATATAACAGAAAAGCACCAGTCATCAAAAGGTCTTGCTGATACAGGATGCCGTGTTAATATGAGTGATCCAAAAATCATAAAAGATACTGTTTACACATAGAAAGAATATTGCATCTATATGTATATACAAATATATTTTTATATAGAAATATATGGTTGCTTTTCCACTGAAGTATCTCTTGATCAATACTTCTTAGATATCTTTGAAATTACAAACAAAAATTTTATAGCCATAAATTCTGTATTGTATTTAAGTTAACATGTTTCAAGTCATTCTTTGTTTCATTCTTTTGATCTTTTCCAGATAGAATATACTTTTTAATTTGAGGAAATAGATTTAAGGCTAGTAATCCTAGCTCTCTATTAAAAAGCATTTGCTAACTTGTAAATGAAGTTACTCCAGCAACATTGTCTTTAAAACATTTATAGCAATGTTAAATATGTGTATTTGCTGGGTTACATAAAAACTGAAGATTGGTGAAAATACAGATTAATAATCAGCATCTTTATCCTGCGTAGAAAGGGCTGAAAGGATGAAGACATTCTGCTAAGGAAACAGCCCTCCTGTGATTTCCTTGGCCTGCACGCAACTTCAAGAATATTTGGAAAAATCAGGATCCAGTCATCCAAATAAATGCCCAAGTTATAGCTAACTTGAACACCTAATTAATACACTAAGCACAGAGCAACCAACAATATTGGCTATCTGATTTTTGTCCATTTCTCTTTTTCTAAGACCTTGTTTGCAGTCCTCTTCATAGGAAACATGAGAAGCAGAGGTTGGGCCATGGAAATTCGGACTTGTTGAAGAGAAAGGAGAAAACAGGAAGGAGAAAGCCAAAAAAAAAAAAAAAAAGGAATAGAAAGGAGTAATGGAATGAATAAATTATGGCTAGATAGACAATGATAAAATATAGCCAT
The DNA here is from genome assembly GCF_000151845.1 of Pteropus vampyrus. Lineage (NCBI taxonomy): Eukaryota > Metazoa > Chordata > Mammalia > Chiroptera > Pteropodidae > Pteropus > Pteropus vampyrus. The sequence continues at coordinate 37,506,132 of NW_011888783.1, read as the reverse complement.
GAGGAAGATAAGAAAATGAAGAGAGGGAAGTGTGAGAAAATGAAATATAGCTGTTGAATCAGAAGTTCAATTAAATGTATTTCAATGAATAGTCTTCCAATGTCTTCTAGCTCCAAATTAGTCAAATTCACAATAATTTAACTAAGAGAATTAAGTAAAAATGGGGTTAATAAAGTTTTACATATTTTGACCATAACATCACTTCCAAAGTCAGCATCTAGGCAAGCGACATTATTTTTACAATATTAAAAAATAATACAATTCAAATTTACATATCATATAGACAAAATAACATCACTTTTCCACATTTCAGCCTTTTCAGATTCTTTCTCCCTCTTCTCTTTTATTGAACCTATAATTTTATAACATTTATATCTGGAGATCTAATTGTCTTTTCCAGTTACATTTTAAAAATAGCTTTTTATTAAAGGAAAAATTTTATTCCAAATTTTAATGACAGATTTCAGGTTATCACTAAAGTAATCGTTTCTTGGCTCTATGACATAAATGAAATTCTTTACTTCTTAAGTTGAAATGAATCAGGAGTTAGAGAAAAACAACCCAGATTCAGACTACAACTACGGACTTCAATTTCTCACAATTTTTTTGACTGCACTCTGAGGGATGTGTTTCTTACTATGTAAATTTAAAAGACAATATGGAATGTATTTTATTTTCTGTTTAAGAATTTCTAAGAAAATCAGAACAAGTTAAACTTGTCACATTATAAGTATGTGAGTCAAGTTCAGAATCCTCTTCGCTTCCACCCACCCTCATCAACTTCCAGATGCACGCTCCACTGCCAAAGTCGCTCCACAGCCTCTATTATGTGTTCCCTATAATTTAATATCTTTTTGTATATTGGTTAGACACTGCTTGACACAAACATCTATAGATAGTCTGGGGAAGAGACCACTGAATTCTGGGTCAAGCTGCTAAAACTACTAAGTACTGCTAATTACTTTTAATACAAAGGTCTTAATTTTGAATTCCAATCCATTGTCAGAATAAATTTATTCTGGAAATAAATCTCAGAGATATCTGAATAGCACTGCAGTTATGTGAATAGTTCTGAAGTCCATAGGAGTCACATGTTTATGATTTACTTTCCAAAAATATAAGTGTAAAATTCAATATAAATAGTTCACATATAATGCATATATAAATGCTTATATATATTTCAATATACAATTCAATATACATTTAAAATGACTTCGAAAGAAAGATGACCTTGATAAATGCAGAATATACTTTTCCTGTAACTTATACATACCAAATCATTATAAATGACTTTTATTCTAGAATAGAGTATACATTTTTTGTAACATTTATCATTAATGTAATTCTTTGCACCTCGCTCATTAAATATCATTTGCAGCATAAAACCCCAGGTGTTTTAGGAAATATAAAATAAGTTGTTTTTATCTTTGAATTCTATGTAAAATAATCGGGTAAACGAGATGCCTGTGAGCCATTTAGACTATAATACATATTCATTTATCCAATAACATTTAGTCAGTTATGACTATCTTTTGTATTCTATTAGATGCTAAGGACAAATACAGAGATAGGTAATGTTTACGAAATGTTACTGAGAATGTGTGTTATATGAATCAATTCATCTAATTCTTGCAACTACCCTTGAAGACAGGGACAGTTTTATATTCCATGTTTCTTCAGATCAGAAAATGAGGCACAAAATGTTGAAATGCCTAGGCCCAAGACACCTAAGCAAGTACCTTGTGGAGCTGAGATTCAAACTCAGAATGTCTTCCCAAAATCTGCATTTTTAAAAGCTGTTCGTTATTGTCCCTCAGTGCAAATAAAGGAGTGGTTCTGCCTTAAAATTAGTTAGAATGCTCTATCTGCAGATACAAACAAATTTATGACTATTGGAGATAGAAAGCGACAATTTCAGAGAAGCATAAATACTACCGAATTAGAGAATGAGGTATAGTGTTAACGACCCATGGATTCCTTCGGAACTTGAAAACTACTTCCAGAAGTCAACATTTGAATTTAGAAAGAAATATCTAAATGTCTAATTCAAGAGAACAAAACTGTCCTTAAAATCAAATAGAAGGATATTATGACCTGGAAGCTGCCCTGAACATCCGTCAGAAACAACTGAGATAGCACCTGGTAAAGTAAAATTCCTGGGCTTAAAATGAATACTTAAGTCCTCCAAATTAACTAAATCTACTATTCCTTACTTTGTTAGACTCCTGAGCTGTTGTTCTTAGTGGCAAATATTGTCACAATCCAAGGACATATTCACTAATCACTAGTGAGATATAAATGTGTAAATCACGAAAGGTTAAGAGAGGAACATGCTAAACTTGGTGTCTTCAGTAAGCATTTAACTTTGATTTACTAATATTGTCAACACATGTTAACTGAATAGTACTATTAGGTATATACAAGATAAGAGTTAATTATATGTCACTTAAAATAATTATATAGAGGACACACATTAATGGGTTCACTATTGGCTTATAGCAAGTATTATTAATGCATCCTGAGGCCAAGGCCATTGGCATTGACAGCTGTTTATGGAAGTTTCCAATGCTGAAAAGAATTAAGATCTGAGATCGTTTAATCTTCCTTTTCCCCCAAGTAAGTCAAGGGCTCAACTTTGTGAATCTCCTCCTCTTTCTCCAGGCTTTTACTATTTTTAAATCACGTTAAATCACTTTTCCTTTGTTTTATATCCAAGTGTTTTGCGTAGTTCCAGAAATTCCTATTACCTGTGACATAAAAAACTGAGTATAGGTTCTTAAGGATTAATTCATTTATGATTTGGAAAGGGAAAATATACAAGATTTCTAGTATAGTCGGAAAGCAGTCAGCCTCTGGTAGGACAGCTAAGCCATCAAATGTATTATGTCAATGATACCTTTTTATCCCAGGACTCAAAAACCAAAATTTTCCCCATTAATGGTTTACTATAATTTGCAGCCATTAAAAATCATATTGTAAAATAATATTTGAGAAAAGTGGACTATAAAATGGTATGTATACTATTATTATCTTTCGCTAAGAAAATGTATACATATACATGAAAAATTTACCCAAAACTTATATGCCAAATATTAACAAATATTAAATTTCTGTATCTGAATTACTAGTGACTTTCTTCTTCCACCTTGGTCCTTTATTATTTTAAAAGATTTTTTTTTTATTGAGCATGAAATACATTTATATTTCACTAAAACGTTCTCAAAAACATAGTTTCATTCATTTCTATCACTTACTATGCAGTGTATATAGAATTATTTAGTTGCAACCCCTGACTTATCTCTTCCTTCAGACTCACCCTCC